>NW_028318726.1:727500-1055000 GCF_062004578.1 Staurois parvus
GAAACACCCTTTTTTAAGTTAAATTCACAGCGAATATATTCGACTCGAATCGAAATTTTTCCACGAATTCGCTGAATCAGTCGAATCGAATTTTTGAATACTTCGCTCATCTCTAGTTGTAGCATTCCACAAAAAATGTAAAAAAATGTCTGTGGTTGTAAGTAGCTGTTTTTCCTATTCAGAAATACCTTTAACTAGTCATTACTTTGGGGTTGGTGAAATATGCATTTAGGGGTTGGTTTACTAAAGGCAAATAGGCTATTCACATTGCAAGGAAATTTTCCCTAGGTTTAGTGAGTGAGATGAAACTCTATTGACTTCCACCCTCTAATCATGTGCAAACAAAAATATAATATTTTTTCCTTGCATGTGATTGGGTATTCTTTGCAAAATTAATTTTCACTGCATTCAATAAGCTAAGGAAACATTCTTTTTCAAAGGAAAGAGTCTATTTAATTTGGTAAATCAATCTCTTAGCACCATTATAAGAAATACACAGAACAGGAAACTTGGAATATATTTAAGCTGCTGTGTTTGATTTCTGTGATCAAAACACTGCAAAATGGTTTGTCATGCTGCTATAGATTCCAGATTCCTCCCATAAAATGTGTGTTCTGCTATATATTCCAGACTCCTGCCACTGAAACATATTTTATACAAGGAAATAACAGTAATCCCAGAATAACCCTTATCAAGTAAGGTACGTGCCACAGGTAGTATACATAGAAAATAAATATTTACCTAAGACAACCGTATTGAAAGATACAATTTCTTTGTCCTTCCCATCATTGTAAAATGCCAAGTGCCATATCCCAACGTCTAAATACTGGACAAACACAGCCTCGTTTTGTACCAAAGTCTGGATGCTCCGGCGTTCTCTTGGGGCTTCAACAACGCTCCACTTCTCCTTGCCATCCAAGCGCTCCATGAAGTCATACTGTAAGCAAAAACAATAATTAAGGCTGTTTTTTTAAAACTGGGTAATACAATCAAAAACAAAATAATTATGCATCTATGGCAATGTATCCTAAATCACGCCCCATGTAGTGCATGTTTTAAAAAGTAATCTTACACATGCATAGATGAAATAATTAGTGCCTCATTAAAGCTATTTGTTTAGCTCTAAATCCATGAATCACAAGCTAACGGTGGGAGCACTAGTTTGTGAGAGACAGACAGATTCCATACTAATACAGAGGTAAGCTTACAACATGACATCAATTTGACATGGCACAGGAGGAATGATATATATATATAAAAAATATATTTTTTTTTATTATACGGCCAAACATTTGTGAATACTTTAGCATCACACCTTTTTAAACATCCCATTTCAGAGTTATGAAAATAATATGGAATTTCCCTAGCTTCACTTTTGCATCCTCTATACCAGTCTCTATTTTTCAGGAAAGCCTTTCTAAAAAATTCTGAAGTGTGTCCATGGTAATTCGTGCACATTCAGCCAATAGAGGTCAGATATTGATGTTGTTAGATGCGAGGAACAGACTTGTAATTGCCAGTCACACAAGTTCCTCAACACCAAACTCATCAAACTGTATCTTTATTGACCTGGCTTTGGGTGCAGGGGCACAGTAATACTGAAGCAAAAAAAAGGCATTTCCCCAAACTGTAGTCACAAGGTGAAAAGCACAATTGTTAAAAATGTCTTTGTATTATACACTGTAGCATTACCAGTATACCTTACTAAAAATACCTCAACTTATTTGGTTATACAATTTATGTTTCAATGGAACTATATATCAAGCAAATTAACAACCCCTTAGTAGTCTTCCACATCTGCTTTGATCACTATAAATCACATAAAATAAACTTTTAAAACCATATAGTTACCATACAAGATTGTTTGCTGACACAAGCTTCCTTTTTTTATGAGGGTAAGTTTAAATACTAGATATGGTGGACACAGGGTTGGGGGATGCCTATGCCACTTCATTGTCTTTCACCTCATTGTCAGGATTTACTGCAATGTCCCTCCTGTCAGAAGAAATAGGGGCCTTTGATAGCTGCTGGGTAGAAGATTCTGCTCTCTCGTCCTGCCAATAACAGGCTGTTGTGTGTGGAAGAGAGTGGACGCCCACTGAGAACATACCTCAATCCAGCATAGTGCTGTGCCACTAGAGAGTATGGGCTGCTTTCATTCCTGGTGTGTGCCATGCCGAGAAAGAGGTCTGAACTGAGTGAGTACACAGAGGGTGGATGGATAATTCAGCACTACACCTTCCCTCTCCTTCTCAGAACCCCACAAGAGTCCCATAGTCATCTTTTTCTATTAGAGCCCTTCAATACCCTTTCCTCTCTCAGAGCCCCTTACATTTCTCTTAGCAACACCACCGTTGCAGGGAATGTTTTTATTTTCAGTGACAACATCGATACAGGGCTTTTTGCCTTACAGTGACACCACAGATATTGGGGCATTTTTCTCCTTCCAGTGACACTGCCACCACAAGTACATTTTTTTCCAGTGATACAATCAACCCAGTGAAATTTTTTGTTTCAGTGACACCACCACTGCAAAGACATTTTTCCTTCCAGTGATGCCAGAGATGCAGAGACAGTTTTTCTTCCAAGGACACCAAAG
Source organism: Staurois parvus (assembly GCF_062004578.1). NCBI lineage: Eukaryota > Metazoa > Chordata > Amphibia > Anura > Ranidae > Staurois > Staurois parvus. The sequence continues at coordinate 730,100 of NW_028318726.1, forward strand.
ACCCAGGGAAAACCACAGACCCAGGGACATTTTTCCTACAAGTGACAAGGATCATTTTTTCTTTTCAGTGACATCATTGACACAGTACATTTTTTCATATCAGTGATACCACCAAGGCAGGGACATTTTCCTTTGCAGGGCCACCATTGATACAGGAAAATGTTTTTCTATTCAGTGACACCACTGATGCAGAAACATTTTTTTTTCTTTTCAGTGATACCACCGACACAGGGACATTTTTTCCTTTTAGGAACACCACTGATGCTGAGTGTTAGGATACTAGTGAGTGGTGGCTCCTTAATAACCAATGGGTCATACCTGCTGCTTACAGCAGGGGAAAGTCACTGGTTGTTAGGACTTCAACATGCTGGGACATTTTTTCATTGTAGCAACACCATCAATGCAGGGTCATTTTTTCCTTTTCCACTGTTTACCCCATATTTGTGCACCAATTTTAAACTCTACAGTTGGTTGTGGTATACCACAGCTATTGGTACTATTTCAGCACATTCCACAAACATTACACACATTTTTGGTGAAGTGCATGCGACTATTATCCTCATCCCTTCCTCTACCGGGGTGGGTGCAGTTTTTCATCTTCACCCTGAGCCCTGGATGACCTTGTCCCTGCATGCTGTGTACATACCTTACTTGAAATAGTGTACATACCCTAGTAAAAGCTGGTTACCTACTAAAAACACATACACAGTATCAGAATTGACCTCATCTGTTTACTCCAAGGTAAAATAAAAATGTTTTCTTTCGTATACATTGTTGAATTATTTTTATTATGTTTCACAACATAATAAAATGTTTAAACAAAATGTAGCAAATTTAAAGCCCCCACTTGTCTATAATATAATAGCAAATAATGTGATTTCAGAAGCATTTTAGGTATTACATTTAATTTTAGAACAATTTTATTATGTATTAGCCTTTTCACAGGTTTGCAAAATTCTCAGTGAAACTTAGCTAAACTACTTCATATATTGCTTTTGTCTGAGATGTAAAGCAGGAAAGCTGTATCGTGTTGCTATGCCTGAATGATGAATCTATTAGAAAAGTCACATTAGTAATATGCCTTGGCTCTCCATTCAGTAGTACAAGAATGAGAGTAATGTGCTGTTAACAATACATTAGCTCCAGTTCAAGTAAATGGAAGTCAATGCATTGCTAACTGTGCATTAGATTTCACAATGAATAATCCCCAAAATGGATCTGTAAAATATTGCATAACTATTACTATACTGTTAGAGAAGGGATATTGAGTCATGAAACTGTTGTCAATCTCTGCATTGTTTTATTAAAAAATATAGAGAATGTGAAGGTGACACTGGCACAAATCTATGTATCTCCGTAAGTGTGCCTTGTAGACCAGATCCCAGATGTAGGAATGATTACTAGTGATGCAGATTGTGGTTTGTGAAGTGATGTAATTGCATTATGCTGAAGTTTTTGAAACTAAAAGCCCCCTAAAGTTTAAGTGGAACGATGGGCAAAATAAATAAATGACCTATATGATGCAGTCTGTCAGTACCATTAAGGCCTGGTCCACACTGGTGCGATTTCAGATGTAACTTGGATCACACAGAATCACATGACAGTGGAAATCACATTCATGTCAATGGTACAAGTTCACAACAATGAAGCACAACAACAATGCGACTTTGGGGAAGGTACATGTGCTACTTTGGTGTGATGCAGCATGATTTTATACCCCATACTCTTCAATAGAGATGCACCAAATGCAAATGTACATGCATTTGGTGCAATTTTGCTCATGATTGTGTTGGTTGTTAGGAGCTGTTGGAGTTCAAATTGCGATGGTCAGCAGCAGGGAGGAGTCCTTGGATATTAAGGAGTCATCACCCGCCAGCGTCCTAACAGTCAGTGACACATTTCTGCTGTCAGCTGGTGGATTCTTGGATGACAGCAAAATGTAAACAAATGAGTCTGTCAGGAAAAATTACTGACAGAATCCTCCAGCTGACAGCAGAGATGAGTCACTGGTTGCTAGGATGCCTGTGGGTGCCAGCACCTTAGCAACCAATGACTCATCTCTGGTGGGTGACAGCAAAATGCAGTATTATCAAAAATGCACCAAAATTCATCCATATGCAACCAAGTCCCACTATACAATCACCACCACACATCAAATCACAGCCACACTAGTGTGAACCTAGACTAAAACAGAAGTCTTTTGATTTTCTGAGTTCCCCCTACAACATAGGTTTATTACCTGATGATGCTGCCAATAAGTCTGTTTTTTTCAGCTTCTTTTAACAGACCAGACTGAACAGAAAAAGGGTTGGAGACAAACCATTTAATAATGACAGGGTTGCTTACTAAGGATGAACTTGGGTTTTGTCCATGTGCTGCCAAACCCAGAAGAAAGCTGTCAGTGCCCCCCAATCAGCTGTGTTTGGGGAATAGCCCACCCCACAACTGCAAATACACAAGGTCAGGGATTCCTATGACATCATTACCCTAATATGGCCATGTGATGCCTTCTCGCCGTTTGTTTTAACCCTATTTATTTCAACAGTCACACTACAACCGTGAACAATGCATGCAGTTGTTCGGCACTTACAGCACTTCCCTGTTTATTTGTCTCCCGCCAATCCCTACATGTTGGGTGAACTCTGCCAGTGGCTCAAAGTGAAGCATCATGCCGAACAGCAGAAAATAAGCTCATCTGTGCATATTCCCCCCCCAATCACTTGCAAGTTTAAACGAAGCCTTACTGTATACACTTACAGTATACTTGTAATCTATTCAGCACTTAGGGGTTTAGGGTCATATGAGTACCGTGATTGGCTGTCACAGCGGTCACATGATCAAAAAGGTCACCTTTCTGTTAGCACTCAGGGCGTGTGCTCTCAACACGTGTGGGTTTTCTTTGGGTAGACAAATATGTGGCCTCTCCATGACAAGGCACAGGTCGATAAAAGGCCGCAGGTTGAATTATAACTAGTCATGGAGGAACATCATTTTAGAGATGGCCTAATATAATTAGGTGCACTGGAATTCTCCATCAGTGATAGATTTCACATCAATCTACTACAATTATCAACAGCTCTTAGCTATTCACAATATGTATGGATGCAAGGAAACCTTTCTGCAAAGATCTGTGAAATCATTTTTATTGTTTCAATACTATATGAATGTAATTTCACAACTAACAGTTTTGTGATTTTTTTTTTCCTGGGAAAATGCAAGTGATTACCTTCTAACTTTAAAATGGGCCCCAGGAAATTATCCTTGTTTATTGCTCATTACAGGGACATATGCATCATTTTTAATGTTGAGCTAAAGTAGCTAGCCTTCAAGGTCAGATCAAGAATCACTGCCCTCATGAGCTCACAATTTTATATGAAGGATGAAAACTATCTTATTAAATTAACTATTGTAAAGTGTCCTTCAAAGATATACTCTTGTGCAGGTTAAATTAACCGCTTCCTGTCCACCCTATAGCAGGAGTATTGCTACAGGGCAGCACGTATGCGCAAAGTCACGGCTGTCAATCACCGGGTCCCAGCTGGTGATTCCTTGCCGGTGCCCGGTGATTGCCAAGGATCTCCGAAGGGGGGGGGGGGGGGACTGTTTGTGCTATGCACAGCCATGCAAAGCAGTGAGCAGAAGCTGACAGGGGAGAGAACTGTTTTGTTTACAGCCATGCAAAGCAATGTGCTTACAAACACACAGCCCAGTATGCAAAACAGCACACAGTTAACCCTTTGATCGCACCACATGTTAACCCCTTCCTGCCCAGTGTCATTAGTACAGTGTCAGTGCTTTTTATTAAAGGATAGTTCCCCCCAGTGTCAGAATGCCCACTGCAGTCCCACTATAAGTCGCTGATCGCTGCCATTACTAGTAAAAAAAAAAAAATTCCTGTATATATACCGCCATTTGTAAACACTATAACTTTCACATAAACCAATTAATTTACATGTATTGGGATTTTTTGTTAGCAAAGACGTGTAGTAGAATACATTTTGGCCTAAATTTATGATAACATTAGATTTTTTAAATTATTTTACTGGACATGTTTAATAGCAAAAAGTCCAAAATATTGTTTTTTTTTCTCTTTTTTTTTATAGAGCAAAAAAATAAACACCGCACAGGTGATCAAATGCCACCAAAAGAAATCTCTATTTGTGGGGGAAAATGGACATAAATTGGATTTGGGTACAGCATTGCATGACCTTGCAATTGTCAGTTAAAGTTAACCAATGCAAAAAATGGTCTGATCAGGAAGGGGGGTAAATCCTCTGGAGGGCAAGTGGTTAATAAGAGTATAATTTATGCCTTAAGTATAGGGATACCTCACAAATCACTGTATAAACATAGAGCTGTAACAGGGACCTCAATGGCAGAAATCCTCTTACCTATACCCTGCCAGGCAGAGTACTAACTAAAAACATGAACATGTTAAGTCAATCCGATCTAACTACTTAAAATAGCTGTAAAAGCTTAATTTGTTTCCTAAAATAATAAACATGTTATACTTGTAAGGGTATTGCACAGAGCAGCCCCAAACCTCTTTTCTAGTCCCCCACCAGTGCTCTCAGCTCCTCCTTTTCCTCTTATAGCATGCTGTGTTTTATGGGGGCATACATGCAGGTGCGCTCCTGAGCCCTGCTGTGTGCTTCCATAGACACAAACAGTGTGGCTAGGCCCTGCCCCCACTCCCTCCTCACAGGATTTGATTGATAGCAGCAGGTTCCAATGGCTTCCACTGTTGTCTCTGTGTCCTGTGAGGTGAGGAACAGAGACAAGTGCCTCTACAGATGGCCACAGCTCTGGATCAAGATAGGACATAGTATATAGAGAGATGGGGGGAGGGAGATACAACTATTGGGGCATTTTTTTACCCTAATGCAGGAAACCCAAAGAAAAAGAGAGGGGTATACCCTCAGTATAAAGGGACTTTAAAGGCACCATACTAAGTTACCAACATAATAATTCTACATACTGATTTCCCCTGCTGTTCCCTGAGAGGTGGGAAAAATAATTATTATTTACCCTAATGCAGGGAATACATTGAGGTAAAACATGACTTGCATTTAGAAACCACTTTTATAGGATGATCATGAAAATTGAAAATAAATAACATTCAGTCTTTCTAGCATTAACACTTCCTTTAACTCTTTCACTGCCAGGCCCAGCCTCCCGTTTTTCACTTGAGGCGGCCAGACCATTTTTGCTGTTTTACACTATTTTACATTTTACAATAACATTGTTTTACTATTTTACATTTCACTATTTTTCACTCACAGCTTATATTCACACATTAAAATAATGTTTTTGCACACACAAATACAACATGACTTCCAAAATTCTGAAGGATAAACCTTTAATAAATAACAAATATTTAATTCTTTTACATACACACACACATATATTCCTTTAGCCTGTTGTCACTGGATATACACATGTATGTTGCAGCACAGCAGTGGGTCACTACATATATGTGTATGGGCAGTGTCACTGTTTTTTACTGGGAGCACACTCACTTGGGCACCCCCAGCACTGTGATCTAGATGTCACTCACAGCTCCTAGTCTCTGTTTACATCAAAGGCCAATAGGATGAGCGTCCAATCATGTGACCACTGTGATAGCCAATCACTGTGGTCACATGATCAGGAAGCTCAGGAAACGACTCAGTCTTTAAGTACCCCTTATAAGCCTGCTTAAGTTGTGGTGAGGGGTTAAGCTAAGACATTTAGACTGGCTTACCACCTCTGGTGTACTGGTAATTCTCAATCTTCAGTATGGTAACTTGCAGTACCATCCCTTTTGAATACCACTGCAATGCAGGCAGGAAGGCAAAGCACCTCCCAATGTGTGCAAAAGTGTGTTTCCCTCTCCTCCTGGTGACAGGTCCTATTTTTGGATAAACCAGGATTTTATGGTTGCTAAAGAATTGACCAAAAATGTACAGCTTCTGGAAATACCTTGGACATTAAGGGTTACTGAGCTAGAGAGCTGAAAGCAGTTCTGTTCCAGCATAACCCTTGTGTAAATGTCAGCAAAAGGGTTAAAAACCAACAGCACTTTTTATTCTCCAGTAAAATTGCATAGCAACACTGTGTCACTTTGTGGAACAAGGCAGTCTTTGATGAATATGTAGTTTTAATATGGCTTAAAGTAATAGAGAAATGAAAGCCTAACTTGAGCTAAAACCTTTTAAATAATCACAGCAATAATTAAATCACAGCAACTTTGTTTTTTTTTCTCTTGGAAAAAAAAAGTTTATACCATATAATTAAAAGCTGATCATTGTAAACATCAATGTTAACTGATTTGAACCAACCACTATATCTGAAACTTCTGCAGGACAGCTTGACTGTTAAAGAAAGTGGAAAAATAATGGATACTGGACCAATGGGTAATAAAACTGTGTTTCAAAGGGGACTCACACAATCAAAACCAGTTCATGCTGTAGACTAGGGGTGTCCACCCCGAGGGCTGCACGCAGTCCAGGAGAGTTCAGCATGTGGTCCGGGGCATGTCTGGAAAAATCCCATGCGAGAAAAGCCACAGCGGCTAGCATGTATGGAGGGTTTCAAGAGATACCACGTATAACTATTTGCATAGATACCGTAGCTGCACCGAGAATGCAATAATGAGCACAGCTAAAGGGATGCCAGGGGTGCCATCATTGTAAAAGCACCTGCAACAGCTAAAGCAGGGATTCTACATAGCACCAGGTAAGTAAATGTCACTTGGCTGTATGGTGGGGTGGGGGTGTTGAGGTGGGCTGCACCACCCCCACATTTTAGTTGCTGACCCCGAAGTCCCTCCACCCACAACCTCCCCTCACCTGCCTACACAGTTGCCAACCGCCATTAAATTCAAGGATCCATGATTTTTACATCTGTCCATGAATGTCTGTTACAGGCATGTTGCCTGCATGTCCATAATGGATATTCACAAACAGGTGTAAAAATCACGGATTTTACAAACTGTCTGTGAATTTAGGCTAGGTTCACACTACTGCTGGTGGTTGTAGGTTGCGCAGGGATGACAGTCATTTTTAATGGCACCCCCATGCATCTAAAAATGCAGCGTGTTTTCAGGTGTGGGAATCGACACACAATTGATTGGTGGAAAAGCAACATACAATTTCCCAGCCTCTGTGTTTTAAAAATGGTGCAGGAACATTTTTCTTGCATGAAATGCAAGCACAGCAGCCTATTTCAATGAATGGGCTGCCATGCCCGAGCAAATGAGGTCCAAGACAATTCATCTTCTTCCAATGTGGCCCAGGAAAATCAAAAGGTTAGGCACCCCTGCTGTAGACAGATTATTTTGCCCATAGATACACTTTAGCGATCAATTGCCTACTATAGCCTTTCCTGCCTAGGCTCTATTTTATGGTCTACTAATGGATCTTATGTGTTTCTGGGCCCAGGAAAAATGCTCATTAAATTTGCCCATGACCTGACCATCTTCTCCAGTCATTGTTTCTTGCATACTTAGTGTAGCTCAACAAAGGCAGTTGTATTATGAAAATCTTAAGTTAGATTGTACATCTTTCCCCTGGTTATTATTAATTCAGCTCTAATGAACCTACTAGCACTTTACCAGTGTCAGGAAAACAAATCATTTGAATGACTACTAAGCATTTTAACAGTACGTTTGAAAATCTATTGCACCATTATCATTGCAAATGTCAAAATTATTCAATCTAAATGTGATTTAAGCCGAATAGGAAGGCACATGTGAAAATTGGTGGAAAGATGAAGTCAAAGCAGGCATTTATGTTTTGTCTATTTAATGAAACATTCAGTATTTTCCTGTGAAATACCAAAAGGATTTCCTGTAGTGTAAAGAGCAATACTAAATGATGTGTATTGCATTAACAAAAAAAGAGAAATACAGTATTTCATGTGGCTGCAGAACTAAAAAGGCAAAACACAATGGGGCTTTATTGACCTAATTCAGTCCTAATGGCTGTGCCCCCTTACTATTGGGCTAACCGGCCAATTCTTAGCAGTTCAATAGTGCTACTGAAATGTTTAAAGATTGATTTCTTTCTTTGTATCGTGTTTTTATAACTTTAACCTGCAATATAAGAACTTAACAGTAGCAGGTCTGAATGATTGATCTTTCACAAACACATAATGCCACAAAATTAATTGTATAGCAGAAATTATTAGCAATTAATCTCCATTCGCATCCTCCAGACTTGAATCAGAGTGGGAGATTAATAGCTCTGCAAAAGCTTGTTTTGGAGATTCTTGCGCAATGTGTTTCCATTTAACATTGGCTTAAAAATGCAAAATTCATAATTCCAACGTTAAAAAAGTTCCATAACCTGTCAAACTATAGCCAAAAGTGTCTGAACAAGAACTTTCATAGCAGGATCACTAAGTATTATTTTAGTGAAAGTTACATATTTACAAATATTGAATATTATTTTTGAAAAGACTGTAGCACATTAAAGTTAGTTTAATTTTTGTGTCTACCTGTCCTGTATTAAAAAAATACCAATTGTTTACTTGCCCTGCTGCTTTCCAACGCTGTTCCCAGGTTCCTACCCTATCCAGTTCCATCAGTTCTCTTCAGTTCAAATTAGAGTAATGCCATCATGCCATTATGCCCATTTCCTATGAGACCAGCATATCTTTGACGCACCCCTTGGGTACGTTATCGTGCAATCTGGGCTCACAATACTTAAAGATGTCATTATGTGAGCTCTTTTCAGACTAGGAGAATAGCTTGCTCCCTTGAATAAGAAACATTAAGAAGCTCCCGTAAGTCACTGGACCATCTAGAGGACCTCAAGAATAAAATATATAGTATAGAGTTTTTGTAAACAAAAAAAAAAAAAGCTCACAGGAATTTTTACTTTGTTACTTTAAAATAAAATAACTATTCTTTAAAACGTACTGCATGTTTCACACAACACCACAAAAAAAATAGCAGTGGGAGGGGCGAAATGCATCAGCACAGACGTGGTGATACTAAGCTTAGGAGCTTTGTGGAACACTAGCACCCTACTATAGTACACTTAAAGATTGATGCTTAATATATCTGGAAACATGTGAGTGCAATATAAGTGTGTCTGCTTTTACTAATAAATGGAATTTCACTATTTTGGATGCCTCTCTCAATTCCTTACATTTACAGTATATCACACAAGTGAGTACAACCCTCACATTTTTGTAAATATTTTATTATATCTTTTCATGTGACAACACAAGAAATGACACTTTGCTACAATGTAAAGTAGTGAGTGTACAGCTTGTATAACAGTGTAAATTTCCTGTCAGCTCAAAATAACTCAACACACAGCCATTAATGTCTAAACCGCTGGCAACAATATTGAGTACACCCCTAAATGAAAATGTCCAAATTGGGCACAAAGTGTCAATATTTTGTGTGGCCACCATTATTTTCCAGCACTGCCTTAACCCTCTTGGGCATAGAGTTCAACAGAGCTTCACAGGTTGACACTGGAGTCCTCTTCCACTTCTTTATGATGACATCACAGAGCTGGTGGATGTTAGAGACCTTGCGCTCCTCCACCTTCTGTTTGAGGATGCCCCACAGATGCTCAATAGGGTTTAGGTCTGGAGACATGTTTGGCCAGTCCATCACCTTTACCCTCAGCTTCTCTAGCAAAGCAGTGGTCATGTTGGAGGTGTGTTTGGGGTCATTATCATGTTGAAATACTGCCCTGCGGCCCAGTCTCTGAAGGGAGGGGATCATGCTCTGCTTTAGTATGTCACAGTACATGTTGGCATTCGTGGTTCCATCAATGAACTGTAGCTCCTCAGTGCCGGAAGCACTCATGCAGCCCCAGAGCATGACAATCCCACCACCATGCTTGACTGAAGGCAAGACACACGTGTCTTTGTACTCCTCACCTGGTTGCCGCCACACACGCTTGACACCATCTGAACCAAATAAGTTTATCTTGGTCTCATCAGACCACAGGACATGGTTCCAGTAATACATGTCCTTAGTCTGTTAGTCTTCAGCAAACTGTTTGCGTGCTTTCTTGTGCATCATCTTTAGAAGAGGCTTCCTTCTGGGACAACAGACCAATGCAAGGGATTGTCAAACAACAGGCAAGGCAATATATCTATAGATATATATCTATATATCTATATCTAGATATATATATATATATCTATATCTAGATATAGATATATCTATATATATATTTTTTTTTCATATCATAGAACACTATGCAAAAGTGGTTTAATGAGTGCATGTGTCAAAAATGGGTAAGGTGGAGTCAATATATTTTAGCAGTGCAACACCAAAATTTACGACTTAAAAATTAAAAAATCCTTTAAATAACATGCCTGGTGGATGCCTTGACCCATGAAGTAGCACATTTATAAAATGTATACAACCTACTGCAGCAAAACTAACATTTACAAAATAAATAAAAACCTGTGGCATAATTGATGAAATATGATCATGTCCATATTTGGCCAATAACATCACCCAGGAGACTCCATCCCTTTGTTTATGCCCAGCTGTTATCCTTTATATCTGTAATTGACAGTCAAACAGTGGAAGGGAGAGAATCCTGTCAGTGGTCAGTGAGTTTTTGTTTTCGGCAGGTCAGCAGGCATTGGATATTGAACTTGATTACAATTTGCATCACTAGACAATGTGATTGAAGATAGATGTACATCGTGGGGCATTTTTGATGTTTTTTGTCCCTCATTAACTGCTTCCCCACCACCCTATAGCAGATATACTGCTACAGGGTGGCAGGAGTGCGTAAAATAACGTATACATACATGATTTTGCATTTATGGGTAGGGAAGCATGAGAGCTGTGCATGCGCCCTACCCGTGCCGCCATTTGCGGCTGTCAATCCCCGGGTCCTGGCTGGTAATTACCCACCAGCGCCCAGTGATTACCGAGCATCTCTGATGGGGAGGAAGACTGTCTTCCTCCCTGTCAGTTCAGGCACACTGCTCTGGATGGCTGTGCACCCCACCCCCTAGTAAAACACTCCCTACACACAGATAACCCTTTGATCACCCTTCATATTAACCCCTTCCTGCCCAGTGCCTTTAGTACAGTGTCAGTGCTTTTTTTAGCACTGATCACTGTATTGGTGTCACTGGGGATGTCAGGGACACCAATCAGTTCCCCCCAGTTTCAGAATGTCCACCACAGTCCCGCTAAAAGTCGCTGATCACTGCCATTACTAGTAGAAAAAAAAATCCCAGTATACCGCCATATGTAAAAGTTAAAACTTTCACGTAAACCAATTAATTTACACGTATTGGGATTTTTTTAATAGCAAAAGCATGTCGCAGAATACATTTTGGCGTAAATTTATGGCATTTGATTTTTTACATTTTTCTACTTTTTCTTCTGGGCATGTTTAATAGCAAAAAGTTTTTTTCTCAAAATTGTCTTTTTTTTTTTTTTATAGCGCAAAACATAAACACACAGGCGATCAAATATCACCAAAAGAAAGCTCAATTCTTGGGAAAAAAAGGACATAAATTTCATTTGGGTGCAGCGTTTCATGACTGCGCAATTGGCAGTTAAAGTAACGCAGCACCATAACGCAAAAAAGGGCCTGGTCATGAAGGGGGGGTAAATCCTCAGGAGGGTAAGTGGTTAAATGACTTGTTAAAGAGCGTCAAAAGTGTGTTTATTTGTGGTTTTCATTTTTAATAATAACTCATTCAGATGGGTGGGTGCCAGTATCTGGGGTTCACCTTATTGTTAAAGGGAATTCCAGATTCTGATAAACCCCCCACCAGTAATACCCCCCAAACCACTGGGCCAGGGTTGTGGGGATGACCTAATCAACAAGGCCCCCCATATTGTTGAGGGCATGTGGCCTGATATGGTTCAGGAGGTGGTGGCCACATGCCCCCCCCCATCCCCCTTTCCAGGCCTGCCAGGCTGCATACTTGGATAAGAGACAGGGGTGGATTTTTGTTTTGGGTTTCCCCTTTTGGGGGTCTCTGGTTGCTAAGGATGTGGCAGGTGCCTGCAATAATAGTGGTTGAAGGGTGCCTTTATATAGTCAGAAAAACCCTGTAGAAAAGAACAGGCTAAAAGTCAAATGTTCAGACAAACTCCCGAGCAAGCAGAAATCAGTCATAAATTGCCTTGGACGTTAGGTGACAACTTATTAGCAGATCACATAAGAGGCCTATAAAGTGCAGTAACAGAACAGTTACATCAAACTAAGGGTTCAATTACCAGACAATAGACAAAAGAGTCCTAACTAGGATAGACAACATCACTCACAGTTCACATAGATCAACGTGAAAAAAATGTATTGGACAATACTAATAGAGCATATCATCAGTCTCCTTCTACTTCTCATAACAGGTCACACTGTAAATATGTTTTATATCATGATAATATCATGCTAATGTATGAATATGAATATATCAACTTCCTTGTGGCTCTAAAATGATCCCCAGTGGAAAAACAATCAGGTCTTAAAATAAAAACAAAAAAATTAAACAAACATTGATTTACATAAATGTGCTAATAATATAGCATAATACAAAACAACACAATGCACCTGATAACAGAAGTAAAAAAGTAAAGCACAAACCTAAAAAGGGATTATGGATACCTAAACTTTTATACAAGCAAATAGTCTATTAATACCTATAAAGCAGCTTTAAAAGGAGAACTGTTTCCAAGCCTGGGGCAATTCAAGGAGCTCTGTGCATCCTAATAAGGAAACTGCCAAAAAGGAAGCCAGACACATATAGTGGACATATTGATGTTTCCCTCATAGCCATGGGCTGCTTGTCAAGCTGTAAGTGTATATATATCAAGTCTCTAAATAGTTGCAGATTTTCAATCAACAATGACTATAACAAGATGTTATAACAATCATTGAAGAAATAGTCAATGTACTTCAGCTTCTGTCCACACAGTGGGACTTCAGCTGTCAAACAGCTGATCCCCCTGGGAGCGTATACAAGGGTAACAATGGTGTCTCATGGACATTCTGGAGAATTGCAAGAAACGTGTTATAGGAGAAACATCTAACTAACCATTTCAGATCCCACCTTCTGAAAATGGTACCTGTCTGGTTGTTATGCTGACCCTGTTATTTCAGGATTTTAGCAAATTACTGGCCATGGAGATCAATTGAGTCACCAATTGCCACAGACAACGCCATCTGCTGGAGGATATCGGTGATCACCCTTTAAAGAGGATTGTAAGGACAAAGTGAGGGGTGGTGATGTGGGTGTGATTGTAGCATGAGGTTTTGTGCATTCTAAAAATAAATGAGCAGTAGCCAAAACTTTGAGAATGGACTTTCTATGTAATGGATGATCTTTGTTAATTTATTGTATTTATACTGTAATGCTCATCCAGATATGTTTATGTATTTATTTGTGATTTTCCTTTTTTAAAAATAGGATCTTTGCTTGTTGTAGCACTTTCAGTCATATTATTATCATTAACAGAGTTATAGCAGATTAGCCTAATCAGGAAGGGATACAACACATGATATTTCATGGATGGCTAATCTTTGTCCCACTCTCCTTATCTGCATGCTTGTCTCAGATCAGTGAGTCAGAAAGTAATTTTAAAGTGGCTGTAAATCCCTACATATGCCCAGTGAAGTGATGAGCCTCAGGTGATACACAGAGATTAGTTAAATCCTCTTGTATAAGTTGTACCTGTTTATTTGTAGCCATTTCTTCTGCAGATCATTGTAAAAACACACAGATCCAAGTATTTTTTCCTGCACCTTTAACAGCAAGGGGTGGAGAACTGACATCACACACAATGTATAGAGCACAGTGTTCCCTGATATCTGACTGCTGATTGAAGGAAAGGGACACACTTCCCTCTACAGAGTCGTACAGGCTCATAGAAAAATACACAAAGCAAAGGTTATGAGATACCTGCTGTGTGCTGGAGGGGCACTGGGAGGCTGCAATATCTGGAAAAACTGTCAGAAGTGACTAATGCAGTTAGCAGAGAGAGGAGAGATCAGAAAGGAGGCACATTTGGTGCTATGAATTTAGTCTAGTACATGGCATAGTGGAATGTGCTTTGTTTATTTTTCACGTCAATTAGAACCTCTGTTGATTCCTTTCCTGTCTGTGTTCTTTTAGGATGATTTTCCTTTACTTCTTGTCCTGGTGACATCCTTACCACTATGAAAGGACATGAGTAAACCTCTACTGAACAAACTGATGATAAAGATCTTACCTAGGTTTTAGGCTTTCTCTGATCTACTAAATAAAACATTGTTTATTTTTTTATTGCCATTGTGACTTAAGATGAGCAAAATGCAGGATTTTTATTTCCCCAAATTTCTGATAAAAATAGGGAGATTTTGACAAAATATTGCTATTTTGATTAAATATATTGGAGGCAATGAGGAAGGAAAAACTAAGGTGGTTTTTGGTGTTTTAGGTGATTGTAGCCGTATTAGTATACTTGTTACAAAAACAAGTGAGTGCTGTCTGTGACACTTTTTTTATTTGCACTAACATCCACTTTTTCAGGACAAGCTTTTGGGGTGTAACCCCTTCTTCAAGGGGTACTAAACTATTAGTAATCCTTTTATCCTTTTAAACAGACTGCAAGTACAGAGAAACACCATTCATCATGCTATAAATATAATGACTCATACATTTTTTTTTCTTGTGTGCCACCTACAGTCATGTATTAGGGTACATTATAAGCTGGATTTGTCATATATTGGGGGGAATATTGAGCTGGATTGGTCAATCACAATCATATGCAGGGGTGGATTTTGAGTTGAATAAATAACACAAGGAAGAGGCAGATTAAAAAGTCTCAGTATAGTGCATGAACAATAAGGTAAATCCAAACCAAACATATGTTTACATTTTTTTTTTAAATTCAAACATAAAATCTTGCCAGGCAGAGTACATCAAGCTTAGTAAAATAGCCAAGGCACCGAGGTATCTGCTGATTCCACCCATCAGCAACATATGTCTACCTGACTCTAGCATCCTCCTTTCACCTTTCATCTAGCAAAGTGCTAAATTCTGGGATTAAGATACTGTATATACTGTCACTAAATTCACTTTAGGTCATTTGGTACAATACCAAAAGCATTTTAATATCTCAATGGATCTTACACCACAATATCCAGTGATGCACATGACAGTATGGTATCATTACATAATAGGGGAAATAATAACAGAAATGGTAAAGCAGTCAGAACAAACTGGTCAGTCTGGTTGAAAAAAAGAAATTAAACATGTTCAGTAATCAAGTTACAATATATTTCTCTATCATGAAAAATCAATTTACTATACAGTGGTTGTGAACCCTTACCCAGTGAAGTGACTGGCCTCAGGTGATACACAGAGAGAAAACCAATCATCCTACATAAGTTGTACCTGTTTATCTACACCTGTCTGTCCCTTACATCCATTAAAAATGTAGAAATTACACAGGATCTCTCAGCTCTGAAAATCAGGGGGTAGAGAACTGAGGTTACATCAATGAGGAAAGCTCTGAGAGTTGATTGGAGGGAAGGGACACATCCCCCTTCATACAGCACACAGGGACAGAGCTGAGGCCTTCGATCTGCTGGAGCTCCCTCCCTTGTCATCTTCTCTTGGTGTCAGGAAAACTTTTCAGAAGTGACTCATGAAGATAGCATAGAAAGGAGTCAGCCAACATAAATTACACTTAGTGCTCTTAATTGAAACATTTACACACTATAGAGGAATTTACTTTGTTCATATTTCATGTCTGAGGTTTCCAACCACTTTAAGTTTACTTTAGGTTGCTTTTTATATCCACAGACAATGATTTTTCTGTAGCTGTCTATTAATATTACTGGATATTACTTTGCATAAGCAGGGGGCTTGGCTTTATTTTATGTCAGAAATAACCCACAATTACTAGTGAATCTAGCTGTAGAATATAATATTATCTTGATTAATATTTATTATGTGGTCCATTGTCCTGTTTCAGCAACAGAATCTGCAATATAAGACTATAGCCATATTATTTTACAAATTGTCATGCAGATGTACAAAGCAAGAAATACTAAAGGAATTTCAGCAGAGCGGCCATTGCTACTATGTAGCTATCAATCATTTCTGAAGCTTGTAAAGAAGAACTGTCATTCGTAAAGTGAATAGGAGATTGAGATTACGGGATGAGACTGACAGTGAGGATCATATTTACTATGCAGAGTCACTCAATAAGTTAACAGCATCCCATACACTATTTATATCATCAGGGACATAGAGTCTATAGAAAATAAAAGAAACTTTAGCTTCTGACGGACAAGGAAAATATTGCAAATAGAAACTGTGACTAATGAGCTATATCTACATTTCTACCTTAAGTGATTTTACATATTACATTGAAATCCTGAAGAGATTTCATTGTGCTGATGTTTAATTGACATTTATCTGCAAAGATCAAAACCTATGATTATGCTTTACTTCAACTACCACTGCTTTAATGTGAACCCAATGAGTTCTTTACAACAATCGCTCAGGAGAAGATATTTCTCTGGCTGTTTGCTTTTTCCAAGCCATTTACACACCAGGTTGAGAGGTGAGGATCAGAATGTTTGCACCAGACATTGTACCTTTAAAAGCCAGCAGTGACAAAGCCCATGTTTCCATTGTCACAGACCATCTGTGATAATGAATACTATTCCTGCATTCTCTGGGCTATAAATACGGGTGCCAGAATTATATCATCATCTAGAGCTGAATCATTATGGACAGTTTATAGTTTCAGGTTAACATCTATGCTTTAAAACATAAGTGCTATAAGGTGTAGTAACTTATCAGCAAAACACCTTTATTGTAAAAATTGCCCATTTACATGTATTTAATGCATGGAAGAGCCAGGTACTTTATTTATTCTTCAATGTACATAAAGTGCAGCTCAATTAAAGTGCATGAAAACACATAGTACATATGTTTTCATGCACTTCCACTGCTTGGAAACAAGTCCATTCCCTGTCAACCAGGCTTTTTCTCCTGCAAATGGCTAGTGAAAATCATGTAGTAAAAAATGCCTGGTGTGACGGACGCGGCGTCAGACCCCCAGCCCTTTTCACCAACTCGTGACCGAAGGACCAGCCAATCTAAAACCACGCTGTCACGTGCGTAACAATACCATGCTCAGCTGCATCCTGCACAAAGATTTTCCAGCTAGTGGACCACAATCTATGTACCGCAGCCTGAGAGCGATTGTTACTGGGTCAGGTTAATTACGCAATTAACCCTTCACACTGCCACCACCTCCTTTTTGTACAAAGAAAGAGGAAACTCACCAATCTTAGCAGTAACACTATGATGTTTGAATAAGTGTCTGGATACACACTGTCACTGCAGGCAGATGTTTTAAAACACACAGTAGCACTCTTCAGAGACAGGGATTCTTAGTTTGCATTAAAGAGCTTTAGAAACAGTTCAACACTTTTCAGAAAATAGGATTTATTATTAAAAAGGGTCAAAATGGTGCAATAAAATATTTACAGAAAAAGATGTAGCCAATATATATATATATATAAATACAGAGAGCAATATCACAACAGAGAGATAATAGAAAGAAGTTTAGAGAGGTAGAATACTTGCCGTCAGCCTTGGTTTAAGCAGCGTTCAAGTGTCAGAGCAAAAGGGTGCCTTTTCTCCCAAAGTTGGTTCCTGATGTTAAAAAGGGAGAATTCTTCAACTTCCTTCAAGCATAACAGCCTTTTTCTAGGAACCCAGCAGGTGTCTTCTTAAAGCAGAGAGCCAATCGCCTCATTTGGGGAGGGGTGTTTTAGGCAGGGAACTCAGGCTATGACCAAATCCCGCCCAAGTTATACCATGGTCAGTAACCTTCCCTAGGTACATGTAGCAGCCTAGCCACTAGTAGATTATTATGCAGAATGATATTCTGAACGTCCAGATACCAGTTATGACATATCTGTTTGGGACGGCTAAGGAGATATCGCTTTCTGCTCTCGGGTAGACTTAATCTAGGGGTGTAAGATATCAGGCGACTCGCATTAAACTGAGCTATCCAAATATATGCTTTGTTTGATTGTATGTATTCCCTATTTTAAGTTATGAAAAGTGGTTTTGACATGGGATATATGTTATACTGCTATCCTGGAATGCTTTTGAAGTCCAGTGACTGCCGGGTTTATGGCTTTACGATCAGCTTCAGAGCAAGAGTTTGCCAGACATCCTGGCATCAGCTAATTGGGTTTACAATCAAGGATATCCAACTGTGTCCTGTACACTCCTGAATCCAGCACACAGGGACCACGTGTCACTCAACAGAGAGGGAGGGGGGAGCTAATTTGGATTGAGAAATGATACAAGATGGAGGGTCTTTACCAAAATGGATGTTCGCGTTCATATTTCTACGTAGAATTGCTACACCTGGCTCTACCAATGCATTTCTATACATGGAGACGTTTATAAAAGAGATTAAACACAAGGATGAGATTGATGTCCAGGGTCCTGGGATGAAGTGAAAGGTGTTTTGTATGTTGTGGGTTGCAGTTAAGTTGTGTAAGAGCATTCTTGATAGATGAACTTGTGTTTTGCTGTGTTATCTCACAGAACATGTATGTGTATGCTGTTATAGTATTTAATTGTAGTGTGCCATCACATGGCTGTTTTTTTTAGGTTAGTTGCAAAAACAAGACAAAATAATTCTTTAAAATTTTAACCACTAGGGGATCACCCACAGTACATATACTGTGACAAGGCTGCTCCTGTGCACTGCACTGTAAATGTGATCCTGCACTTCCGGGTAGGGGGTGCACAACCGCCCTACACGCGCCTGTGATCCTGGCCTCGGGAGCCGTCCCGATCAGTGTGCTTACAGTAGCACACACCACCCGCCCCCTAGTAAAACACTCCCATCACACAGTTAACCCTTTGATTGCCTCTCATTGTTAACCCCTTCCCCCCCAGTTCCATTAGTACAATGTCAGTGTTTATTTTTTAGCACTGATCACTGTATTGGTGTCCCTGGGGATGTCAGTGACCCCAAGTCAGTTCCCCCCAGTGTCAGAATAACTTCTGCAGTCCCTCAGTACAGCCATAAGTCACTGATCACCGCCAAAAATTGATGATTGCTGCCATAAGTCGCTGATCACCACTATTATTAGTATAAAAAAATCTAGTATCTATACCGCCATTTGAAAATGCTATAATTTTCACATAAACCAATTAATTTACACATATTGGGATTTTTTTCCGCAGAATACATTTTGGCCTAAATTTATGCCGAAATTTGATTTTAAAATTTTTTTACTGGACATTTTATAGCAAAAAGTCCAAAATATTGTTTTTTTCGGAAAATTGTCGGTCTTTTTTTTTATAGCGCGAAAAATAAAAAACACACAGGCGATCAAATACCACCGAAAGAGAGCTAAATTCGTAGGAAAAAGAGGACGCAAAGTTAATTTGGCTGCAGCGTTGCATGCCAGTTAAAGTAACACAGCGCCGTATCACAAACCACTTCTGTAACTGCTTCCTGACCACTCTATAGCAGAAATACTGCTACAAGGCAGCACGGGTTTGCAAAATCACATATATATACATGATTCGCGCTCCCATGGTTTTCATGCCCCTCCCAGATAGCGTTAGATTGCCCATCAATACACCAGTAATCACATTTAACCCCTTGATTGCCAGGAACAGGCTCATACACAATAAACCTTCATTGCTAGTATAGTGTCTGAACGAATCAATATCTTTGATCAGATCAGCACTATACCAGAGTTCACATTAGTATAGTGTCCCGAAAAATGCAGCGTCAGCCCCGGCACCTGCCAGCACCTGTGTTTACCCCACTGTTCTCCCACAGCAAGTGCAATGTCAGTAGGTCACTGTCACTTGATGCATTGCACACAAAACCACAGTGTTCGCAGAATCAGGCCTGATCTCTGTTAGCACTTGCCAGTAAATTTTGATGACTCTCATATGCAGAAGAGTGCTAGTACTAGTGCTGCTCAACCTTATGGTGAACTGTCGAGCAACAGCGGCCTAGTACATCCTGGTCTTTCACATACCAGCACTGCAGTATCACCTGGTGATGTGGCGAGTCACATAAATTCAGTACAAGCTGGTGCGGTGGTGAGCACAAGTCCGCAACCACCAAGAATTCGCACACAGGCCCGTAAAGCCCCTAGTATCCTTCCCGATTGGCAGCCCACAAATTCTGCGGCACCTGTACTTCCCCCATTCACTGCCCAACCCGGAATTCAGTTGGAAACAGGAAATTTAATTACTCCCCTTTATTTTTTGGAGCTGTTTTTCACTGAATATATGTATGCATTGATTGTTGATCAAAGCAATTTATATGCACAATAATTTATCGCCGCCAACCCAAATTCAAACCTTTCCAGAGAATTTGCATGGAAACCCAATACAGTTTCCAAATTTACATCTTTTGGGGGGTCTAACTCTCAACATGGGCATTACTAAAAAAAAATGAATTGCGGTTGTATTGGTCCACTGACCCAATTCATCACATGCCCGTGTTCTCTGCTGCCATGGCCAGGCATAAATATGAGAGTATAATGTGTTTATGCATTTCAACGACAACACACGCTGTCATTTCTAGGGGTGACCCTGAATTTGACCGGCTCGAAAAATTAACCGAAAATTTGCAGATGTCTATACCCCCCCCGGGAAAAAAATCAGCGTTGATGAGTCTCTTGTTAATTTTTCTGGCCGCCTTGCATTCAAACAATTTCTCCCCAGCAAGCCTGCCAGATATGGGGTCAAGATGTTTAAGACCTGTGACAGGGCAACAGGCTATACTAATAAGTTTTGGATTTACGAGGGAAAAGATAGTCACGTGGAGCCCCCCAGATGCCCAGACTACATGGGGAGTAGTGGCAAGATAGTTTGAGACTTGGTGTCATCCTTTTTCCATATGGGGTACCACTTATATGTGAACAATTTGTATTCAAGCATGCCACTATTTAGACATTTGTACAATCTTGAAATTGACACATGTGGCACCATGCGACCTAATGTGTGCCCACGATTAAGAGTGGGTGGATGCAGGGCGGTAAATGCTAATGGTGGGCATACCAATGGTGGGCATACCAAAGCGCATGGGTGATCAACATTTCTCAAAAAAGAATATGTGACAATGCCCATTGAAGTTTTATAGGGCATATTTGCATTCCCTGTGATAACATTAAAAGTGATAAAAAAAAAATGAAAGGGACAGTGTAAAAATAATTAAAAAAATGAAATAACTTAAAATAAAAAAGCACCCTCCCCCCCCGTGCACACCTGCATGTGTGAGCGAGCGTTGACCCTGTGCTGGTATGTAAGCAGCGTTTGCACCATGCATGTGAGGTATCGCGGTGAACATCAGATCAAGGGCAGAAATTCTAGCACTAGACCTCCTCTGTAAATCTAAAATGGTAGCTTGTAAAGGCTTTTAAAGCGTTTCCTGGATATTAAAAACATATGCAGTTTGTTGCCATTGCACGGGTCATGCGCAGTTTTAAAGCATGTCATGTTTGGTATCTATTTACTCAGCATACCATCATATTTTATATTTTACCAAGTAATTGGCCAGTATATTGTGCTTTTGTGCATTAAAAGTAAAGAAAGTGTATTTTTGTTTTTAATTGCTTTTGAAAAATCGCTGCGCGAGTACTATGTGACAGAAATAATTGCTGCACCCACCATTTTATTCACTATGGTGTTTGCGGGTTTAAATTAATTTCCTAGCAAAAAATACTATTTTTTTTTTTCATGTGAACAAAAGGTGTCGGAAAAGGCTAGATCTTCAGGTGGTTAGAAGAGTGGAAAGTAGACACCCCAAACTATTTGTTGAGAGGCATGTTGAATCAATAGAAGAATGTATTTTTTTACCACAAGTTTTTTTTTTTACACAAATTGTCATTTCAATGATTTATTGCTCACACATGCCATGGGTATATGTGGAAATACTCCCCAAAATAAATGTTGCTATTTCTCCCGAGCATGGGGGTACCACATGTGCGAGACTTTTTGGCAGTCTAGCCAAGTATAGGACCCCAAAATCCAATAAGCACCTTCAGTCTTTTAAAGGGCTTTATTTCCTCATTACACTTCCTGACTACCTATCACAGTTTTGGAGGCCCTGAAATGCCAGGATAGCACCAACCCCCCCCCCCCCCCAAATGACCCCTTTTTGGAAAGTAGACACCCCAAGGAATTTGATCAGAAGCATGATGAGTATTTTGCAGATCTCATTTGTTGCCACACGTTTTTGGAAACTGAAGAAAGAAAACAAAAACATTTTTTATTTTCTTTTTTTATATTTAAAAAGTTTGTGAGAAAATACTCACATACATCTTTTTAAATTCATTGGGGTGTCTACTTTCTAAAAAGGGGTCATTTGAGAGGGTTTGGTGCTATCCTGGTATTTGAGGGCCTCCAAGACTGTGATAGGTAGTGAGGAAGTGAAATGAGGAAGACTTTCAAAGTGGTCATTGGATTTCACGCTCCTGTATGTGGCTAGGCTCCCAAAAAGTCTCACACATGTGGTATCCCCATACTCGGTAGAAGTATCAAAATGTATTTTGGGGTGTAATTCTACATATAACCATGGCTTGTGTGAGAAATATATCATTTAAATTATAACTTTGTGTAAAATAACAAAAAGGTTTTTGTCATTTTCCATAAACTTGTGGGAAAAAAATAAATCTTCCATGGACTCAATATGCCTCTCAGCAGATAGCTTAGGGTGTCTAATTTCCGAAAAGGGGTCATTTGAGGGTGTTTGTACTATCCTGGTATTTTAGCAGTCAGAAAGTAAAAGCTGTGTAAATTCTATTATCTATACCA
This sequence comes from Staurois parvus, assembly GCF_062004578.1. NCBI lineage: Eukaryota > Metazoa > Chordata > Amphibia > Anura > Ranidae > Staurois > Staurois parvus. The sequence goes on from NW_028318726.1 coordinate 752,894, forward strand.
TAGTTTGTAGACGCTATAACTTCACACAAAGCAATCAATATACACTTATTGGGATTTTTTTTAACCAAAAACATGTAGCAGAATACATTTTGGCCTAAATTTATGATAAAATTTGAGGTTTTTGGATATTTTTTATGACAGGAGAAAATATTGGTTCTTCAATTTTTTTTCTAAACTTTTTTTGTTTATAGCGCACAGGTGATCAAATACCACCAAAAGAAAGCTCTTTTTATGTGAAAAAAAAGGTCATAAATTTCATTTATGTACCATATTGCATGATCACACAATTGTCGATTAAACTAGTGGAGTTCTCTATAGCAAAAAAATGGTGTAAATTGCAGTATCTATACCATAGTTTGTAGACGCTATAACTTTCACACAAAGCAATCAATATACACTTATTTGGATTTTTTTTTTACCAAAAACATGTAGCAGAATAAATTTTGGTCTAAATTTATACTCTAACTTTAAATTTACTATATATTTTTTATACCCGAAAGTAAAAAATACACTTTTTCTTCAAAATTTTTGGTCTTTTTTTGTTAATAGTGCAAAAAATAAAAAGCGCATGGGTGATCAAATACCACCATAAGAAAGCTCTATTGGTGTGAAAAAAAGGACATAAAGTTTGTTTGAGTACAGCATTGCATGACCGCGCAATTATCAGTTGAATTAGTGCAGTGCCGAGTAGCAAAAAGAGGCCTGGTCATTAAGGGGGGGGGGTAAATCCTCCGGAGGGCAAGTGGTTAAAACACAGTCCAATATTTGAAGGCAAAATAAAATGTATTGAATAAATATAGTAATTATATTTTATTGAATGGGCTAATCTGATGTTCCAAACATACAGCAAAGTACAACATACATATTTTGCAACTGCTATTGAATCTGACATGCAAAATGGACTCTTGTTAGAAGATTTCCTGCTATCCTGTGGTGGGCCATTCAGCTCTCTGTTTGGAATATTTCAGAGAGTCCTTGAAAGATGAAGCCTTCCCTTTTCCAAACATAACTGTTCAACACTCATGTTGCCTTCACAGCTGTAATAGTAAATTACAGAGAAAGATTAATTGAGAAATGATGGATCTGTTCAAAATGTGAACTCTCTTTTGATTAGGGTCATGATAGGTGATCTTCCAGTTCAAATGCCTTGTCACCAACAGATATCAAAGGCAATGATGGTTCTGCTGCTCACAGTAGAAGATGGTTCTCCAGAAGCTTAAGTGTATTCTCCATAGTAGTTTCCCAAATGAAGAGTGGGTTAAAATGCTGAAGTCCATATCACAGCCAAATATTGAATTACTATTTGGATAAGCTTCCTGTCTATTCCACCCAATCAATTAGCAAAATTGTAGAGGTTCCAAAAGATGTTAGTGATGATTTTCCACTGCTCATTGTCTGAAATGTTTTAGTTGGTCTTTAAGGAGATTCCAAATAGTGGAGCATGTATGATGGATATTAGTTGCTTGCCACCTAAAAAAAAAAATCTAAATATATATTTATTTGTATTAGGATAATTGTACAAGATAACAGTAGCAGCACAATGATTCAGCAGGTGATTCTAAGTTGAAATATACCCATGCAAATGAATTAGATTGTCTCATAATTTAAAATGCCCAGGTAAGTTGACATATACATTATGATTTATTAATCTGAATTCATTTGAACACTCACTACTGCTCTGCAGCAAACTGTCAAAGTTTAAGTTATTTGTATGACACTGACAGTAGCTGGTATGCCATTCAGCAGTGTGAAGAGAATATCGAGACCAGGAAGCAAGTTTAGGACCCCAGGAGAAGATGAAGTTCAAGTGGAAGCCCTTTCTGCCATCAATGTTTCCTCTTCCCAAAAACCCAGCAGACAGAAATGTACTGCTTCAGAAGTCTCTGAAGAAATGGTGACTTTATTATGGACTGTAGATGAAAAATATGACGGGAATGCATTATGTGCAGCACACTTTCTTTGAGCATGGTTGAGCTAAAATAAAACATACCAGATAAATCATAAATCCAGAAGAGCAGTGTTAAATGTGATTGTGACCTTCATGTCATGTACTGTCACTTCTCCAGCTCCATCTCCTATTACCCAGAATATACCAACCACTCTTTATAAAGCCTTGTAACCCATATGTCACTGCTTAACCTTCATCATACATTGTGATCCATCTCAAATCATTACCCATCTCCACCAAACCCATGCCAACCTTCATTAACTACTCTTTCTGGTAGTACAATATATGATAAATCACATTTATTCTATGGCACTTTTCAGGGAGAAGCCTACCTACCAGGTTCCTAAACCATCAGTCACAATTAATAATGTTTTCATTTAGTTTACTAGACCTCATGTTAGGTGTCTGTGTCTTTTTATTTGTAGAAATCCATCACAAAACAATTTTTAAATATGTTTAAATTCTGAATTTCCTACATTTTAAATTGCTTGCTGTATATATTCCAAACTTTTCAAACTCTGCAAAACTTACCAAAAAGCAATGATAAGCCATTCATACGATGACAAGCTAGGAGACAGAGTTTCGAGGAGCATCACAAAACTGGGAGAAAGAGATAAACATAAGTATGAATTAAAATGGCAACAGGGATTGCAAACCTAGCTGATAAGGTACAGATGCTTGACCACTGATGGAAAAAAAGGATGCTTATTGTTTAAGCCTCTTAGTGACATGCAACCAGATATAATTGTGCATGATCACTGAAGAATCCAGTTGTGTTCAGTATGATTCATATGTAGCTTACATCATAGGGGGACATTTTTTCCATCAGTTAGTCAATTGCTAGTCTTTAGAGATTAATTGCGAGTTTTTTAGTAGTGTGAATGGGGTAATATAATTGCCTAGGCAGGTAAGGTAAAAATAAATCAAGATGTACTGTAGGTAGAAGTATATAGGTAATATATAGTACAGTATGTAATGATAGAATTATATGCATTTTTTTCAATTTTATACCTTTCCTTATAGGTTTATCTACTTTCACATGCAGACCAGGAGAAAGTGAAAACTGTAACACTGCATGGCAAGCATGGTTAGTTGCTGCAAGTAAGAAAAATGAATGTGAAGCAAAGGTAACTGTATAAGCCCTCCTCGGAGGATTATTGTTTTCCCAAAGCCCTGTCATTTCAGGCATGGACAGTCTATAATCTATGGTCTAAATAAAGTTTTCTAATGTTAATTCCAAATTATAAAATGGGAACCTATGAAAAGGAATGTGAAAAATATTATAGAATATGTTTTTATCTATCTCACATGATCACATTTTGTATTTCTGTTTAAAGAATAATTTTAAGCCTACCTTTTCAGTGACATCCAAGTATAACTAGTGAATATCTTCTAAAGTCTTCTCTCATCATTGTAATGGTGCACCCAGTACCCTCTCCTCTTCCTTTCCTGCTATTCCTCCTTGACAGCTGATACAGGAGCAGCAGTCACACACAGCACAGGAACAATATCTTATCTCAAATCAAAATGTTCTCCACATAAAATTTTTACTAAGAAGCAATGGTTCAACAACTTTTATTAACAGCAGTGAAAGAAATTTCAATGTTTTATTTTTTGAAGATAAACTTTTATTACTTATTCACTTAAAAAAAAAGCAAATACAAATCCAGATACAATGTATGTTGCCATATGTTATATTGTGTGTGTGAAGACATGCAATGCGTACACAGAGTTGTGAATTGTCCAAAAACAGCTGTATATATGTTAATAAATATCCATTCCAAGATGCATAGAAATACTCAAATGTCTAGTGTTCAAATAATGGAGGGGGATTTACCAAAATTGGTGCACTCAGGTAGCAAATCAGCTTCTAACGTCAGCTTGTTCAATTAAGCTTTGAGAAAAAAGCAGATTGGTTTCTATGCAGAGCTGCACCAGATTTTGCATTCTCCAATTTTTTTTTCTTCAATCTTTAGCATATAACAAATGCAGGCCATAGATGGGGAGAAAAACGGCAGATTTTCGGCCGATTAAAGTAACTATCGGTCGGTCTAAAAAACTTACCTGACCACCAATTATTACGAAAATCGGCCGATTAATGAGTAACCTATAACGGGAAATGATGTCATTTTGTGGCCTATGTGATCCTTTTTCGGAAAACGATCGTTCGTTTTTGACCATCAATGAGGATAAAGTCGGGCGTTTTTCGAAAATTTTCCAACATCACCGATAATCTGAAAGTCCAAAATACACGAAAAAACGGCCGACAAAATCGTCCACTAACGATAAGATAATCGGCCGGTTTTATTTTCGGACGAAAAATCGGCCGTTTTTCTCCCCATCTATGGCCTGCATTAGTCTCCTCTTCACATTATCGCATTTACAACAACAATAAAGTTATATTTCTGGTACAAACTGTACTAAAACTATACGCAAATGATATACATTTTAAGACTTTGAATAATTTTATTAGATTTTTAAAGCAAAATAAAACAATTAAATAGAAATACAAATAGTTAAAATATCAAATTACAGATTCAGCACAGAGAAAAGATTGAGGTTAAATGTGTTGACAATTTTTATTTTATATATATATATATATATATATATATATATATATATATATATATCGACACTTAAAGGTTTTGCACAAGTGAGAATTTTTGGTTTGTACAAAGCCACTAAGAAAAATATATTTTCAAAAAATCCAGCACACACTGTTTGTACACTTCATTTGCACAGAAGATATTCTGAGGATGCAGTTTACCAGGTGATATACAGTGGCATGTCACAGACTTCATTATAATATAGAAGTCTTGTATAAAACCTGGAAGTTAGAAAACTGTGTTGTCCAACTCTGTCAAGCAGCTGCTTGCTTTTATTTTCCAATCACATTTAAATTGACAGTTGGGATCTGACAGGTTGCAATGTTAAAATAAACAGTTCTTTTATTGCTCTGTAATTTATGTTTGGAACAACTTGTTTTTGAGGTGACTGAAAACTGCTGCTAACATTTTGGTGACATTGCCTACAGTTGACTAGACGAACTCACATTAACCACTTCCCGTTTGGCCCATGTACATAAATGGCCGGAAGGGAGGAGTGCAGGAGTGGGTGGCTGTTTATAAACGTCCTCCCACATCCATTGCCTGTGTGTGCTCCCTGAGAGCGCGTGGCACCACGATCCAGTGCCTGCTGTGTCCTCCAGGCACAGCGGAACACAGATCGCTGTATGGGACCTCTGTGTGAGGTCTCGCTCATGTGATCTCTGATTGGCCAATCAGTGATCACATGAATAGTAGTAAGCAAGATGTCACATGCTGACATCATTGCTTACTACTAGTGAAATCTGTGAATGATCACAGAAGTCACATGGTACAAGGCTATTCACAACAGCCTTGTACCATGTGACATGCTGTGACCAATCACAGCTCACAAAGTATTTATCAATGGCTGCAACAATGCAGCCAGAGGGAAGGAGAAATGATTGCTTTTACACCCATAAAGGCTATAAAAGCAATCAGTGCAATCTTCATCACCCTCCACAAGTAGTACAGTGTCACTATAGTGACACTGTACTGCTAGGGTGACAGTATGTTAAAAAAAACATAATAATTAAAAAAAAATAAAAAAAAATTTTAAATTATAATTTTTGGTTATAAACTAATTTGGGTTATTTCTTTTTTACTAAAAATATAGCTGAATACATTTTGGTCAAGATTTATGAAGAAAGATTATTTATTTGCAAAATTTTATAAGAAAAACACTTTTTTTAAAAAATGTTTGGACTTTTACACTTATATAGCAAAAAAAATAAAAAATCCCAGTGGTGAATAAATACCACCAAAATAAAGTTTTACCTGTCTAAAAAAAAATACTAAAAATTAATATGTGTACAGTGTTGCATGACCGCGCAATTGTCATTCAGTGTGATAGCAATGAAAGCTGGAAATTGCCCTGGACAGGAAGGGGGTGAAAGTGTCCGGACTTGAAGTGGTTAAAGTAAATGTGTTCAATAATTCAACAGATTCCAGAGAGTTTCTCACATGTATGCTTGATATGTGAAGATTGTACTGTACAACCTATCTTGAGGTAATACCAGGACCCTTTTACCAGCCTTGAAGCTCCATAACACTTTCTGGAACATCAGTGTGACAAGGGAAACGTTTTTCTGAGTAAAGCTGAAAAGTGAAGGTCTTCTGTTTTATATATATTTTACTTATGTTTTCAATTATGTTTCACGGAAGAGTGAAAATCATCATTAAAAGTATTAAGAGATTAAGATCTGATCTGAAATAAACTGTTTTGGTAAAGATTATCATTAAGAAGATAATTTTTCTGCCAGCTTTGAAGTACTGCAAATGAGATAAGTACAAAGGGAGTATTTGAGACATTTTTGTTAAAAATGTTTGTTCAAAGTATTTGAAAATGTTATAAATGATAATGGATGCTTTTGTCACATAACTATAAAACAAGACTATTTTCTGTACAAATGTTGCTGGCAATATGTGATTATATATATTTGTACTGGGGAATGCAGTGTTAAACACAAGCTCTATATTGTAAAGCGCTGAGCAAACTGTTGGTGCTATATAAATCCTGTATAATAATATAATAATAATACGAAGTGAGACTCTGTAGGGGGTCGGGTTACTAAAACTGGAGCATCTGTGCATAGCAGGGGCGGACTAACCATTTGGAAACTCGGGCACTTCCCGAGGGCCCGGGGTCAGTAGGGGGCCCCATGAGATGCCCCTGGTACCTTTTTCATAGGCTTTTTTCAGTTTGGCCAAGGACACAGGGGCCCATGATCCCCTATTGCCCAGGGGCCCCATGAGCTGTCAGTCCGCCCCTGGTGCATAGCATCAATCAGCATCTAGGTTTTATTGTCAAAGCTTAACTGAACATTCTGAAGTTAGAAGCTGATTGGTTACTATGCACAGCTGCACCAGAATCTGTGTGCACCAGCTTTAGTAAATCTCCCCCTATGAAATGTTGGAAGGTTTATGCAGAGTGTTAAAAGAACTTGCCATGAAAAAAACATGTAGGCTGCAATGACCTTGACTCCTGAAAATGCTACTTGCTTGTTTGTCCCTAATGCTTTAGTCTTCCATACTTTCTTCCTGAAAATGCTACTTGCTTGTTTGCCCCTAATGCTTTAGTCTTCCATACTTTCCTAATTACTGATTTGGAACAAGCTTAGAGATGACTGATGCATAAACTCCTGCGTTTAGTGAAAATATGTGTTTAAACTAATACATTGATAATAAAGTGACCAAAATAAATAAAATAAATGAGAGCCACAATCCACAATGTGCCTGAATACAAACACTAACAAGAGATTATAAATGTAGATGCGATAACTAGTTAGCATTAGCACATAAAACTTACAGATAAGTTCCAACTTTTCTCTGATTTGCATTGGCTAAATGCTTGCTCCACAACTGTGTCTTAGGTGATCTGAGCCAACAAACCAGCATATTCCAGTATATTTCTCTTTTCACCAGTAAACTTTACAATTTTGCTTTTAAAGCATTTTTTCTTATTTTTAGGGGCAGCACAGAGGCTAAGTAGTTAGCACATCGTCTAGCAGTACTAGGGTCATCAGTTCAAATCCCAACCACGGCACTACCTTCCTGGAGTTTGCATGTTCTGCCTGTGTGGATTTCCCCTGGGTACTCCAGTTTTCTCCCACACTACAAAGGCATGCTGGTAGGTAAATTGGCCCTAGTATGTGTATGAATGTGAGTTAGGGACCTTAGATTGTAAGCTCCTTGAGTGCAGGGACTGATGTAAAGGTAGAATATATACATAAAGCGCTGCTTAAATCTCCCTCCTCAACATATATATCAAATTACTAGCTAAAATCTTATCCACGCTCCTTAACTTGTGTATAGGATCCTTAATTCATAATGACCAAGTGGGCTTCATTCCAACCCAACAAGTCGGAGACAACGTCCGACACGCAACTCTCCTAGCACACATAGCTAAATCCCACAATATTCCCGCCTGTTTCCTGTCCTTAGACATCCGGAAGCCATTTGACACAGTCTCATGGCCATACTTACACTATATTCTGCGCCGATGGGGCTTTGACCCTCACTTTTTAACCTGGATCTCCTCTCTTTTCCGCGAACCCTCGGCCAGAATTAGTTATCTTGGACATTGGTCTGCTCAATTCCCAATTTCACGTGGCACCAGACAGGGCTGCCCCCTGTCCCCTCTAATCTTTGCCTTGGCCATTGAACCGCTGGCCCTTCTGATTAGGACCAACTTGGATGTCCATGGACCCTAGATAGGAGGTACCCTCCATAAATTGTGTCTATTCTCTGTCAACGTTTTACTCTTTCTCTTGGTCCTCTTCTCCTACTCTCCTCCGGCTCCTCGATAGGTTTGGCTCACTCTCCGGCCTTCAAATCAACCCCAAGAAATCATTAGCACTTAATATCTCCCTCATCACTAAAGATCTGGCCGATTTGAAACTGATACTTCCGTTCTCCTGGTCACAATGTTCTATTCCCTTCCTGGGTATAAAACTGACCCCAAATATTTCGGACCTTTACGCTGCCAACTACTCCCCTATGTTAGCCCATCTAACTGCTGTTATGACCAAATGGTCCTCTCTACCACTAGCATGGCTAGGCAGAATAGCAGTCATGAAGATGTCGATCCTCCCCAAAATTTTATACCTCTTCAGAGTTCTCCCAATCTCAGTATCCGCCCATTATCTTCGTACAGCGCTGCATTTTTTCCTACATCTGGGGCAAGGTCCGCCCCCGTGTACCTTGCTCCACCTTATATCGCCCCAAACTCAGTGGTGGACTAGGTCTCCCAGATATTAGCAAATACTACAAAGCGGCACACATAGCACAACTACCAAAATACCATGCTACCCAGGAAATCCCACAATGGGTTATTCTCGAATCTATAGAGTGCAACCTCTTATCTGCTGCTAACCTTCTATGGCTAAGACCTATTGACTGCCGTTCGGTTACAAACCCCATCACTTCTCACTTTTTGCTGCTTTGGGATAAACTGAAATCCCGATATCATCTACAATCGCCACATAATCCCCTGCTCTCATACCTCCGAAACCCAGCCTTTCCCCCGGCTTGGTCTTCACCACACGTATTCAAACACTGGACCTCAGCCAACCTTCTCTGGGCCCATCACTTTATGCTTAGGAACAAATTTAAACTCTTTACCTCACTATGTGAAACCTATGAACTCCCAGCTTCCGAAATATTTCGATACCTACAATTGAAAAATTTTTACGCACCATATACCACAACATCCAGCCAAATGAACACCATGACCCCTTTTGAACGGACTTGTCACAAAGACCCCCACAGACGAGGCCTCATATCATATTTGTATTCCCTCCTTACAACCTCGACCACTACATCACCTCCCTCATACATACGCAAATGGGAAGCGGACCTTGGCCGGCAACTAGACCCTTCTGATTGGGATCATATCTGGTCCAATACTAAATCATCATCGCAAAATATTGTAGACCTAGAAACCAATTACAAAGTCCTGACTCGTTGGTACCTGGTCCCAGCAAGAATAGTGAAGTATACTCCTAATTACCCTTCCACTTGCTTTAGAGGCTGTGTAGACCTGGGTACACATTTCCACATATGGTGGGATTGCCCAATCGCCAAAGTTTTCTGGGCGGACGTCTTCAGTATATTATCTAAGCTTAGCACAAAAACACTTCAACCGAACCCGGCCACTGCGCTGCTCAACCTACGCCCCCTGATATCTCAAACTCACAATTCAAACTTATCCTACAAGTTACCACAGCTGCCAAGCCAGGTCATAGCTAAATCTTGGAAATCTCCCTCATTATGCATTGCAGTAGTTAAAAATAAAGTTACCCAGGCTATGATTCACGCCAAAATAGAAGCTACAATTCTAGACACCATCCCTAAATTCAGGAATGTTTGGAACCCCTGGGTAGAGTACTTTCTCCCACCAAACTTTGGTGACTCACTTTTCAACCCATAATGACTATTCTATGTTACTCTGGTACCATTCCCTGGTACCATATCAATCACACATACTCCTTCACCTATTGCTGCTAATTATGGAGTCACCTACCCCCTCTTACCCCTCCCCACTCTCCCTCTGACATTCCCAACCCATCCCCCCACCCTTTTTTTCTCCTTTTTTCCCCTCCTTTTTTTAATTATTCTCTCCCCCTCACCATTTTGTATTATTCTACCATCCTATGTTATGACTCCCCTATGCTACACTGGGGAGCGTGCCTATCTATTTGTTAAAACTTTGTATACATCTAAGTTAATGGCTTCTCTCACCTTCTATTCCCTAAATCTGTTTTTTTTTGTCAAAAACCACCATACCCTCCCACTCTCCTTTCGTGTATAGACTCTGTTGTCATTGTTACTTATGTTTGCAATTTTTTTGTCTACGAAATGTATATCCCCATTGTCCTCCCTTTTCCTCCCTGTTTGGCAAATTTTCTTGTTCAAATATTTTATTGATTTTCAAAGATTCAAAAAACAAAGTAAATATTTTTTAAGTGCAAGAAATGTGTGGAATAAAATAATGTATGTGTTAATGTATTATGTTGCATTATATTTGCACAAATGTTAATGTATTTTATTTTCTATAAAAACAGACTAAAATAGATTCAGTTTAGCTTAAAGACAAACACAATATCATCTCCAAATTATCAGTTGAACATAAAAGATGATGAGTAAATGGATAACAAGTATGCCAATCTTCAAAATTCAAAATTTTTACAGACGTTGAGATGATTTCCTTTACTTCTAGACCTGCTAATAACTTAGACATGTATTGCCCAAATGGCTGTATTTCACTTTAAATATTCAATCCTGTGTGTAACAAATGTAGAGTTTTGTTTTGTATGTTCTTGGAGGTTTAAACTGAACATTCTCTGCTCCTTAGAAAATCATCCCCACTGACACCGAGAAAAAAGGGACTTGCAGAAGATTTCCACCATGGAAAATTTGTCAGACCAAAGTATCGTAATTAAATACACAAACGAGAACTCATTTGACCTGCATGCAAAACAGTTTTGGTAGTTTTTTCAGTTTCTATAGAACATGCAGAAAAATCTTAAAAATATCTATTGTGCAAACTTAGAACATCCGAACAAAATAATGTATGTACTGTGTGTGTGTGTGTGTATAGAGGCAACAAGAGTTAAAAAATATCTATATATTACAGTATTACAGTTTAAATATTTTCTTGCAGAGGGTCGACATGGAAGACAGAAGCAATAAAAGCTGACATTTCTTGCTGGCTGCACGCTGTTCTGCTCAGCTGGGTTTGGCAGCTCTCACTGCCTCCCCAACGTGCGCTGTCGATTTTACCTCAGATAGCAGGGCAGGCACAGCAGTTGGTCTGATCGAAGAATAACTGCAAACTGAAGCAAAACTTCTTGTTTTAGCCCTTTTTGAGTGCACCTCTTGACTTGTGGCAAGATCTTAAGGGTGACCAACTGAATAAAGCAATGAAGCTGCTATTTTAATCCACTAACTTGCAAAGTTACACAACAAACCCCACACACATCCCACGCAGTCACATACTACTACCTTACTGATATCTATCTATCTATCTATCTATCTATCTATCTATCTATCTATCTATCTATCTATCTCTGTATGCACATACATGTGTGTTTGCATGTATATGAAAATAATGCAATAGTTTTCAATAACATGTTTACTGAAGTGTAAGTCATCATATGGTTTACCTAGTTCTTAAAAATAATTAAATGCAAACAATATTTAGGCTTTGGAAAATGGGGAATGACAGCACATGTTTATAGCTGTGCCAGAAATACATATTCAATTGCTATGGCACCAAACAGGGAATAGGAATGAGGTTCAGGATTGGGTCAAGTTTGGGTTGAGGTGAATCTAACATACTCGAAGGCATGTGCAATGCAGCCATTTCCCATCAAACAGCCAACTACCAAATATGCACTTTATGGCCTCTAACCTTAGATCAGGTGGCTTACAATGTGCAATCATGGGGGCTTGGGCATGTTCTGAGCCCTCACTGTAAAAAGGAAGGGCTCCCAGCAGCAATACTGACAATGAGGCCCTGATTTACTGAGAATAGTGTCCAACAGCAGATGCTGAACATTCAGCCGCACCCTATTAAATCAATTAAGACCTTTCAGTGGTCAACAGAAAAATGTCTATGGGTAGATTGAATTGTCTTTGATCTCTGATCTGAGTAGACGAAATTGTATGAGGAATGCCGGATATGGTGCCTAGGTGGCGCACAAGCGTGGGCTTTGTCCCGTTCGTGTTTATATGTATGCCAGATGAGAAAACTCATAGCTGTGCTTGTTTTAATGATTTTTATTTTTTTTTTGGGGTGTGTTTGCTGCTATTATTGTTGCCTCTATTAATTTTCTTGCCTTTTTTTTCTCCAAAAATAATTGCCCAACTCATGCATTTCCTAATGAATGTTACAAAGTCATACATCCTATTTTTGAATGTCAAACATTTTCAAACTTATAACCAAAATATTTTAATGTTCTAATTTCCCAATCTAATTATATATCTTCATTCTCTTTAATCATTTCGGGAGTGTTTCTGCCAACACTCCAAAGATATGCTGTTAGGTTAATTGGGCCTAGTATATGTCTGACTTTGTAGTCTTAGATTGTACGCTCCTTGACATTACAGACTATTGTGAAGGCCCAAAATATGGAGGTCAATTTCTGGGGCTCTGTCAGTGCCAGGAATATTGATAAATCAATTAAGATTATGGCTACTGACTAGAAAGTGTAAAAGGAGTAGAAGAGCTGACTGGTGTATGCTGTGTCTGTGCCACCTCCATAAGTTAGGAAGAACAATAACTTCTATGGAATACCTTGAACCTCTGCTATGTACCTCAATGTATCTAGGAATCGGACATGTTTTCTACTGAAAATACAAGTATTAGTAAAGTTTGCCCCGAAGCAAGCATGAACTAACATAAAAATATACAAAACCCACCATTTTATTTTCTTGGGGCTCTGCTTAAAAATATATATATAATGTTTGAGTTCAAAATTATTTTGTAGCAAAAAATGTTGATTTTAACATGTAGGAGAGGCATGTCAGAACTGCTTGGGACTAGAACTAGTGAAGCTAGCCAACTGCGCCAAAGAAATCCCTTTATGGACAGTCCCTACTCTGATCTGCAAAATACAAATGTGGATACAGTGACCATATGGGGCAGATAGTTGAAGTTGAAGGAGAGCTACAAAGTTCAGGTCTGACCACTGACCTGTAATGCAAGAAGTATGATGTAAAACCTTAATTGAATGTTCCTTAGGTAGCAAAATTTTGTGTATCTTGGGAAATTTGTGATCTTTTTTTACAAGGTAAAGCTGCTGATGTGTGTTTTTACAGCTCATCCACAACCATTGTCTACAGTCATAACAGGCTGAATTTGCATTTTTAAAAGGGCACAAAAGGGTACATTTCCTTATTTTTCTGGCTGCATTTTATTATGCAACATTTCCCTGAGCATGTATGTCATTGATAACCAGTCTGTCTTCCCAGGGCATATTTCCTCTTTTTTCTGACAGCCACTTACTTGTTTTACAACCTGTCCCTAAGTCAACATGCACGTCACTGCTAACTTACTGCAAGGGTGTTTTCACAGGGTACATTTCCTAATTGTTGTTGGCTGCAATTTGTAAAGCTCTTTTTTGTAAAAACAATGTAATATTCTTGGATAATGTGGATCAGCACAGAAGCCTTTTCTTTTCTTTAGGTAAGGTTTGTGACAGGGTGATTTACAGGAAGGAGGTTGTGGAAGACAGGTGCAGAGCTTTGTTACCCTGTAATAAAATGCCCAAACAAGAATCTTTATATCAGTATAATCAACTGTGAAAACTGATGACAAGGTTCAGTGGTTGGCTTTACATCTTCATTTACTATGCTGGAGTTGTGCGAATTGAAGTGCTGGGGTACTTTTCTTTCGTGCCCTAAATGTGTGCACTGATCTGTACTCCCAAAAAACATTTTTATCTGTGTTGAAAAACTGAATGATATCTAACGCTTCAATTGTCAACACCTTAGCTATATTTTTTCTGCAAAATGGGTTTTTTCAACTTTTTTTTGCATCGTTTGAAAGAAAAAAAAAGTCACAAGAACAGTGTGTACCTAAACCACCTTATCCCTGATTAAAACTATTCAGTTGTTGACTCATTTTACACCACTGTGTAAAATGAGTGGCGGTGCGGATAAATATACATGATTTTGCACACCTGTGCCGCCCTGTAGCAGTATTTCTGCTATAGGGCAGCACAGAAGCTATTAATAGTAATGGCACAAAAAGTTTAAAAATAAAAATATTTTTTAAAAATGAAGATGCCTCAGAGGGGGAGATAAACAACACAGATTTTTCCCCTGTCAGCTCCTGCATACTGCTTTGTACGGCAGTACAAAGTGCTCCTTACAGTGTAAATCACACAAACAGTACACAGTAAACAGCACACAGTTAACCCTTTGATCGCGCTCACATTTTAAACCCTTCCTGCCCAGTGCCATTAGTATAGTGGCAGTACTTTTTTTTAGCACTAATCACTGTATTGGTGTCACTGGGGATGTTAGTTCCCTCCAGTGTCAGAATGCCCACCACAGTCCTGCTATAAGTCGCTGATCACCACCATTACTAGTAAAAAGAAAAAAAAAATCCAGTATATATACTGCCATAATGCAATAACTTTCACGTAAACCAATTAATTTACATGCATTGAGATTTTTTTTTTAGCAAAGACATGTAGTAGAATACATTTTGACCTGAATTTATGATGAATTTTTTTTTTGTTTTTAATGGGCATGTTTAATAGTCAAAAATATAGTTTTTTTTTAAATTGTGTTTATAGCACAAAAAATAAAAAACACAGAGTTGATCAAATACCACCAAAAGAAAGCTCTATTTGTGGGGAAAAAAATGACATACATTTAATTTGGGTGCTGTGTTGCATGACCGCACAATTGTCAATTAAAGTAACGCAGCACCGTATCACAAAAAATGTCCTGGTCAGGAAGGGGGTAAATTCTCTGGAGGGCAAGTAAATTGAAAGAGTTAGCATGACTTAAAGTGTTACTAAACCCACAACAGTAAAATCAGTCTGTATATGTAGTAAAGCATGCGTGTTATACTCACTGTGGAACCTAAGGGGTAAATCCTCTGCATTGTGTAAAAATGATGTTTGATCCTGTCTTCTCTGATCCTTGCCTTCTACTGTCCTCAATATACCTCTAATAGAACAGAGACTTGGAGGCAAGTTGCACATGCTCAGTTTGGTGTGCATTGCTAGAGAGTTTTTTTTCTTGAGAGAGTGCATGTGATCAGCACAGGGACAATCAGCACTGTCCAGACAGAGGTTCAGGGGTCCTGCAGGAGGATAGAATAAAACTCCTTCTGCAAGCTTTAACCAGTGCTCTGCTGGGCACTGATAGAAGTCACAAGACTGCTTCAACTGCTGATGAGAAAAGGTATTTAGCAATTTATATTTACTAAAATAATTGCACTTCCATGTTCTGTGCTGTGTACTGTGGGAAACCAGATAGGCAGGGTCTAAGGATTAGTAACACTTTAACAGAACAAGAGAGTAGAAAAACATAACTAATTTTAAACTGTTCACAAAACAGTAATTTCTTCTGTAGCTAGCTAAAAACACAAGCCTTATGAACAACCAAAAACCAGCTCTGAAATATAAAAAAACTTTACACTTCTCTACTGTGTACAGTGTCTAAATAAGTGAAATACAATAATAATCAAGTCCCATAAAATGATGATTCAAATCCAAAAAAGATTGTGAGGCATTCTTTTTTTGGATTCAAATCATCATTTTATTTGAACACTGTTCATTTAAAAATATTTCAGTGCTGCTTTTTAGTTATTTGTGAACTGAAACACAAGGGGGTGTTATTTTACCAGCAGCTTAGGGAAGTATAGCTGAGCGCAGGAAGAGTAGGATACTTAGGCCTTAAACCGTGAGCTACATAAAAACATAAAATATTTTCTTCTGGATGCCCACAAGAGAGATATCAAACATGAGGGATTCTGAGTAATATAATGGTTTATAGTAGTTAAAGTGCATAGCAAAAATGCAATTAGTAAAGATTTAGGTATCTCTTAGAAATATACTGTATTGTAACATCCCCATATACTGTAAGCCTCTCTACTTGCTGTCCATTGATCTATAGGCAATCAACCCTATTAGACATTGTGAGTCCAATCTACCGCAAAGGTTTAAAAGTAGTATAGAGATTTCTGTTTCGGAGAGCTGAGGAAAAGTGAAAATATAACTATTTGATTACAAAACTGTTGGAATTAATTTTGACTCAAAATATATTTGTGTAGAGTGGCTCCCACTATTGGTCTACACCAACTTGTACTTTGGAAGAGGGTGAGAGCACCAACTCTTGATGAGGCCTTAAAAAAGAGAAAGGGGAAGCGCCAACTAAGTGTGATATTAAAGTACACCATTTATTGTCAAAGGGTTGGTTAAACACACTCACAAGATGTAAGATATATGTTCATACATCATATGAGGCATTGGCCACTCATCACCATCCTGAACAACTGCCTCTGCAATCCCAAAGCTGTAGATGGTAGTGTTGGGGCATGGATGCCCTGTAGGAAGCAGGAAGTCCTCAACCACCATGGAATGTATGGGCATAAGTGATGTTACTGAAAGAGAACCGAGGGCTGGGCCCACAGATTCAGAGGGTACACGATGCCACACAGACAGCGGTTCTTTTACAACAATTACGTTTACTGAACAGTTATAGTGAACAAGTAGTTGAGCATACATAAACAGAATGATGACAGTGCATAACCATACAGTAAGAATAATACTGTCTAACACTAACCCCGTACTTGCGGACTTTTCCCCAATGTCCAGAAAGCAGCCTGGCTGCGCCTGAATGTTCCTGAGCAAGATATAATGTTGGGGTGCATCCTAAGTATTGCGCAATACTATTTGTAATCCAAAGGAAAGTGGAGTATGTCTCTTGTAGCTTTCTGGTATATCCAAAATGTCACTGAACACCTGTGGTACAAGAACTGGACCATACAGTCACTTGTTTCCCGATCTCGTCGCGGTGAATCTTCCCTAGGTGCCGTCGCCAGACTCCACTGTGAGCCATAAATCCTCTTCCAGGCTCCACACAGATTCTCCAGATGTCCTCAGCATACACCAGCCAGACACAGACCCCTCTCACTTCCTGCTTTCCACTGGAACTCCTCCCCTTCTCAGAGAGTTTGTGATGCAGTAAGTAATTTCCTAATTGCAGCCTCATACCTGCATTTACAGTTCACTATGGCCCTTCTGAGGGTCCTACTCGGCCCCTAAATTAGCATTCATTAAACTTTATAAGGTAAATAAGCATTAGTTTTTGTCTTAGTAAACCTCAATGCAAAATCGATTCTTGTACTTTGCTGCCATCTACTGACCAAAGAGCAAAGTGCAGTTTAACATTGCACATCAGTATTTATCCAGGCCCCACACCCTTACATTACCAGAGAGAGAGAGGCTGGAAAAGGCTACACACTCAAAGCCTTTGCTCCTTTTACAGGCCTGGGGTTGCAATACTACACGCTACTATATACACTATTGCAAAGAACAATGGTGTCAATGGCAATATATATATCGAGAAAATAAATATGAAACAGCAAAAATAAAGCAAAAATAAAATATATGATATCAGATGTACTTGGAAACTGGAAGATATCTGCTCTTAGTGTACTTTATTTTAAGATGCTTCTAGGGGAGACTTTTGTTGTGTGAAAATGGCATTGCTGAATAAAGATATTTGTTGCCAGATTTTGCAGGATTGCACTAGTGAAATACTGCTGGAGTATAATTGGGTTGTGCACTCCTTAGTCGATCAGGTCAGGTTTCTGTTTAGTGAAATACAGCCTTTGATAGAACTATCTCAGAAAAAATGTCATCCTGGTATTCCTCAAGATCTTGACGATTTCTCTTTTCCCTTTAGTATGTCTCAGGTTGTGTCCCTAGTGTGGATGCTGCAAGATAACAAATCTTACTTTCTTCTTGAGCATTACTCTCAAAGGGATCTGTTATCACTGCTGTGCACTCTCTAGTCAGACAAGGAAAATGCCAAATGAACATTGTTTAGCCTCTACTCCGAGCCTGGTCAGAGATACTATACCCAGTTTTAGTTGATTCACACCAATTCAGTTCTGCCTCTAGGCACCAAGAATCTCTAAGTTAATTTCCCTTATCCTTCATTGTCCTCAGTAACCCCCACAAAAATCTTCCTCTTCTACTGATACCTTTCAACTTCTACTCACCACTCCCCCACCAGCAACACAATCTGCTTGGAGCCCTGAAATCACTTGTAGGACTCCAATGTCTGCTATTCCAGCCGAGCCTGATCCGATGCCTGCTGTTCCAGTCCAACCTGATCTGATGCCTGCCTTTCGAGTCCAGCCTGATCTGATGCCTGCTGTTCCAGTCCAGCCTGATCTGATGCCTGCCATTTCAGCCCAGCCTGATCTGATGCCTGCTGCACAGTCTGCCTCTGTTGGTCAAAAGCCTGCTGCCTAATCTGCTTCTGATGGTCTGGTGTCTACTGCCCAGCCTGCCGATGCTGATCTGGTGCCTGCTACCCAGACAGCCTATGATACTAGGATTAAGCTCTAACCAGCTGTTGGGTTTGATACCTGCGAGTCTCCATGTTTGTTGCATGTTTGCCAGGGATTTCCTGTCTGATCCAAGATTCCTACAGTCACCTTGCCTGAGCCCCTTTTACAGTGTTTTGCTTGTGTTGCGCCAAAGCCTGGTGGTCCAGATATTACCTCTGTAACCAGTAACTGCATTTGACATAACAGCCCTAGTGTTAATGATTGTCTACCTCTCTGATATCCGCAAGAAGAGAGGAAGAAGGGTTGGAAGCATAGGGCCACAAAATTCAATCCTTATCTTATTTGCTGCTACAAAAGAAGAGGAAATAAAAACAGTACATAAAAAGGTGGCTGGTATCCATCCTTGAGAAGGAGAAGGAAAAAGGATCTAGACCGAAATAAAAATGGCTTCTATACACATTTGAAGAGGAGGAAGAAAAGGACACATCAGAAGGCCAGAAAACATGGCTGCTCTGCATCCTTAAGGAGGATGAAGAGGAGAAGGAGGGAAATGGCATTTTAGCAGAACTCTAAAGTGGCTGCTATGAGAAGTAACCCATTGCTGCCACCAATCTTTCTAGTGCAGAATCATGTGTTTCCTCCAAACTGATATGCCAAAGGCAGTGGATGCAGACCACATTGGTGCCGTCTACAGCAGATCAGTTAATAAAGGTTTACACTGCAGAGCTTTTTCTATTTTCTGCTTATTTAAGTGCTTGCATACTGTACTGGCACTAGCTAATTTCTACCAAACAGATATCGGAAGTCTATATTCTGATTATTTTGGGAATAATTAGGAATATGAGGATAGGAAGGGGTTCAGATATTGTGAGGTTGAGATTGTGAATTGTTTTTGTGTACTCTGTTTTTTTTGGGTTTTTTTGGAAGTATCACACTGCATTGTCCTAAAAGTTCAATAATAATAATATGTCAAAACAAACAAACCCCCCCCCCAAAAAAAAACAAAACAAAAGAAAACCTCACAAGCTATATTTCTAAAGTGTTTCTCCACTGAGCAATTTGTATTAAAGAGATATTAAAGTCTTATTTTTATATCAAACATGTTATACTTACCTGCTCTGTGTAGTGGTTTTGCACAGAGCAGATGTGATCCTCCTCTTCTTGGGTCCCCTGCTGGTGCTCTTTGCCCCTCTGAGTGCTTTATATGTCCATTCACACACAGAGCCCTGTGTCTGTGAAAATTGCACTGTTACGTAACACCACAAATCTTTTTTTTTTAGATTTATTATTTGTGTAGCTGTTTCCTAAGAGCAGGTTTATCTATAGGGCATCATAGGCAGTCTTCATTTGCATTAAACAGATTGTAATGTGCATATAAGGGACAGCCAAGAACAGTAAATTTAAATTGCATTGATACACAGAAACCAAGCCATGAGATCTTTAGTTACATTGGTCAATCTTGGACCAATGTAAGTATGCTTATTCCATACCTGTGGGACCAATATGAAAGGTGACAATCACTGCAGATTCTGGGGATACTACAGTGATCACCATAGTCTTCTGGGTCCTGTGCCAAGCAGCTGCCCTTCTCCATAGTGAACACAGGAAGTCAACAGAGAAAAAGTAAGAGTTCAATGCATTTGTTGTGAACTTTGAAGATGAACTTCTCCATAATACCTACGGCTATAGTGTTGCAAAAAGGTCTATTTTAAAGAACGTTTACTGAGTGTTCAGAATTTGAGCATAATCTGGGAACAGGTTCACTTTAAATGTGACAATACTTAACAAAATGATTTACATATTAGAATATGCATGCAGTGTAATTAGAATGCCAAGACCAATAAAGATTCTAGGATAGGGATTAGCTCCTGGTTCAACGCAAACCCATGTTTAGATTAAATGTTGCCTGTTTGACCAAGCCAAACTTCTGCTTGCAGCAGAAAGTGAAACATTTAGCAGTGGTATTGCTACCCCTGTTTAATTTGAAAGCCTACTGCCCAAGTTGATTGTTAGAGAGCTGGTAGCCAGTGCCCTCCTAACAGTCAGTGGGACATCCCTGCCCAGTCAATTCAGCTGTCAGTTAGGAACTCTGACTGTTCAGAAAAAAAAAAAAATTACTATTCTCAGGTATGATTGAGTAAAAATGTGTTAGTGGTACCAGAGGGCACAGGCAGTTGTCCTCCTAAAAGGTTTTTTATAGTTATAGTCCTCAACTATGGGTACATAAAAATCAGTAAGGGCACCACTGTTTTATGGAAAAGTAGACAGGCCTAAATGTAGGGAAACAAGCCATGGGCAGCTATTTTTCTAAAAATAAAAAAGTAAAGACATAATTGATGTTTGGATGGGTATAAATTGGCCTGTGTCACTATAGTTTGATCACAGTGCAAACTAATTAAAAGTATTTTCATTTAATTTCAACTTTTTAAATATTATTTTCTTAATGTGTTCATGGAGTAAAAATCTGTTAATTACATGATGCCTTTTGGTTTAGCATAAGTCAATAAACTGGGCAAAACAACGTATCCAATATGACCAAGCACAATATTCTACTGCTCCTAAAAAAGTCAATTGACTGCAGAGGATGCCTTTATCCAAAATATCTCATGCAAGAAATTAAACTAGCTCCACTTATGATAACATACTGAACTCATTAACTAAGGTGATCAATTAAGGTGGGCTAAAATAATTTAAAACTAAAAATGAGTGTAACTGGTATCCAATTTAAAAATGTAAATTTTATAAAGGGCTTTTAAACAAATATTTTTTCATTACTACTTAGAGCATCAGGAGCCAAAATAATAATAATAATTGCAAAATAATAATAATTATTATTATTATTAGTTGTAGATTTTTTCAATGTTTCACGTAACTCTGGTACAGGATCAAAAACTTAAATCAGATCCATGTTCAAGAAAGACTGACAACAACCAACTATTCCCATGCAACATGATGGTGCTACTGTGCTACTGTGCTCTGAGTAATACGATACAACGTTGCTCCTCTTACTAGAGTCCCTAAATTTATTCTGCTAAAAAAAAACTTTTTTTACATATTGCAGTAGGATACATGTGTAATACGTCACATTTGACAATGTTTACCAAACCAGCCCTCAAAGTCCCACTAATTGTGTATGCATGTGGGTATGCCAATACACTGTTAAGTTACATAGCAGTGACACCAATGACCCCCAGCTTAGTAAATTGGAGGTTACCTGAAAATCATAAGTAATGGTTGAAGATGTATAGCTAAGAAGCATTAAGCAATTTTTTATGTACACTGGCTTACTGATTAGCGTTTGCACTTAGTTGTGGATAAGCCCTTTAGCAAATGAGAACACAGTCTCAGGGACTTTGTAGGGAGCTGGCAACCTAATTGCTCAGCTGCTGAAGCATCTGGATTGCAGCAAAATATCTTTTATCCCAGCGTCAGTGTGAAAAAACACTGTGAAAAAATTGTCAGTTGATATGGACTGCAGTTATAGAACATACCAGATGAAAGGGATTAGATCGAACAGTGAAGGAGGTGAGAGGTCGTCTGGAGAGATCTGAAGGTGTTCCCTATTGATATGAAAAGACACAGTACACTTCTTTGTGTGAGTGCTTTAGTGATCAGAAAATTAGATGTAATTAGAATACACGTAGGCAATGGGATATCGTTCATGTCTCTTCATCCTGCTGATAAGAATCTCCAAGAAATTGGTGCCAAGAAAAAAATTCGAAATATTTAAAATTGTCCTTCAAACCAATGATGTGCAGTATAACATTTCTCCATAGCTGCCCTGAAAATGTATGTCAAAAGCTCTCCAGTTTAAGAAGACCAACAGGTGCAATTGGATGGATCACACACAGTATTTATTTAAAAAATATATTTTAGAAATTTGGCAATTTGGTTTCTTTTATATGACAATAACATCCAAAGGAGTACAATTTCTATGTGAAACTCCAGATAGCTCTGCAGAGAAAAGTCAATGGCATAGTGGTTGACAATGCTGAGAATCCTGGCGGATCTTCTAGTTTTGCATGAGAGCAAAAAATGATGGAATCGCCAACGCTGGTACCGATACGCATTGGACTTAGGGATATATGTATCTCAACACATAAAAATTATAATGTGACAAACACAACTATTGCTCACTAAGGTATTTAAAGACACTCGTGCCAAACAAGTGAGCCTCTCCAAAAACCCATACAATGTGCCCTCAGAGTAAACAGGGCAGAATAAGTAGCAGCAAATAAATTGGGTGTAAACTTATTCTGTTTTCATACTGTGCATATATGTGCATATGCATGGAGATAACCCTGCAAAGCAATGTGATCTTTTTTACTTTTAGTGTTTTTTACAGTCAAGTTTAATTGCAGTATTGTTCCTATGTAACATATATGAATGAAATAACCAGTACACTTTGACTGGTTGACCAGATTTGTGGACGCAACTATGCATCAGTGTGTTCAATTTCTTTTGTAAATCATGTCCAATGTCTACGTGATTGTATAGAATAGACAATGCAGTCACTATTGCTGTGGAACACCCGAAATGTCCCTAGTAGCCACCGATCATGTGAGCTAGACTTCCTGGGCTTTAGGTCTCATGAATGCACTTGCAAACAATTGTTTTACTAAAACTGGAGAGTGCAAACTACAAGATAGCCAATCAGCTTCTAATTTCAGTTTGTTCAATTAAGCTTTGACAAAAAAAAACAAAACTGGAAGATGATTGGTTGCTATGCAGAGCTGCACCAGATTTTGCACTCTCCAGTTATTTATTACTCAAAAAATAATGTATTTTGATAAGACTGACACTTTGCCTACTACATTAAAGCATTAAAGTGTGGATTTTAACCTCCCTAGCAGTATGATTATGTCTATATTTCTGTGCTCAAAGCGGTACTTTTTTTGCATGGAAATATGTAGTTTTTTTTATTGTAGGCCTGTAATTTTTAGGAATAACTCACTGAAATCTGTCCAAACAAAAGTCTAGTAAATATCCCGGGTATGTTAAAATTTGAAACATGAAATAATAAATTATAATTTAATAAATAATATAATAATAATAAATGTAATTCAATAAGATAATCAAACCAAAAACACTGAATTTTGAAATATAGCGCCAAGTTCGCACATCCCTGAGGAAAATCGTTTTCGGTGTCTGATGACGAATTTCCCCACGAATCATTATCACTAAATTGTGCAAGTGGTTCTAATTTACTATCGCTGCTCTCTAGCTGGTCTAAAACCGATTTTGACCTAAAGAGACGCTTTTTGGACACCATGGACATTTCTCAGTTTCCAGGCAGAAAGAACGGTAAAAATGCAGGTAGGGCACAGGACAAAGCACTAGGGATAAAATGTATGTGAAATGGTTTGATACAGTAATGTTTTACTATGTGATTTTAGTGAATTTAGTGAATGTCACTTTTTGTTATTTTCAAATTTCCCACCGCTCCATCCCCATACGTACCGACGTCGCAGGGGACAGAACCCAGATGACAGATGCCGGCATCCGCCGGAGGACATTACAGGGGACACTTCAGGAGGGACATCGCGGGAGCGCAGGACAAGGTAAGAGAACAACAGATCCCGGAGCAGTGCCGCATGGTAAGCCCGAGTGTAGCTCGGGGTTACCGCTTGTGCTACTGAAACTTTACCCCTAGCTACACTCGGGAATACCGCCAGGGAGGCTAACAGTCAGTTCAAATATTGTGAATTTCTGTTTAATAAAAACAAAGGTTTTTTTTACATTTTGACGGAAAAACTTAATAAGCCAAGACAACATAACTTTAAAGCCCAACTTTATCTAAAACTTTGCTTTTTGTATTTTGTACTGGAGAATAGGAACAGTCAAACTTGTTTTACTTTCTCTGTTTACTTTTTTGCGAAGATCAAAATTTCTATGAAACTTTTTGTTTTGATGAACAAGGGGAAGGCAAAATTAGGGTTTTTTCATGTTTTATTGTGTCAAAATCAACCTGCTTTTTTGCTTTATTATTTTAGGGGGGGTTCACAAAAAATTAAAACAAAGACAGTACACAAAACAAATGTCAAATACAGAAAATGCACAAATAAGAAGAACCTTAAAAAAGCCTGAAACAAATTACTACTCTTTTCAGGAAATAAACATTTGGCTATAGTTAGACTTGAAATATTTACTAAAGTCAATGGCACTACTTTAAATACTTTTGCAGAAAGGATGTGCTTTTTACAAGAATGGCACACCAGCGAACTATTGTCTGTAACCTGGTAGGTCTTTATGTATCCTAAATGTTTTACATTGTAAATTTTGGTGGATTAAAATTTTCTTACCTGGGCATGTGATGGAGGTAGACCTCTCCGTATGTAAACACCAAACAAGGCATCTTTCCCCAAGGAGATGTTAAATTTTAGGAATTGTGGCTGAACAACATGGAGGTGGGATCTCCAGAACACCCCTGCTGGTACTTCCCGAGTTATACGACGTCCAATTTCCACTTCCCCAATGTCTATGCTGCTGTTTCTCGTGGGTCCTAAAAATATAATAATTAGTATATATTTATCTGATTCCTGCATTTGTATTGTATGATAAAAGGGATAGTATAATCTACTTTACAGAGATCATCATACATGATTTCTAGAAAGGACGTCCTTGAGGATTTTTAAAAAGCATTACTTTTACTTTCATCTTGACTTATTACCTCTGAAGAAGAGTACTGAATATTTCTATTCTGATCAAATTGTAGTTAAATTATATACTATGTGCTCATGGTAACCAACCTTTACTAAGCAAATCAAAGTTCCCTGGCAGCCAAGCAAAAGCAAGTACAGCCATTTTATAACATAAAAACACAATATGAAAATCTTATGAACCATGCAATCTTCAGCATTTTTACAGTGGTATTTTTTAAATATATGTAAATATATTTGCACATATAACACTTTAACTAATTTATAGATTAAAATATATATATTTATTTCAATAAAGCTTAGGGAGGTAAAAAGTACAAACCTCAGGACAAGGATTGCTATTGGTTCCATAGCAAACAGATATGAAAACATACAGTAAGTGCACTTATTCAACTTGATTTGAGATAATTGGATATTGTAAAAAATACATAGTATTATGAAGGATACTATAAAATGCTACTCTTTTAACCAGTTCCACACTGCCCTATAGCAGAAATACTGCTGCAGGGCGGCATGAGTGCACAAAATCACGTATATATATATATATATATATATACGTGATCTTGCAGTTCCGGCGCCCTACCCGGTTCGCCATTCACAGCCTTGGCTGTCAATCACTAGGTCCCGGCCGGTGATTACTCACCAGCACCTGGTGATTGGCAAGTATCTCCTACAGGGGAGAGACCTGTATGTAAACAATACAGATTTCTCCCCTGTCATCTCCTGCACACTGCTTTGTATGGCTCTGCATAGCAGAGCCATACAAAGCAGTGAGTGTACAGTGAAGCACACACAGCCTCATAGTAAAACAGCACACAACACATAGTTAATCCTTCCATCACCCTAGATGTTAACCCCTTCATGCCCAGTGCCATTTATACAGTGTCAGCGCTTTGTATTAGCACTGATCACTGTATTGGTGTCACTGGGGATGTAAGTGCCACCAAGTCAGTTCCCCCCAGTGTCAGAATGCCCGCTGCAGTCCTGTTATAAGTCGCTGATTGCCGCCATTACTAGTAAAAAAGAATTCCAGTATATATATATCACCATTTGTAAACGCTATAACTTTTATGTAAACCAATTAATTTACATGTATTGGGATTTTTTTTTAGCAAAGACGTGTAGTAGAATACATTTTGGCCTAAATTTATGATTAAATTTGATTTTTAAAATTTTTTACTGGACATGTCTAATAGTAAAAAGTAAAAATTTTTTGTTATTTTTGCCAGTCTTTTATTACTTATAGCGCAAAAAAAAAGAAAAAACACACAGGCAATCAAATACCACTGAAAGAAAGCTCTATTTGGGGGGAAAAATTTTCATTTGGGTGCAGCGTTGCATGACCGCGCAATTCTCAGCTAAAGTAATGCAGCGCCGTATCATAAAAAATGGCCTGGTCAGGAAGTGGGGTAAATCCTCTGGAGGGCAAGTGGTTAAAGAAATTATTAAAACAACACAATATTCACAATTAAATTGCAGTCTGGATTTGTTTAAACACAAGCAGTTGAGGAAGCATACTTATAAGTATATACCTGTATTTAACTACATTTAACTATATACCTGTATTTAACTACAGACCAAACATCTGAACAATCAAACTAGATGACCTTTGTAGCATAATGTTAAAGTGGTATTAAACCCAAAACCAAAAATATCATATATTGCAGTTTACCAATCATTAGATGTGGTGGCTGCATTAGTTTTCTATTTTTAGGCTGTTTCCCTTTATTTTCACCTGGTGATCTGGCCACATCTCGTGTATTAGAATGCCCCCACTCTGGATGAATGAGCATAGGGAGCACCATCGGACAGCTGCAATGTCAGTAAGGGGGGGGGGAGTGTTAGATGTGCTAGCAGATTTAAATACACTAACAAATTGAAGCCAAAGTCCAGGTAATACTTAATAAGAAGTTACAGAAAACAGTTGTTTTCCTTTTGGGATAAAGGTTTTACATAAATAAAAACTGATCATTGTAAGCACCCCTGGTTGTCTGATACCTTTAAATTATTCATTTTGCTGGATATTTGGTTCTTTTGAAAAACAACAGACCTACTGGCTAGATCATGAGTTGAAAATAGAAGAAAGAAAGCATGAAAAAGAAAATGAATGCAGCCATCACATCTAATAAATGGTAATCCGCAATATAATGAATGTTTGCTTTTGGGTTTAATACACTTTAAGGTGCTACTGTCACAAATCTGGGTAACCTAAATTACATTTATGATACATTATCAAATGTTAGCTTTAATTAAATGTGCACGGCAAAATCATTTGTAGATCCAAATATACGAGTTGCTGAAATTATATGCATATCTCAACTTTTCATGTTAAATTTGAGGTTGATTGACCTCCTTCATATCCAAGGTAGCCTAATCTGCGGTTAAACCATACACTTTCATATTGTTATGTGTGCATTGAGAATATATATAAATAGATATATATATATATATATATATATATATATATATATATATATATAGTTTTATATATAAAACTCCAGCTAATACTTTATAAGCAGTAAAACCTTTTTTTCATTTTAGGACATAGGTCTTGCATTTTAATATATATATATATATATATACAGTATAGCAAACAACAGTTATTTTGGAGAATGCTTCTTTCAAATTGAGCTGCATTTCCCTGCAGAGTTGGTTTTGACATAAATTTGTATTAGTTTGGGCGGTTTTGCTGCATTTTCTGAAAGCACACCAAAACCACCTTGTCTAATGGAAGTTTATAGCAAAGCATTGGTAACCCACAAATAAAGTTCAATGGATCAGTATAAAAGGGGCCTTACTTGCAAAAACCTCCTTTCATGTTTCTTTCATGTTCTAAATTCTGCTTGTCTGCTGATCACCTCTTTCCACAACTTCCTGGCTTGCCAGCATGCTTTTCAGTTTCTCCTCTGCTGTTTACTTTATCTTTCTAAGGACTACATATCCCAAAGTAGCTTGCTGTCAGCAAGCAGTGGTCCAATGAAATTCCTTCTAGCAGCACCTCTGAAGTTCAGAAGGCAGGTGCTATGAATTTGGTGACGTAACAGTGCCTACTCACAAGGCATCGTGAATCAGTGTCTTAGAGTTAAAGGAAGTGCATGGGGATCGTTACAACGTAAATTTACAAACCTAAATAATAAGAGTAGGCTACAAATAATTGTAATACAATCCAGAAATGGATAGATAATTTTAACTTGTGACCATAGATATGCTTTAAATCTAAATTACTGGGGTATATGTGTAATCTTGGTTTCCTTTGTGTATTTCTTTCAGGGGGATGCACAGATCAGCTCTTTGCACAAGTCTTTACTGTTAGATACAATTTACATTTAAAAAAGCATTGGTTCACGCAAAAGTAGATTTATACATTGTGTGACTATGGAGAAATATATTTGTATGAAAGGTTTTTGCTCAGAGTTTAGGAGGAACCAAGACGTTTTCAAGAAGATTTAAGATTTGTTTATAGCATTAGATATTTTATCTCGGGAACAGCTGATCATTTTGAAATGCCGTTTTCACTAAAGGTACATTTTACCTAAATGTGTTTTATATCATGAAACATGTTTGATTATGTTTGTAAAAGGTTTACTTTAAACCTATCCTTATCTGAATAACCAGGAAATTATTATTATTACATAAAGCTTCTTTATGGTGCTACAAAACTGCATTAGCAAAATCATTTTGACCTCTTGCTTCCACTTTCCACTAGCTCTTTCAGGAGTTCTGCCTGAAAGGAGGTGGAGGTGAGGTTCTTTATGTCACCACTGTAATTGGCTCCTGAATGTAAGCAGTGACTGGGAGCTGATGGTGGATGCATATGTGTGGCTACTCTCCATGGCTCCACATATATGCATTAGGTGGTTGTCAAGAGATTAATGTATCATAAAATCCATACAAGGTTTATTCATGTGTTACACTTAAAATCAAAACATATTTTTAGATTTGTTCTTAATCCACCAAATAAAATACTAAATATTTGTTCCATTTACAGAACATAGTGAATGATCTCCAAGCAAGAAAAACAGCATTCTAAGGCAGCAATTCTGTAATAGACCTGAAGAGCAGGGAGATCAGATGGTGCACACTGCAGAATAACTTATCTCTCCTCGATTCCAGCTGAGATAAGCCAGACAGATAATTTGCCTTACGCAGTTATACACAAGGTACTTCCAAGCATTCTTATTAGAAAGCTCAGCATGCTTTACAAAGTGAGTGTAATGGATGTACCTTGTTTTAAATCCTTGTCTGTAACATTTTTATAGAAATAATAATCCAAGGTCATATCATGTTAGTATAAAATATTGAAAACTTTAAAAAAATTCAATAAAATTTATCAAACAGATTATACTTTCTTCGCAACATTGGCGAAGAATCAGTTTAATACAAATATAGGAAATCGTTTTAAAGTGAGGAGCAGTTGAAACTACTAAACACAAACAGCTGATAATATATGTTTTCCTACGTTTATAACACCCTAAAAAAAGTAATGCTTTTTCTACCCCTGCAATACACCAAGTTGACAGGGTGATTAAAACTAGTGCAGTCTGCCTATGCCCTCATTGTTGCTGTTCTTGCACAATTTGTGCATTTTTGTTTGATGGAATTTGTGACAAACGCGGTGCCTGATCCCTGCCCTTCTCACCAACTTGCGAAAAAGGACAGGTCATTCTAACACCATGTTGTCACTTACGTAACAATGCCACTATCAGCTGCACCCTGCACAAAGATTTTCCGGCTCCCTGGACCACAATCTAGGTGCCGCGGCCTCAGAGCAATTGTCACTGGGTTAAGTTAACTAACCAATTAACTCTTTAAACTACCACCTCCGCCTTTTGATTGAGAAGGAGGAAACTCATAATCTTATCAACAACAACTATGACTTTAGAATAAATGTGTGCCACACGCACTGTCATCACAGACAGGTATGTTCAGAGATTTGTAATACAGTAGCACTCATCAAGAGTCAGGGATTCTTTAGTTCACATTAATAGCCTTAGGGAGAGTTTTAACACTTTTCAAAATAGGGTTTAATAATAAAAAGGTCAAAATGGTGCAAATAAAATATTTACACAAAAAGGTCTTACAAAGAATAAAAGAAACCATAAAGCAACAGAGAATTAAAAAGGAGTTGAAATGAAGAATACTTGCAAAGTTCTTGATTTTAGCAGAGTTCAGTTAATAAACAAGGTGTGTAAAAAATGTGAACAGTGAGCACAAAGGAGTATATGAGCAGCTAGCACCATGTGGCAAACCCTCTGCTTCCACTGTATAAACACATAAAGCAGCGTTGAACCTTTATTTATGTGAATAAACAAGCTGTTATTGGCTCTCATAACTCGACCTTCGTTGATGGTAAAACAAGAGCTGTCAGAAGGTCATGACATTTCCTTTTTCTGTTGTATCAAAGGGGTGTTGACAGAGACCATCTGACCTGGATTAAGGTGTGGTGCCCGGGAGGTCACCACGTTTTATGACTGTATCATATAGCCCTCTCTTACACAGTTTTATACTAATATCTTCCAATATGTACAGGTTGCATTCTGAAAACTGATAAATTATTGTTACATAATTAGTCTGGCTGAAAAAAGACAAAAGACCATCCAGTTCAAACATTAAAAAAAAGTTATAATCCTAAAACCACAGTTGATCTAGAGGACGTCAAAAAAACCCAGAGCAAAGCATGATCCAATTTGCTCCTGCTGGGAAAAAAATTCCTTCCTTCCTGATCCCCCGAGAGGCAATCGAATATTCCCTGGATCAACTTTACCTATAAATGTTAGTATCCAGTTATATTCTGTGTATCTAAGAAAGAATGGGCAGCATTGTATTTTGTGTCCAGGCATACCAAACACAGAGTATTTCAGATGAGTCTTTCACCCAGGAGAGAGAAGACTGCTTTCTCACCTTTCGTATGTGATAACTTGTCATGTATGACCTTGTACTTTTCAGCATGATATTCCGTTTTCAATTTTATACTTAATATTAACGTGTCTTGGTCCTGTTGGATTTTATGAATTGTGTGTGGATTCTGTTGTGAATTGGGCAGAGGTCTCCGACACTTGGCTGCTTTCTGAGTAGACGTTTTATGGCATGCTACATGTTCTTAGTGCTTGAATTGCCCTACACATCACGTGTGACAGAATGGACGGATTTTGTCATTGTTTTACAACAGGTCAGAGGGAAGTGTTAATCTGTTTAGTGTTTTATGGTCTAGAGAAACATGAATCCTGCCAGAGCACAATTCGTTGTTTACAACTCTGAGCAAAGCATATGTGATGGTGTCTGCTGTCCCTAAGTTGAGATAACAGGCTCTTTTGAAGTGTGTTAAAAGTTACGGCTAGAAATTCCATATATTGCAGAAGGAGGGAGGGGGTATGATCACTGGGCTTATGAAAAAAAAATGGCTGAGACCTTAACAAGATGGCTGTTGCCTACATCTTTCATGTGTTTAATGCACACAACCATTACAGAATTGTGTACTTATATTGCATTTAAGGCAAGCTCTGACTGACATACAGTGGCCTCTAAAAAAGCCTTGTGAGCCGCCCTCATGGTTCTGTACAACTCTAACATAACTGCCAGCAGAGTAAGGTTAAAGTGGAACTTTAGGCTCCCTAACCCCCCTTTTTTACCCCCACTTATTGGGTTGCAGGTTCTACACATTGAAGGTACTCACCCACCCAGTGGATCCAGTGTTGTCCAGCTGAGATCTGCTCCTTCTCTGCACCCCTTTCAGTCCCGCAATTCCATCTGCTTCTGCAATGTCATTGGTAAGCTGCCAACTTTTCTGGGTTAAGCCCATGGCTTCACTAATGAGCTGACGCCTGGGCACTCCCCCTTTACTGTAACCAATGAAAGACTATGCCTCCTGCGATATGAGGTAACATATCCCAGGAGGAAATGAGGGCAAAGTGCATGTCATTCGCCTAGGCAAATTATGTGCCCGGGGTGGTGGTTGAGCCAGGCCTGTTTTTTAAAGGACGAAAAAAAAGCCCCAATTTCTGCAGTGGAGGAGAGAAGGGATGGTTGGGAGGCAACATGCACTGAAGGGTAAAGTTCTGCTTTAACATCTTTCTGTTCCAGTTTTTCTTTTGACCTCTGTCCACAGGTTTGGTGTGCTTGTTAAGGGCTCTTGCACATTGGCCACCTGAGCCCATTCAACACAACTGCAGTTGTATTTCATACACCCAGGCAACCCAAGTGCAACATACAGCCTTTCATTGTCATGAATGGCTGCATACTGTTGTATTTATCTTTGCAATGCCGTGTACATGAGTACAAGTACAACATATAAAAATTTGCAGAAAAAAGAACATTTTAAAATTTTCAGCATGCTGTCATACACTGTACATGTTTATGACTGCACTGTGGTACACACAAGTACAGCAGTGCACAGCCATTCATGTCAGTGACAGGCTGCACGCTGCACCTAGGCTGCCTGGATAGAGGAAATTTGGCTGCTGTTACACTGAAAAAGCAAGAGCCCTTACAAAGTATATGAAGCCTGTGTGCCTCATCTTGTTAGTGTGATATAAGATAGACAACAGGGGCCAGATCAAAGTGGTGGTAAGATTAAATAAGTGCTTAGTGTAGCTTTTTAAATGACAGCAGCAAAATGTCATGGCATCATCATTTTTATGTAATTTAGCTTATTTTAGTAGAGGATGAGACAAGCTTAATAATAGCATGCAAAGCCAAGCTGCAGTTTCTAAAGCTACCAAATTATTTTCTTGTATTAAAATATGTATAAACTTGAGAGAGAGAGAGAGAGACATCATTTGCCCCTGTACAAATTATTAGTAAGACCTCATCTGGAAAAAGCAGTTAAGTTTTGAGCACCAGTTTACAAAAAGGATATCATAGAACTGTAGAAAGTGCAGAGAAGGGCAACCAAACTAAAAAGATGCATGGAGGAACTCAGCTTTGAGGAAAGATTTGTTGAACTGAATTTATTCTCTCTTTAGAAGAGAGAAAACCCCTTCCTGCTGACTGCCTCCTGGCCCTTTAAGAGTTCTGTGTACTGTATAAATAAGTAAGTGGTCTATATACTGTAGGGAACTAGGTATTGAGTTATTCACTTTCAGGTCATTACAGAGGAATTTACATCTGCAGGAAAATAGATTTAACCTCCTGGAATAGACTCCCTCAAGAACCAGATCTGCTCAGCTCAGCAGATTGCATTTGTTGCACTACCCCCTTAGAAATTGCTGATGAATTTTGGGTCCCCCTATAGTCCTGCACAGCCAGTCAGTTAGCATTTTCCACACAGCTTTCATCCACAGACAGAAATCAGGCCTTGATTATTGGTTTTGTTATGTTATTTAGGGGGTTAAACTTGGATAGGGTATAGGGGTGTATAGAATGCCCACGGGAACTGAAGTCTGTGGAAAACGTCCTGAATTATTCACAGCTTCTTCTCTCTGACACACAGTCTATGTTGGAGTGCTAGCCAGCAGCTCCAGTTGCATTTCCACAGACTCTAGATGAACTCCTCTTCACCCAGTAATCTGAAGGTCTTCCTGAGCAGGGAATCTGGTTCCTGTTCGCTTTTAAATAAGGTGAACAGTCACAAGCAGAATAATCTGGTTTCCCTCCTTCCCCTATCTGCCCAGGGGATGCAGGTGCACTCACTCAGATCCTCCCCTGTACCACTTTTGGAATGGCTGCTGCTACCAGGTCTATCAGCTGGGCTGCTTCTTTCCTGCCATACAGATGGTCCTCTGACCAGATTGCCTGTGAGTCCTGAGTTTTCCTCCTTCTCAGCTCCAGGCTCACTGGCAGGCCCCATTCCACTAGGCCTCCTGGCAGCCTTCCTCCTCCAGCCTCACATCTTCCTGTTTCTCACTCCTTTCCCACCACCACTCTCTTGCTACTGAGCAGACTCCAACACTTAAGAAAGCCCAGCCCCTTGCCAAGCCTTCTGTTGGGGATTGGCTAAGGTCCCTCAAAAGTGCAGCCAACCACTCCTCAGATCCACCTCTTGCCTCCAAGGCCCTCCTCTGAAAGCCTCAGAGCAGGGGGAAATTCAAGAGGGGCTGACCTGCACAGTCTCTCAGTTCTGACCACAATTTGATCCCTCTCTGGCTATCTCACCTGAGCTTCTAATCAGCTCATCACTAGCCATCAGGGTCTTGCTCTCCCTATCTAAACTAGGAGGATGCTACATACTAAAAAAAGAGTTGGATGCATTCCTAAATGCACAAAATATAACTGGATATTAACATTTATTGGTTAATAACACCAGGGTAGTTGATCCAGGGATTATCCTTAGCGCTGTATTTTTCATGAAATATATGAACTAGAATGCTTAAATGTGAAAACATACTGCAGAGAAAATCAGATTTCCACAGTTTTTCCTTTTTTTTAGCTTCATAGTCTAATAGGTTTTATATATTTTTTTCTATTAACGTTCATCTTAAGCTAAAATCTGCGAAGTCAAAAGATACTTGATAAGAGGATATGGGCTGAAAGGCTGAGTGTGAAGTTCATTTCACAGTGATGGAAATATATACTGCAAACTTCATTCAAGATCTTATATGAGTTGGTTTTCTATTACCATCTTCGGTTAGCAGGACAGGAGAGGGCTCACAAACTTTTGCTTTCATCTGTACAGATAAACAACTGTTCTCTAACCATTATTACGGACTGCAGGACTAGCACAATTATGAGTCACAGTAAACTGGAAGGATATTATTTTTTCTATAACAGAAATGTAACAGGGTCACAGGAAGAAGGGAAATTTTGCCTTTATGTGATCATAGGACTGATAAGTAAATTCAAGGGAGATAGCAGGTAAGAAAGTCCATTGGTGCTTCTCTGAAAAAAAATTGTGTGTGTGTGTGCTCGCACCCAGAGATCCTGAGGAACTACAAGTTCCAGTATGCCATGCCACCTAGATCATATTGTTGAATATATTTCTTGAGCTAGTTATGTGTGGTTTCTGTTTTAATTACTTTAATTTGTTGTGCTGAAATGTGTTTTTTTGAATAGGAAAATCATTTATGTTATGAGTAAATTAGTATGGCCTGGACTGTCTCTGCAGAGCAATCTCTATATATAAATGAAAGAACAATAGTGTATAATAGCATACAAGCATTTTTTAACATGTGCATCAACATCAGGACAGGAGGACAGTAGGTACAGTGTATGGCTAGGACTACAGAGCCATTACATAGAACTTCTGTTTTTTATTCCACAATAAGGTTATCCATTCACTTTTGTAACCCCCATTTGGCCATTTGAGAAAAATTCATACTTAAAGCGGAGTTCCAGCTGAAAAAAAAATAAAATCAGCAGCTACAAAAACTGTAGCTGCTGACTTTTAAAATACAGTCACCTACCTGTCCCTCGGTCCAGAGGTGTCCTCACCAAGGCTGGTTTCACTGGCCATGTTCTCTCCCTGGCATCGGCATCTTCAATGTGGCACCCGGCTGTGACAGCTTGCGGCTTCACAGCTGGGTGCCCACTGTGCATGCAAGAGAAGCCCTGCTATTTGTGAATGGCCCCATTGTCTTCTGGGACCTGTCACAGAAGACTACGGGGAGGGGGTGAGGACAACTTCCGCTTCCGAACGCCTTAGGCCACAGGTGTCAAACTGGCGGCCCTCCAGCTGTTTCCAAACTACAAGTCCCATGAGACATTGCAAGATTGACAGTTACAAGCATGACTCTCAAAGGCAGAGGCATGATGGGACTTGTAGTTTCGCAACAGCTTGTGGGCCACCAGTTTGACACCCCAGCCTTAGGCGATCGCAGTGGAAGTGGGAGTGGGTACCTGTCAAATTTGTGTACCAGCTGCCCTCCAAAGGTGCTAATCCTTAATGGGGAGTGGGGGACAAAGACTTAAAGTGGAACTTCCCCTTTTGGGTGGAGCTCCACTTTAACTTATTAGCACCTGCTTTAACTTTTTTAATGCCTGCTTTTAGTGAATGTGTCAGCCTTCACTTGGCATAATTGCTAATTTGTTACGTGAGTGTGTGAAAATTAAACAATAATTCTACAGGCAACTACGTATTTGCAATATTCATTAAACACAATTTTAGATTGGCAATCTAGCATTTTGCTTAATCTCATTCAAATATTTAGATACTGTTTTGCACGTTATAGAAAGGTTTGCACTTGATGAAGATACAGTTGTGGCCAAAATTATTCAACCCCCAATGCTGTAAAGGGGTTTAGGGACTATAGTGTACATTTGGAATTGTATTCAGAATCAAATCCTACAAGGACGTTGTAACTACCCAAATGCAACTAAAATGACATCAATTGTTTATGTAATACAGTAGTAAATGGTTCTTATGTGGTTTCTTCATTGCCACAATTATTCAACCCCTTAAAGACTACCACTCTGAAGAACAGAGGTTCATACAGGTGCTTTCCATCAGGTATTGAAAACACCTGTGGATGTCACCGAGCAGCAATCAAGCATAATAAGCACCAATTAGGCAGCTTTAAAATGACTGTGATACTCAGCTCCTTCTAGACATTTACTGGTGTGGTTACAAACATGGTGAAGGCAAGAGAATGGTCCAGGAAGACAAGAGAAGAGGTGATTTCTCTTCACAGGAAGGGCAATGGCTATAAGAAGATTGCAAAGATGTTAAACATACCAAGAGACACCTTAGGAAGCATCATTCGCAAATTCAAGGCAAAGGGCACTGTTGAAACGCTACCTGGTCGTGGCAGAAAGAAGATGCTGACTTCGACTGCTGTGCGCTACCTGAAGCGTAGAGTGGAGAGAAGTCCCCGTGTGACTGCTGAGGAACTGAGAAAAGATTTGTCAGATGTGGGTACAGAAGTTTCAGCCCAGACAATAAGACGCACACTGCGTAATGAAGGCCTCCGTGCCAGAACTCCCAGGCGTACCCCCTTGCTGTCTCCAAAGAATAAGAAGAGTCGACTGCAGTATGCCAAAAGCCATGTGGACAAACCACAAAAGTTGTGGGATAGTGTTCTGTGGACTGATGAAACAAAATTAGAACTGTTTGGGCCCATGGATCAACGCTATGTTTGGAGGAGGAAGAACAAGGCCTATGATGAAAAGAACACCTTGCCTACTGTGAAGCATGGTGGAGGGTCAATCATGCTTTGGGGCTGTTTTGCTTCTGCAGGTACAGGGAAGCTTCAGCGTGTGCAAGGTACCATGAATTCTCTTCAGTACCAGGAGATATTGGATGGAAACGTGATGCAGTCCGTCACACACCTGAGGCTTGGGAGACGTTGGACCTTTCAACAGGACAATGATCCCAAGCATACCTCCAAGTCCACTAGAGCATGGTTGCAGAGGAAAGGCTGGAACATTTTGGAGTGGCCATCGCAGTCACCAGACTTAAATCCGATTGAGAACCTCTGGTGGGACTTAAAGAAAGCAGTTGCAGTGCGCAAGCCTAAGAATGTGACTGAACTGGAGGCCTTTGCCCATGAAGAATGGGCGAAGATACCCGTAGATCGCTGCAAGACACTTGTGTCAAGCTATGCTTCACGTTTAAAAGCTGTTATAACTGTAAAAGGATGCTGTACTAAGTACTAAGATTGAATGTCACTTGGGGGTTGAATAAAACTGATAATGCTGTGAGCACAGAAAAGACATTTGTGGTTATTTCATTATAACTGTTATGTTATATTTGTCTGACCTACAAGTGCCTCTTTAATGTAAATGTAAGCAAGATGACTGAATGATCAAAAGCAATGTCAAACTGGCCAAAACACTCAATTTCAGTGGGGGTTGAATAATTTTGGCCACAACTGTACAGTATCTGGCTCTGGACAAGATTCCTTTCAGGCCCCCATCTTTGTAATACACAGGCTTCCTCTCGCAAGACTAGGATGGTCATCAGTGCTTAGACTGAGAAAAAGGGGGTAGACCCAGGAACGCTTGTCCTGAAAATGTACTGTTAGTGCAAATCACAAAAGTTTCATGGATGGTACTCAACTCTCACAAGTTACTTAGCTACTTGTCACTTACTGTAGATACTGGTATGTTAATTTGTGTTTGACGGTATTTATTATTTGCCACCTGTATCTGTTCTATAGGAGTTTAAATAATAATTTACCTAGAGGAGTCACACCCACACATGCACTCTAGGACCAGTTTGTGAGAAGTCAATTAACCGATCGGTGTGTGTGAGTGTATGTCTGTATTATTATACTAGGGACATAACACTGTATGTCCCCCTTTAAAAAGTGTTATTTGTATGGTAGCTATAGGCAGTGCAGTGGCTAAATGGTTAGCACTTCCACCTGGCAGTACTAGGGTTTTTGGTTCAAATCCCAACCACGACACCACCTGTCTGGAGTTTGCATGTTCTCCCTGTGCTTGTATGGGTTTTCTTTTGGATACTCCGGTTTACTCCCACACTCCAAAGACATGCTGGTAGGTAAATTGACCCTAGTATGTGAATGTATGAATGTAAGTTAAGGACCTTACATTGTACGCCCCTTGCAGGTTAGGGACTGATGTGAATGTACAATATTTATATATATATATGTAAAGCATTGCATAGATTGACAGCGCTCTATAAGTACCTGAAATAAATAAAATAA
The DNA here is from genome assembly GCF_062004578.1 of Staurois parvus. Classification (NCBI taxonomy): domain Eukaryota; kingdom Metazoa; phylum Chordata; class Amphibia; order Anura; family Ranidae; genus Staurois; species Staurois parvus. Next base: position 791,665 of record NW_028318726.1, read on the forward strand.
ATAAAACTATATGGTACTGCAGAATATTTCTGTGCTATGTGAATAATATGGATACCTTCTTCACGCTGTATTCCTACATAAACAGCAAAGAATGGGATTGATTTTACATCATCAAAGACAATTTACAAATAAAACTGTTCACAATTTTAATATTTACAGAGAGAATACATGAAAACATTGTAGTAGTAATAAAATGACTGTGTGCAATTTTCCTTATCCCATAGAGCTTACAATCTAATTACAAATATGTTGAGGTAAAAATGAGCAGCAGGGGAAGAGTTAACTGCTTGTCCATGATTGGTTCTCTCATAGCCGTTCTATAAAACATGTTATAACGCAGCATGAAATGGAAATGTGTACTCTACTTAAAAGAAAACAGTAGCAAACGTAATAAAGGAAAACAATAGGGAATTTCATTTCCATTATAACAATTCTAAGAATGATTCAAATCCAATAATTAAAATGGAAATTTCATGTTAATTTTCATAGGTGCTGTGTTTACTCCTAACATACAGTAATTTGTTATTGGCATAGATTTTATTTATTGCGCTTTTTGAGGAGATGATTGATAAGATAGGACATTTTGTAAAGAAAATATGACTGGCAAATACCATTTTTATTGCTTATCTGATGTGGCACAGGAAAAAAAAACATATCTCAATAATACTTAGTAAATTCCTATCAGTAAGATTATCTATTGGGTCATGGAAGGTCTCAGTGTGAAACTGCTTTTCAGTAAATTTAGCATCATGCATCAGGCACAAATTCACAAAAAGTACATTGGGGAACTGGAGAATGTACAGAGAAGGGCAACCACACTGATAAGAGGCATGGAGGAGCTCAGCTATGAGGAAAGATTAAAGGAATTTAATGTATTATCTCTTGAGAAGAGGAGATTGAGGGGGATATGATCAACATGCATAAATACATCAGTGGTTCATATAGTGAACTTGGTGTAGAGCTATTCACCCTGAGGTCATCACAGAGGACATGGGGGCACTCTTTACGTCTGGAGGAAAAGAGATTTAATCTCCAAATACAGAAAGGTTTCTTCACGGTGAGAGCTGTGAAAATGTGGAATAGACTCCCTCAAGAGTTGGTTCTGGCCAGCTCAGTGGATTGCTTTAAAAAAAGGCCTAGATTCTTTCTTGGATACACAGAATATAACTGGTTACTAACATTTATAGGTAAAGTTTATTCGGGAAATAAGCGATTGTCTCTCGGGGGATCAGGAAGACATTTTTTCCCCTGCAGGAGCAAATTGGATCATGCTTTGCTGGGTTTTTGCCTTCCTCTGGATCAACTGTGGGTGTAAGATTATAACTTTTTTTTTAATGTTTGAACTGGATGAACTTTTGTCTTTTTTCAGTCAGACTAACTATGTAACTACTGTATATGCCTCAATTAAGCAAATTTTTTTTGTGATTTTCTTGCAAAGTTTCTTACCTGTAGATCTGGTTAGTAGCAGCACTTTATGTGACAGCTGACAATGCCAAGCCACTGGCCTACAATTATCAGCAGTGCTGTCCATCTCCTTCAGTTGGCCATTAGACTATCTGATAGACCCAATAGACAGTTCAACAGTCAACTGAGGAATCACACACACAGCAGGCTGACAATACAGCAAGGTAGTGGCTTTGGGTTGTCAACCTGCAACAGGAAGTGCTGTTAATGGCAGGATCTCCAATTAAGAAACTTTACAAACTTACCAAATGTACTACAAATTAGATTTAGGTTTACAAACACAGGATGACATCCAATAAAAAAAACTTTACAAACTTACCAAACCTACTACAAATTAGATTTAGGTTTACAAACACAGGATGACATCCAATTAAAAAACTTTACAAACTTACCAAACCTACTACAAAATAGACTTAGGTTTACAAACACAGGATGACGTCACAATTGCTGTGTTTGTTTTTATAAAGTACTTGTTTTCACCTTTCTTCATCAATTTTTGCAGTGCTGCTATTCTCGTTTTTATCCACTTCCTGTCTATAAGTATTATTGTTCTGAACCAGCTTTCTAATACTGAAAACAGTGTACCATGCATGCGCAATGTGTTTTAGCATACCTTTTTAGAAGAAAGTTGTGACCCAATACGAGGAAGTGCCTCTACAAGGACTGTCATGGCAATATCACTAGGTACTGACTTTACCATCACTTTAATTTATTGTGTTTTTAAATATTCTGCTTCCATTGCAATATTACCTAGTGATATTGCCATGACAGTTCTTGTAGAGGCACTGCCTCTTATTGGATCACAACTTTCTTCTAAAAAGATATGCTAAAACACATTGCACAGGCATGGTATACTGTCAGAATTTCTGCTTGCAGTACGGGATGTACAAGCAAGCAGATATACTGACAGGAAGCTTCAATGAACTACCACGGCCCTCCACAGCACCATGGTAGTTCATTGAAAATGACAAGCCGACAGCTGCTATAACTGTTGGGACTTGTAGGCACTCATTCACAGAACTCTGTGAATGAGTGATGCGGCCATGTGGGTGGAGCCCCGCACGGCCAAACTGTTTTCAAATCTGACAGATAGTACGGGGAGAAGTTTCCCTGTATTATCTGTCAGAGGGAGGGGGACAGTGGGCAGTGGCTGAGGCTATGGGAACATGTTACATGTTCCAACCTTAAAACAGGTGGAACATGTAACATGTTCCCAAAGGTGAAGTTATCATTTAACAGTTGCCATACCATAGAGCCATTTTTAAACACTGAGATCCCATAGTTCAGGAATAGCATAGTTTAGAGAAACTACATCTCAGGGCAATGCTATTCCTTTATAATCAAATAAACTAAATTAATTTTGCAAAATATAAGCAACACTATAAATTTCCCCAGGGCAGTATCAGAAGGTGACAGTAAATCAAATGGTGAGTGGAGCACACCTGATATGTAGACACCTGCTCACATGTTGTTCAGCATGAAGGGTGGGGCTGCTTTGGAAGAGATTTTCTAAAAAAAAAAATATGGAGGTGTCCTTCCAAGTACACCATTTAACTGAATGTAAATATGGGCTATGTTGTTATATAAAACCACTAGTACAGAAACTTTAACATTTGAGCAGAGAGGTAGGAGAATTGCATCTCCTTCTTCCCTCCTCCCATCAGTGCTGGAGCAGATGCCATGTGGCATTCAGACAATCCATTGACCTTTCAAGGAAAGTATTAGTTAACAAAAAATAATAAATATAAAGTATGGCATCTTTTGGTTTTTTTTCATACCTGCACACAGTGTGATCTGGTTAGGTGCTCAAGGGATCCCTAATAACAGTTTTTCAGGTAGGGGGGACCAAGAAGGAGCAGGTAGATGGTACATTAGCAGGAATAGGCAGTAATGATACTTTGTTAAAGTTTGTAGGAGCCCATATTAACAGGATCCCAGAAACCTAAAAGCTTTGATTGTGTACATCAATGATGAAAATAATGTGCTCACTTTCTGTCAACACAGGAAAATAGGCAAATATTACCAATCAAGACAAACAGATCTACCAGAAGTTCCAACCCTTTCCCAATCTATCCAAATCTAACTAATGTCTAAAGTTCAATTTATGTATGTAAGCACATTATTTGCATGGCTATGTAACAAATTATAATGTAGATGAAAGCATTCTTAGTATCATTACCCTCATTGACATATAAAAATGGAACTAAACCTAAAAAAAGACTAAAAAGGTTTTTTGGCTGAAGGAACATGAAAAGTCTCATGTGCAGGTCAGTGTATGTTCTCATTCTCAGGAAACTGTAAGATAGGAGGTGTGTTTCACACTATGATGGTGATTCACACAGCCATTTGCACTTGACATGTTGACATGTGACGTGTTCTGACATGTTCTAACTCACACTCACCTGGCTTGTAGAAAAAATAACATGTGTGAAATGCACCATTGTTGGAAAATGCGTGACAGGAATCTGGAGCAGCAAATTAATGACAATTTGCATGAAAGTTGGCAAAAGCACGAGTGAAAATTTAGTCCTGTTGCAACAGGCTTAGGGTGAACATTTCATGAAGAAATCAAATGTTTTTGAATGACATAGGTGATTTAAAGAGGGCAGGAAGATGTCCTCAATGATGCAAGAAGTGAGAAGCCAAAAACATAAAGGACGGATGCCAGTGAGGACAGTGCAAACTCTCGTACGCTCAGATTGAAGATTGAGTGTGAGAATGATGGCAGAAGAATTGAACATGAACAGGGAAACAGTGCAGTAGATTCTAATGGAGGATTTGGAAATTAAAATGATTTCCGCAAAGATGGTGCCTTGAATCTTGACAGAATATCAGAAAGACCATTGTCTTCAAATTTGATCCGATCTTCTTAAGTGTATGATAGGGTTATTACTGGTCCATTCCCGGGATTAAATTGTCACACAATGTATGTAAGCCAGCTGCTGGGAATAATGCAATTCCTATGTTCATGTGCAGGAGTTACATCATCAGAGGCCACCCAGTGGCCAAAGGGAATGACAGAGAACCTAGAGGAACCCGCAGAGGAGATAGAGCTGGGGGTGGAGCAACATCTGAAAGCCTGGATTGGTCAGTTCTAGAGGAGGGCACACTTGTAAGGTATGTGTGTCATAATCTGCAAGCATTACATGTATACATGCACATTATGAAAAGAGTCCACTAACCACAACAGACTTTCCTTCTGTTTTAACTCCTAATTCAATTTAAGTGTAATGACACAAAAAGTTAAAGTTAATTCATAAAAATACTAAACACAACACATGTAGTTATATGAATGTGAAACAGAAATACTGTGTTTGTTATATCTTACAACTCATGAAATGTAAGTTCTGAGACAAATACATCAGCACTGTGAGCAGATATATGAACTGCTGGAGCATAGTTTGGATTCACTTCAGCAAAGCAGGTAGCTATAGCCAATTAGCTAGGTTGGGGAGGCATATTGTGAGACTGGATGCTTTCCCAACATTCTGTGGACATTCCAACATTGCTAATATGTGAATATGCCTTAATCGCACTATAACTATGTTGGAGATCGCTGTTCACTGATTTTTTTTGGATGAGAATGCAGCATTCTCCAGTGTTCTATCCCTATCCCTCATATTAACACTTACTTTGGTAGGACCTTGCAAGAAAAGTATTTAAGTGGCTGCTAATGTTTTCCCCAACCATTTTTAGCACAGGATGTGATTTGGTTTTACGTTATCCCTTCCAAACAACCTATTTTTACACAAAATCACTTTCAAAAACCCTATCCAAATAACATTAGTAAACTCTGGTATTTCCCAGCATCTGTTATGTTGGTCCAACAGGACAGTCTGTTTCTGTTGGAGATGTTCTCTTAATAGCCTATTTAAAGAGCTGTGGGCAGAGGTACAGATTAGTGTTAAAGTACAACAGATGCTTTTAGGAAGGGTAAAAAGTAATTTACTTACATACATGCTGAGATCAATTATAAATGAAACAATCTTAGAAGGTTACAGAGCAGACTTTAAGGATTGAAGATTGAATACAGATATTGTGAAATTTACTGCAACACAGCATCAGTTAATTACCTGTCCTTTAGCAAGCATACATTTATACTGACAACAACCAGTTTCAGCCAAAGAAAGAAATATACCTTTATATGACCATGGTGTAAATATTTGCAAAAATGTTTTAGAGAAAATGTATGTACCTATAGAAATCCCCTAGCAAAATCAACAACCAAAATAATTATTTGTTAGCATTTGAGTCATAGCTTCTCCATAGGGTGATGAAGGAAAGAAGCTATATGAATTCCAACATCACTTTATCTTTAGGACATGCATTTTTCCTATTTGCCCTGCAGGTCATGAACTTGCTATATAAATTACATAACTAGGGAAGCAAGGGATACCAGGTTTTATCTTTTTTCTTATGACCCACACCTGCCTGCAGTAAATTGCAGAGGAGAAGGGGAAGTCACACATGTATGGTACATGCTTGTATTTTTCTGAATTTGGGGAACTGTTACACCTGGTACACATGCAAATTTTTTTTTTTTCATTCACCCCAGAGGTTTGAATGATAAAAAAACTGAGGAGCTTGTGAGGAGGTTTCTGTACTAATTATGCAATGTTAGTACAGAGATCTCTCCGCTAAGCTATTGTGTTCTGACAGGGGGAACATACCCGCCAGTGCCCAGTCATTGAGTGAGAGAGCTTATTGGATGCCCATCGGTTTCTGGTTTTCCAGCATACTCGTTCGACAGAAGCCGGTCGTGAGATTGGCTTCTGTTTGCTGGTGTCTACTTTACTGGCTAATTGTGGCGAATTGTCAGGAAAGGGCTCACCACTGGTGGTGCTGTGGCGCACCTGCTCTGTGGGCTGCAGTACCAGTCCCTACCTGAGAGTGCCATTCAGCAGCCAGGATCTCACCTCCTGCAATCAAGCTATCACCTGAGGCTGATTGCAGGAGGTGTATTTAAACAGCAACCAGGCCTGCGATCAGTGCCTTGGTGTTTTCATTGAGCCTCTGCTACCTGCTCAACCTGCTACCTGCTCTGTATCCCGTCTTTCCCTGCATCCCATGGTTGATCTCCTGTGTATGACCCCGGCTGGCCTGACTACTCTTGTTGCTGTTCATGTTTGTATTGGGTGTAGGGTTTGTTATTGAGTTGTTGTTGTTGCACTGTGCGTTGTTACTGTGTCTCACAAATAAATGGTATTATTTTCATTACTTCTGAAGCCTGGTGTTCCCTATGTCAGTCCACACGTCTCTGGTCATAGCCAGGTTACTCTTTCTCATGAGCAGTCTATGTGTCAAATCTGAAAACTGCAATACCGAAAACGGCTCACACTACCACATACTCATGACATGTGCGTGAATTCAAAATATAAACATACAGTGCGGTGCATCTTTAAAATATATATAAATACAAACAAAATTATATTGTAAAATTATAGTGAACATCCTCCACCACAAAAACACCAGATGTGCTCTCACCTGGAGTCTTTGACCTCACATAAAGTTAGGTAGAAAAACACATGTGTCCCTTGAAGTGGACATACAATGGCAGGTGTATCCTGGATATGGACTCTCTTCAATCTCTCCTCCTCCACTCTGCATACATGGTGAAAAAATATGAAACACAATAGTGCTTTATCCCTTTGAAAAACTCTAATTCATTAAAAGGAGTAGATTGAAGATTCTCTTATCTTATGTCCTATCAGTTTAGCCTTTATTTGTATATGTACAGCCTTACTTGATGCATATCTGGCACATCTGGTGTTTTTGTGGTGGAGGATTAAGTTGCGTAAAGACATGGAATTATGAAATGTATTTAAGTTGAAGAATTCACTATTTATAGACTTTTTTTTCAAATGATGCTTGTTCACTTCTTTTCATTGATACATGTTCACTACAATTTTTGAATATAATTTTGTTCCTATCCCTATATATTTTAAGGAAGCACGGCACTGTATGTTTATATTTTAAACATCTCACTCTTGCTATGCTTCAACAATTTTAAAAGCTGATCCAGCTCTTCAACAATCAATCTTCAATGACAGTTTCTTTCAGTATTCTAAGCAGGCACAGTTGTCATAAGGTTAAAAAAACTGCACTGTTTATCAGCACTGTGACACTTACTTGTTCAATGTGAGCCTCTTCGAAAACTGTCCTGTACACTGAATGAACTGTTAATAATCATTAAACATCCCACTCTTGCTATGCATCCACAATTTTAAAAGTAGATCCTACTCTTGAACAGCCAATCTTCAATAATCATTATTTTTATTATTCAAAGCAGGCACAGTTGTCATAAGGTAAAAGTCTATGTTTCTTCAGTGACTGACTGGAGAAATAAACACTGTGCAATTCCAGCATCTTAAGCATATGAGACAGGAAATAGTATGTTAAGCTATGACATATGAATGAATTCACAGTTTGTGGAATCAGTAGTAGCTATTCCTCTCCAAACTTGCATCTTTCCCAGTACCTAGAGCTCTCATCAGGTGAAACCCCTCTCAGCTGTTCTGCTTGTCAAGTACAAATAAAAAAAAAAATAAAATCATACATTTGTCTCCAAGATTAAAGTGGAAATAAATTGTATCTGAGCACCACAAACAGAAAAAAGCTTTTAAATTCAATTGTAACATTCAAAGCACATTCACCCATTCATGAATGTTTCCATGCTTTAGATTGTTGAGAAATAACTTGGAAAAACACCCTTTAACAATTCTAGCCATGGCAGTCTTGAGTAAATCAGACGATTTATGCAGCATTTACTTAATAGAATCCATCTGCACTTAGGTCAGGCATGCAGGAAAGAGGGGGTGTGCTTAGCTGAGAAAGCCTCTCCTCCAGATGAAAGAAAAAATGCCCATGAAGACTCTTGGGATATATTACATCATTTTGACCTAGGCCAGAAACCAGGAAGCAACTGAAGAAATGTAACAAAAAATACTAACAACATAAGGATTAAAAATAGTTAATGTTGATTGAAAGAGTTTAGTTTCACCTTAAGTCCTTTGTGGGATGAAACGTGTTGGAGTGGGAGGTGGACAGGCAAGACTAAAGGTTGTGAATCACCTACTTTTATCTCACAGCTGGTTTTACAATAGTGACAGCATTAGTGTGAGGCTTTTTTATTTCTACTTGACTAGCGGAACAGCTGAACAGGGATGCATTCCTGGGTGTGCACCTGATCCTAGCTGGAGATACAGGGAAAGAAGCATTTGGTGCAGCATATAATGGAGCACATAGTTAAAACACATATAACAAAACATGTGGAATATCACTTTCTATTTGCTGCCTTTGGCAAGGCAAATGTAACATTCACTAACACTCAAGAACATTTGACCATAAGAAAAAATAGCCTAACACTATAGGCTAAAAGCATTTGATGACCAGATGAGGAAATAACATGAAGGAAACCTCTGTACTCTGTACAAAGTATATGGAGGTGCCTGTGCTCAGCACAGTGTAATGAATCAGTTTTGGCAGAGAGTGAACTGCTATACACAATCAATGCAATGTTGCAGAGAAGGAACTCAATTGTTTACATTAGGTGATCTGTTGCTCAACTGTGAATGGTATCAGTCCAGAAAACTTGGCAAACAATGGAGTGAACAGGCAAAGTTTGGTTGGCAGGAGATCTGGCAAACCATTTGGAATTTATGCTAACCCTAAACATAGTGCCAAACCCTATTGCAGTCTAAGGGAGGCACATCTTAAAATAGTTTTCTGTCCCTTTTAAAGGCTAATTTGCGTGCTTTTCTTAAAAAAGGGCAAAGGTAACTGGGAAATGCCATAAGGGAACATACACAAATGCAACTAAATGAAATAAACCCCCAAAAAACTGCTTAGCATAAATGACAACTTGAAAATATTTGGAGTTTCCCTTAAAATTCATACCAGGCACGCACCCTGCATGTCCAGAAATAAGAGGGCAGTGAGCATGTGGACTCCTTCGTAAACCATACCAAGCCACATGCCTTTCAACATTGACAGGGTACCTTGCAGAAGGGCAAAGCTCAGCCCCTTTGCAATGCAACTTGTCTTCATATTAAGCGGCAAAGGCCTCATCCCCACATCCATTCTCCAAGAGGATGCAGGTGTTTATGAGAGGAAACGTATTGGAATCTGGAAGCACTCTTTACAATAAGGGGGCCCCCAGATATTCACCTCAGGGGAATAAGAATATTAGTACTTTGTATTACTAATCCCCCCCCCCTCTCAATGCACCTTGTCTCAACGTTGAGGGAACAAGGGCCTCACTCTGATTTCATGTGCATGTTTGTGGGAGGGGACTTACTATAATCTGAAAGCCTCCTTTATAACAAGTGGACTGAAATATCCCCCCTCAAGGAAAGGGAAATATCACTACTCCTTATTACTCATTTTCCCCAAAAAATAAGTAAATACACCGATACCTTAGGCAATTTAATTGCATTAAAATAAAAAATGTAAAACATGTCTGAAGTTGAAGCAATGTCAGACGAGTCATGCAGCAATGTGGATCCACCACTAATCCTGATCACCCCCTTTCACAACGACCTGCCGCCTGATGATGTTACTGGTATATGGTGACAGCATGTGAATCATGAATGGTGATCACAATAATGATATGGTCATGGTCATATTTGATCAGTGACTTCACCAAGCATCCCAAGCTAGTTTGTTTCCAAATAAAAGCTGGCTGGAGATCTTTCATTTAGTGGTGGTAGTGCCATGACTGCTTAATAACAGATCCCCAGCAGGTTTGTTTACAAACAGCAGTCAAAGATTTATGTGGGTAACCTGGCCAAATATTGTCAATTTGTGCAGTGGTTCATCAAACTGTGAACATGCTGGGTTTGGGTCTACTCACGTTTAACCCAAACCCAAAGTTTAGGTCAAATCACCTCTTACACAATTGCAATCAGAAGAGATGTCCTCATTAGAAGATTTCCCTAAACTCCTGCTCCAGTGACAACCATACAGTGTTAGATTTCTCAACACTTTGGGGTTGGTTTACTAAAACTAGAGAGTCGAATACCTGGTGCAGCTCTGCATATAAACCAGCTTCCAGGTTTTTTTTGTCCAAGCTAAATGGAACAAGCTGAAGTTAGAAACTGATTGTCTACCATGCCCAGCTGCATTAGATTTTGCATTCTCTAGTTTTAGTAAATCAACACCCATTTGCCCCTGATGATAATGGTTACTATGACAAATAAGTATTTATAGATACATATATTTGATCACATAATTAATTACATGTCATTATATTTGCTTCTATGTGTGCTTAAATAACCAAAAAGTATTTCTAAAAAAATGTTGCAGAAGAATCTGGAATGATAATGACAGATAGAATGATTTGTAACATAAGTTGTTTTGACTAATACTGGTATATATTAGCCTTTAGGAATGTTGGCATGTTTAGTTCTGTCATTCCCTACAATCAAATCTGATGACTTATGTGCATCTGCTTTTACATTAAATGTAAATGATATATTAAGTGTATCTCATATAACACACTTTAAACCTCTCATTAAAAGTAATATATATAGCATAGCTAAACATGATCAGTTCACTCAAAGCTTACAATTTTTCATTCTTATTTTGGAAATTATTTTTAGCTGCAATTCCAGTAAACAAGTTTAAATGATCAGATATCTATCCAGCAAACATGGCAACTGTGCTAAAAACAGAAATTTTATAAAGTAAAGTTTAACCAATTCAGTCCCAGGTACTGTTTTTAAATGGTCCTGACCAGGGGCAGACTGACCATTGGGGAACTTGGGCATTGTCCGAGGGCCCGGGGTCAGTAGGGGGCCCCATGAGATATCCCTGGTACCTTTCATAGGCTTTTTTGGGTGTGGTTTGAGTGTGGGCGAGGACACAAGTATTTTTTAAGATATTACAAATGTGGAAGCATTGGTTTATATAGGGTCTGTAATAGCAGTAATCTCTGGCAGTCTCATGTAACTTTTCTTCTGTATGACTGTTGTCTCAAAACATGCTCAGTATGCAACAACCTCAACTGCATGTTCACAGTCTTTGAAGTATGTCTGCTGTATGTAGCAAGTATGTCTTAAAGGATAAGTTCACCTTTTAGTAAAAAATAATAAATGCACTTTTTTTTGCAGGTAAAGAATGTGCATTTATTATTTTTGTCTGCAGGAGCCTGTAAAGCATCCTCCTCATCCCCTGCAGATCTGTCAGTACGTCTGCTTGCCTCTACGGGATGATTCCTTGCTAGCTGTCAAATTGGGGATCGGGGGCCGGTCTGAATATGGGTGTATGTAACATGTTACGAAAGGTGAACTTATCCTTTAAATATGTCCGCAGTTTCTATCTGTAACTTGCAGCTTGCTCATAGTCTTTGACCATCTCTTGTTGCATTTCTGCAGTCTTTGATGCTCTCTTGCAGCATGATAGTAGTTTATTACCATCTCAATTTGTATATCTGCAGTCTCTAACAGCTTCTTGTAATAATATATACTGTCAATGTTATGTGTGGCCCTTTAGCAATGTTAGGGGCTGCAAGCTGACCACAACTGTTCTAAAGGACTTATCCAATTGTTTGACTAACAGCTGCCCTCAGTGTCGCTATTCTTCTGCCCTCAGTCATAAGTGCCTGTTGATACATCCCCTGATAAGATTTCTCCAGTTTCCTCTGCTAATCTTGCCTTTACCCTGAGTCTTCTCACCTACCTGTTACCACGGATCCTGGGGTTTACTCTCCTGAAGCTCCCTCTGGGTTTTTTTTTTTTTTTTTACATTCAAGACCTTGCTCCTATGTCTATACTTGCACCCACACTTTCTTTACATCTTTATGCTCATGTTAGTTCATGGCTAACATGAGCAGAAATATGTAAACAGAGCATGTCTTTGTAGGTCTTTGTATGTTCAGTTTTGTTGGACACCCTGTTTGGATTTACCTGAATTTCTGACATTGATCATCTTGACCACTCCTGACCTCCACAACCTCATTTTGATTGTGACTTTAGTTAACCTTCAAGCTTCGATGAAATTCAAAATCTGCTGACTAAGACCCCAGCATGATTTTTGATTTTGATTTTGTTTTCCACTTTGGTGTCACCTACAACACCCTTGCTTGTTTATGCAATTTTTAAAGTCATTTTGAATATTTTTAAATCTACAACTTTTTAATTAAAATAAAACCTGGTAATCTTCTCATAAAGATTCATGTTTTTGAATCCCCTTACATAGAACATAAAAATACTTTATATACCGTTTCTGTCTACCAATTTTATTTCTGCTTTACCACCTTGTCATATAGGTATCCTGTGTAGAACTGCAAGTGATTGTTTCATACAAGTCATCATCATCAGAAAACCTGCCCTTAAAAATGGTACAAATCCATCCCGGGAGTGTATAATGTAGAAAGGTAGTGACTGTAAAAACAATGTAGTACATCAGCAGCATGTTGCAGAATAAAAAATGGTAAACATAAGTATTATATTGAAAATAGCAATTGTTTTGGATACATTGTGCTTTGATAAAAAATGCCATTCAATTAGGGGTTTTATCTACTTTCACACCCTTGACCTGTACTTGTACATTGACTCTTTTGTTTTGACACCTGCCAATGTCCTGCTTTGTATTGATGAACTTTGGATTATTTACCCTCTGCTAGCCTTTCTCTTACTCCTGTTAAAATATAATCACTCCGTCCATTCTCTAAATAAGTCTAATGGGCACAAGTACCAGACCACTCACATACAGTAAATCAGAAAAGTTGCTGTTATAGAGCATATAGTTAGTTGTAGTTCCATATCTAGTGTTTATATCTTACATGTACATTTTAGGGCAGTTAGTAGTAAAACATGCACTGCTACTATTAATAAAGCAAGAAATAAACAGTGCAGCATTTGGAAATGTTTGCGTTTAAGCAATACAGTGGGTGATTTCCAAAAAAATTTAATAATGCTCACACAATAAGATAAGATTTATTTATTGTCATTGTGAATAAATTTCACAATTAAATTACAAACTATACGCAATAAATTGTGTGCCGATTTACTGAAATTATTCAGTCATGTAAAAATAAAAAAATCCAGTTTACTTATTTCATCTGCACATGATTGGCTAAGCGAAGTGAATATTCACACAATCCATTCTGTGAACATTCAAATCCTTTAGTAAATCAAACTTATAGTGTCTCAGTTTCCTGGATAGACTTAACCCTAAAGAAGGTAAATTTTATGAAAGCATGTCCTGAAAATGTAATTTAGTTCATATAAACAAAAAAAGTATCACTATATAATGCAAAATTCAACACTCTCTTGTGCACAGGTAGATCAGTATGGTTGTTTTAGGTAGGTCCCTAGCGCAAAATGTGTTATTTAGAGATATTGGGGTTGATTTACCCAAGAAGTATGATGTGCTAATGTTGTAAAGGAAATTTTCATGTAGCTTAGTAAATACAGTAAAAATTCACTTTAAAAAAGAATACATGGTCTCAAAGAAGTGAAAAAACATGATTTTTCTTCTGCAACAGCTCCCAGGAATAAAAGGTGACAGGTCGCCATATTAAAAGTCTCAAAACTGTTCAGTAATCTGTCTGACAAAGAGATCTGCCCATCTGAGATACAAAATACCCTAATGTTTCTAACTTTGTAAGGATCTGACTCATAGGGATTGATTAATAAATGGTTGTGGAGCTTTTCACATGATGATCGGTCCCCCTTTCTTCCTTGGAGCTGTTATAAAAACAGTCCTAGTGCATGATGACTACAGGGACCAAAGATCAGAGCCTGCAACAAAATGTTTATTTATTTGGTGGCAATGATTTTTGGTTGCATAAAATTGGATGACTAAAGTCAGCACAGATTCACCTCACATAGCAAAGTGAATTTTTAATTTGTAAAGTGAATTTCCACTTATCCTATAGTTAAGTAAATCAACCCTAATCTCCAAAATACAAGTAGTTTCCATATCCAGTGTTAAATAATATGTAATGCAGAAAATCTACTGCTTTTCTTAGTTTTATTTGTCTTGTTTTATGTGTGCTGCTTGAGATAAACAGCTGTGCTTTGTAATCATACCTGCTTTAACATTTATTCACACATATTCAAAATCTGTGGATCTAACAGATGGTCATGCCTGTATGATAATAGAACAGAGATTAGAGCCAAAGTGGACTGAAGAGGACATAGTGCTGCAAGAACTAGTTATTCTTGAACAAGAAATAGAATGTGCAGGAAACAATGACAAGGTTGATGAGGACATCATGAATAATGTAGATGATGGCATTTGTTCAACACTATAGCACAGAGATTACACTGATACCAGAAATGACAACAGATGCCATTAGACAGTAGAATTTGTCCTGTTTCCATTGGTACAAATATAAACTGCACTGGATCCATGATGTTTACATGTTAATTTAATCAAACAAGCAAAACTATGAAGGAAAACATTACAATGCTGTAATATCATGTAAATTATATATTGTTTTTTATATATATTTGGTAGGAAAAGGTCATAGTGCAATTTCTTAGTTCTCCCATGTATGTTTTAAATTAGAACATTTTCATCAATTCTTAAAAAAGAATGGTTAATTCAAACTGAATATATTAAAAATAAAATATCATGACAGGTGAGCATCAGTGGCTAGCAGACCTGTCAAATGAGAACTACTGGATCACATCCCCATTACTTTTAAGATTTATAAAAAGTTGGCTCTAACTAAATCTGTGCTAAAATGCTGTGCTGGATTACAGACAAAGGGGTTGATTTACTAAACCCAGAGATTGCAAAATCGGGTGCTTGGAAACCAATCAGCTTCCAAGTTTTATTGTCAAAGCTTCATTGAACAAATAGAGGTTAGAAGCTGGTTGGCTATGATGCACAGCTGCACCAGATTTTGCACTCTCCAGTTTTAGTAAATCAACCACAAGGTTTTACCAAGCAACAAAGCTACATTTAGTATGATTAACAAAATGGGGCCCACTCTTTACGGGATGCTATTCAATCGGGCAATAAAATAAGATATTTCAATTTTATGTTTTGAGTTTTTTTCTATTATACCCTGTGAAACATCTAATTTATGCTTTGATGTTTTCTTTGTATAACCTGCAAATTACCTAATTTCCAATTAACTGAGAAACTTAAAATCAAGTTACCCAAACGCTATTAAAAATTCAGCATTATATATAAACACATTAGTATACCTAGACAGCAACTTAGATTTCAGTAAACTGTGATATTTATTATGCTGTCATGTACTATTTTTTTAGGCTGGATAGAAAGCAATGTGGCTTCAAGTAACTAATAACAGAAAATCATCAGTGGCACACATCTCAGCTACCTAAGATGGAAATGAGGAACACTTTAAAGCCATAATGAAACAAAATAGTTAAGTAAACCTTATAGTACTTTCCAATTTTTTAATTATATTATTGGATGAAAGTACACAATCAATAAGTTAGAGGTTGGATGAAAAATTTGGAGCGATATAGACTGTTGATAGTTGATTAGTCCATTATTTATACTGTACAAATCTACACAAGGGACCTTAATGAGGAGCAACTGAGAAGTAAAAAGGGATAGGGGGATTTAATGCTAAAAGGTTTACAGTTTTGAGTTGTGTGTGGGAGAATAACTTCAAGTATTTTTCAGATTAGCACTCAATCTAAAAAAATTCCAGCTGCTTATAATATGATAATAATAAACATAAATGGCTATCAGAAAATACCTGTTGACATGCATGTATAATTCCGGATTCTCAACTCAAGCTAAACCCTAATCCAGGTATGTGAACTATTAAAACATTTGCTATACATAGATAAGTCCCTATTTGTGCAATCCAAATATTTAGTGTCATGACCAAAAGTGTAGGTTATGCAATGGAAACAGAAAAATCTGTATATTGAATACTATATCCCATGAGATAAAAACCTGGTGGTGGTATGAAGGGCTTTCCATGCATAGTCCAAGTATTGTCAAATTGTTCTTAAAAGTATCTAATTTAGCCAATATTCAGCCAGTGTATGAGTTGCTGTGGAATACATTGTCATACAATGTGTTACTGGTTCCCTCAAATCTCTAGTCTGGATTTTTGGACAGACTTTTTCATATTCACCTGGCTGTCTACAATTCCAGAAATGTTTTAAACTTAACCTTTGGTTCTACTACAAACTATATTAGCTGGCAATGGATCAAAAATACTGTGGTCCCACCATCTAACACCAGAGCCTAGCATTCATTTTTTATTTATGTTGGCCCTAAGCCAGCCTCTGGGCTTAAAGTTCTAGAAGCCTAACTATGATTCTAAAGTACCCTTTCACACATGCATTGAGCTGCATCTTACAGACAGAGCTCATTGTTCTGAATGTCCTGTGGGCATTCTTGCATGTGTAACAAGTTCCATTCTTCTCTAACGCAAGTGTCATATTATGATTACTAATGTTTGAGCATGTGCTTACCCTTGTTGTGCCTGAATAGCAAAATAGAATTTAAAATTTTCATTTTTCCAGAATGTAGAGGCAAGTATTGAGTGACTACTCTAGGGCAGGAACATCATGTGATCTAACAGCAGTCTACATTTTTTAGTAAGTGTTGTACAAATATTGTATTGTCAGTGTTATTTTTGTTATATTCTCTTAAAGCATACAAAGTGTTGTATAATCAACAATTTATTATTGCATTTATGCACATTAAACTTTTTATTGATGTTTTCCTTTCCGGCTGTAATTTTGCTCCAAGCATCTTTAAAATATATTTAAAATTGATCTGATAAGAGATTATTTATCAACAGTGCTCTCTGGTTTATTTTAAATCTTTTAAGAGGATAAACCTTTCCCCCTGCACAAATTAAGAGCAAAAATGAGTTGCTGAGTAAAGTGTCAGTCAATCTCTTCATCAATTGCCACCTGCAGACAACAGCCGCATTTCCACTGCAACACTCCGCTTGACGTTCGAATGTCATTTAAGTGAAGGTCAATAGCACCAATTTAAAACTCTCTTTTTCAAACAAATACCATTGCAGAGGTCGATTTGCATAACTCAGCTGAAAATGCACAATGAAAACAGCCACTATTGCTTCTCTTATCATCAACCTTACATTCCATTTTATGTGTTGTGCATTCATCCCTCTATGAAGGATTTTTTCAACCAAGACGAAGGGAAAATAGACCTACTGTACTGGTTGTTTGCATAATGTTTGAGCAGCAGCTTGTTCTGAGGCTGTGTAGTAGTAAACCAGACCTTGAGGCAAGCAAGTTCAAAAGGCTGAAAACACCAAATTTAATAATTCTTCTCATATATAAAGATGTTAACTAGTGCAAAAATTCAAGCTGATGTTGCACTCTTGATAGAAAAAAATTCCTGGGTTTTTTATTAAAAGGTTCCATTTCACAAAAATGTGCAAATGTCTGAACCCTTACTTGGTACATATTTTATTTCCAGAGTTGGGTTTGAACATAAACACATATACACACATTTTTTAAAAGCTACTTCAGTCTAAACTGAGAAGTAGACTGGGTAAGGTGCCTTTTGTGTGATAATTATTGAGGAAATACACTACACTTATAGGCAGCAGCTGTTTTTGTGACCTTTAACTACTATGCCCACTATGCAACAGAGGGGGTGCTAGGATTCTGAATGACCTGGGGCACTGCGGGGCACACTGATCCCACCAAAGCAGCGGGGTTCATAGCATACCATGGCAAACAGTAAGTATGGTCAGATTAAGCCTAAGATGGAATGGTTAAATAATGTGCAAAATGCACATATATGCCTCAGTCCTTGTGCTTACAAAATATGCCTTACTTACAGTGCCATAATAGACAGTCTCACAAACACACTTTAAATGATTTTTTTAAAACATCAACTATAAAAAAAACAGACAAAAATATTTTGTACGGTCTCCTTCAATTTTCTCTGGCTAGAGTAAAAAAAATAGTACAGAGGTGAGTTTTACTGACTGGTCAACGTGATAGTCAGTTACAGGGTATTACAGTGATCAAATGATCAGGAGTCAGTCCTCCTGGATCTTGATCATTTACATGAGACCCCAAGCTGCCAGGAATAGCTTGATCTCAGTGTTGGAAGTGCATTATTTAGCACATTTCCACCACAAATGCTGGTGTAGATATATGTGGTAGATCAGAGGAGGTATGTAGAGGTTAACTCCCTTTTCATCCTGATGTAAAGGTCACCCCCTTGCCCTCTGTAATGACCTCAAAGCGAATAACTCTATACTAAGTTCATTATATTGACCAACTATGTATTCATATATGGTGATTTGGGATTCACAGACAATTAAGGAATGGAAGCAAGTAATGTCACTGATTGCGTCTAAGTGCAAGAACAGTGTTCACTTAAACCACTTCACATTATGTCACTCTCATTCAAGTTACCCCCTAAACATAAATGTTATGCATACACCAGTTATGCCTATTATCCTATAATTGCTGCTGGTCATTTTGTACTGCTTCATCCCAGGCAGTATCTTAATTCTTGCAGTGAAACCCAACAGTTTTTCTTTCTCTACAGTCTCTCATTAACTTGGGCCTCACCTTTAAATTTACCCACTAGAATCATTTATAAACCCTTTGAGATTTTTTTCAGGTTTTGGATATATGATACATTGTCTTACAACTGCTGCTTTGTTTTGCAGTCAACCTAGCTAATATTTTTTATATTTCTTTTTCTGGGGGGGGGGGGGGGGGGCAATACTATATTTTTTATACCATACATTTATTTTAAAACAACTTTTATAAAAAAAAGCATGTTTATTAAATATATTTTCTGTTTATTTCAACCACATACACAATGTAAAAAAAAACTAATATTTTTTTCTAACCAATTGATTTTCCCCATAAAAAAAATATGATGAAAACATAAATCATAAAACTTGGGAGGTAAATAGAAACACCCAACAAAAATAGCAGTCTAGAGTGTTAGATTTGTAGATGTTTTGGACACTTGTAAGTAATGGTTTTATAGTAGAGTTTCTTGTAATTAAAGAAAAAAAAGACAAATTAAAAATTGTTGTTTCTGTAGGTTTTTTTTCATTTTTAGTTTCTTATATATAAATATCTAATGATGCTATGAAATGTGTTATACTACTTCACCTATATATGAGAGTGCCACTAAAGTATGTCTTAGCCACTTGGTAGGAACATGGTAGGGTCCAGGAATGCATTCCGGCAGTCAATGGCTTGAAATTCAATATCAGTTTTTTCGCACTGTACTATATTTACAATGACTCAGAAGTGGCAGGGCCCTGTTCTCAAGGATTATATCTGTTAGGTTTCATAGTCTACCATAGCATACTATACATCACTTTTTTTGAGACAAATAGGGAATTAATTTGGTAGCAAATTTGAAAACAAATTTTTAATTTATTGTTTTTTATTGAGAATAAATTGTAAAAGATTAGAAAAAAAATGTGTTTTCCTGTAATTTTTCCCAACACAATGTTTATGTAATTTGCACATTCTCATATGTTTACTTCAAAACATTATCAACAAATGCTGCTGATAAAAAATACATCTATCAATGCAACTGTTTTGCAATGTAATCAAACAGTAAAGCTCAATATAAAGATTTGCATTTTACAATGCGTTTTACATTACAAGAGTGTTATTCCTCTTTCGACGTTTACATTGTAAGTGTAACATTAAATCACCAATCGGGTTCCTGAGGACACAAATTAGCAGGACAGTTACTGTGCCATAGGTTTGTGATTGCTAAAAATTCAAATGACCTTACATTAATTTACATGCGCATTTGGAATATGTTTACTTGGCATCATGCACATTGATGCTATTGTCCATATAATATAAACATTCAAGCATTTTTCTTTGCCCAGGAAGTACAGGTGCAGTGTACAGATGTCCATAAGAATGAATGGCTGTGCATGACAGTATGTCGATATTCGTGTAAACAAGCATATAGTGTATGGGCATATTCCCAGAAAAATGAAAGGTTGTGCATGGCTGTACACAGGTATATGCTGTTTCTTAGCCATTAATTTCTATGGGCAGCTGTACGCAGCACCTGTGCTTGCTGGGCGTTGATAGTAATCCAACAATAGATGCATCTATAGCAATGATCTGCTGCTGTATAGAGAGCCTAAGCAGAGTTATTACAGATCAGCCTGACCCTCGATATTGAATGTGGTGCAGGTATATTACTTGTGGCATTGCCACACTCCCAAAATAAACAACACAGATGTACTGTTTATTTTCGCAGTGCACGCCTATTAATTGCTTCCCCACCATCCTATAGCAGAAATACTGCTATATGGTGGCAGGGGTGCGCAAACTCACGTATATAGACGTAATTTTGTATTTCTGGGTAGGGGGCATGTGCAAGCCACGCACACTCCCTACCCGCACCGCCATTCACGGTCGCGGCTGTCAATTACCGTGTCTCAGCTGGTGATTACCCACCTGCGCCCAGTGATTACTGAGGATCCTGCTTTGTTTACTAACAGTCCTCCTCCCTGTCGGCTCGGGCACACTGCTCTGGATGGCTGTACACAGCACAGCCATTCAGAGCAGCATGCTTGCAGTGAAGCACCAACACACCACCCCCCAGTAAAACACTCCCAGCACACAGTTAACCCTTTGATTGGCCCTCATGGTAACCCCTTCCTGCCCAGTGCCATTAGTACAGTGTCAGTGCTTTTTTTTTTAGCGCTGATCACTGTATTGGTGTCACTGGGGATGTCAGTACACCAAGTAAGCTCCTCCCAGTGTCAGAATGCCCGCCGCAGTCCTGCTACAAGTCGATGATCACTGCCATGACTAGTTAAAAAAAAAAATTCCAGTATATATACTGCCATTTTGTAAATGCTATAACTTTCACGTAAACCAATTAATTTACACGTATTGGTATTTTTTTTTTGCAAAGGCATGTAGCAATTTGGCCTAAATTTATGATGAAATTAGATTTTTGAAAATCTTTTACTGGACATGTTTAATAGCAAAAAGTCAAATATATTGCTTTTTTTTCTCAAAATTGTCGGTCTTTTTAAAAAAAATAAATAAAAACTGCACAGGTGATTAAACACCAATGAAAGAAAGCTAAATCTGTGAAAAAAAGGCCATACATTTCATTTGGGTGCAGCGTTGCATGACCACGCAATTGTCAGTTAAAGTAACGCAGCGCTGTATTGCAAAAAATGGCCTGGTCAGGAAGTGGGGTAAATCCTCAGGAGGGCAAGTGGTAAAGTTATCTGTGAAAGAATCAGAAGCCCAGGAGCTAAATGTCTCAGCTCCTGGGCTTAGCACTGGATGACGGCTATAACAAACAGCCAGCAAGTACAGCATTAACCCCTGGCACAATCTGCTGGAGCTTTTAATCCCTACTACTGTTTTGAAATGGCAGTGAGAAAAAGATCCACTATCCCAGTGCTGTTTTAAAGCAGTTGGCACCCCAAGTAATTAAAAGTTTCTACTGTTTACCTACATAAAAATTTGCAGCCTGTCACATAGCAATCCATAACAATCCCACCACACTGCAATTCACTGTAACGTAGCACAATACAGCAATGTATAGCACACTGTCAGCAATTTACTCCAAGCCTCCAGCACACACTAACACTATGTGAATCTATAAGTGGCTATAGGTAATGTTAACCCCCCCTACATTATTATCACTAAAGGAAAATGAGGAGGCAAAAAATGATATTTCACTAAGAAATTACCGGTAGCCAAGTTTTATTACATAATCACTGTCAACACAATCATTAACGTATGTGCATTATACAGCTTCTTTTGGTAATCAATTTATTCTTCACTAATCAGGTTGGTTTCTATTAAAAAGTCCTTCTAAATGATTTATTGTAAAAGTACGCATATTGGAAAAGAGTGCTATCTCAATTTGCTAAGCTGCTGTACAAAACACAGTGAAACAGGGAAATCACCCTACAATATTTTATGCCCAGGGTAATGACATCTGTCCCACACATTACTGCTACACAACACATATTGGTAATGTGCCTACCCTGTACAGACCCCAGATGCAGATAGGAGGGAAGTTTCCCCAGGTCATCATCAGCTCTGAAACATCAAATCACACAAAGCTGGGGGTAACTGTGTATGGACTTCCCCTCAGTCCATGCAGGGCACTACTCTGAATAAGGTATGTTTTTTCATGAAAAGAGGGATAGTGTTTTATTGCAGGATGAGGAGGGTTAGCTACTAGGGGATGGAGAGATTTTTGCTGGGTAAAAGGGGGGGGTGATTTGTGGGGAGGCACTGCTGTATAGAGGACCATATCACTAAAATGTAATGCTCTACCAGGGGCGGACTGACAACTCATGGGACCCCCGGGCAAAAGGGGATCATGGGGCCCCTGTGTCCTTGCCCAAACTCATGGGGCAAGGACACAGGGGCATCTCATGGGGCCCCCTACTGACCCCAGGCCCTCGAGCAGTGTCCAAGTTTTCAAATGGTCAGTCCGCCCCTGTGCTCTTCAGAGCTGACAGTATCGATCCACGTTGATATCATTCACATATTATGCCACAAACATGTGCACCATTATTAATTCCTTGAATTTTATTTTATAGTTTTTTTTACAGGAATGAATAAAAACTTTCAGGTAAAGAACATTTTCACAGTATTTCATTTCATGATTATTACTAAAAAATAATTGTTATGTATAGAAGAGAGGCGTGTGTTAAAAATTATTTGTAATATGCTAGGCACATGCACATTATTTACTTTTTTATTACTGGCATCCAACCCTCCTCTAGCAATGGTAGGGCATTGTGTCTTAAAGAATATATTAGATTATTTACCTGTCATCCCCTCTTATAAAAAAAAAATCATTAAAACATCATTGGAGTTAAAGAACCATGACTCCCAGCAAATTTTGCCCCCCCTCCCCCCAATCCATACCAATCTACCATCCTATGGCTCTCATCATTCAGCAATGTTCTAAAAAATCTTCTGAGGCAATGTTTTACTTATAGTGGAGCTAAACTTACCTTTCCTTCAATGGTTCCCATCCTTTTCCAGCACCGGTATCTTCTTCTGGGTGCTGGTCTTCAGCTGTCTCCATTGGCTGTCCCGGGATGACATCACTCCTGCACATGCATCACACACAGGAACTCCACATGTAGAGCTCAGTTAACATGGAGAACACTGTGAGCAGACAGGTAGGTGTATTTTATTGCAGAAGAGACATTTCATGTCTATTTTACAATAAGGAGGTTGCCTTCTTGCAGTTTGCAACAGCTGAACTTTGGTCCCGCTTTCCATTTGCCATCACATGTCCCTTTCTGATGCCTCCAACAGTGGAGATTGGTGAAACAGCAGTGCAGTCTGAGTCCACCAGTCACTGATCAATCCCCTTGTCTTATTTCATAACAGTGCTGCAGTATTCTTGAGAGTACCCTGCCACTAGACAGCCAACACCCAGGCAGAAACATGGGT
The DNA here is from genome assembly GCF_062004578.1 of Staurois parvus. Classification (NCBI taxonomy): domain Eukaryota; kingdom Metazoa; phylum Chordata; class Amphibia; order Anura; family Ranidae; genus Staurois; species Staurois parvus. The sequence goes on from NW_028318726.1 coordinate 815,511, forward strand.
ACCCAAACAAGAATCTTTTCATTCTTAAATCTAAAGGATTCAAGATTCATACACACCACTATGGATTTAGGTAGGAATTTTTTATGCTGCAATAATTATTTAAAGAGAGTTATTTTTTGGGGGGATGAGGAGGGATTAGCGAGATTCTTTGGCTGTAACACACCTTATAAAAACAGTGTGGAATTTCTCCTAATAGTACTATATCCTAACTAAATAGTGGAGGAGATTTATTAAAATTGGTACAATCAAAATTTGGTGCAGATGTGCATAGTAACCAATCAGCTTTTAGGATTTATTGTCAAAGATCAATTGAACAAGCTGAAGTTAGTAGCTGATTAGTTACTTTGCACAGCTGCCCCAGATTCTCTGTGCACCAGGTTTAGTAAAATTCCCACATTGCATTGCAATATAGCTGTTACTGCATATTTATAGCAAATCCAGTTTATTAATCCTCACCTTCTCCCTCTTCATATAAGGCAATGTTAAAAGACATTATCTTTAATGACACGTGACCTCTTTAAAGAAAATCTGGGGTGCCAGGATTCATATTCTAACGCCAGGAAATATTATCAGAATTACTGAATACAGAGTCCACTTTTGCCTCAAGACAGGTTGCACTGAATGATATATGAATTTCACTTTAAAGGGGTTCACCAAACATTTACTGCAGGTGAATAAAGCTATGCAATTTAAAACACATGCAAGAGGAAGATACCCCTGCAGTGAATGTATAGCAAATGTCAGATACATTGCTTCTAAAAGAAATACTTCTTAACTGCTTGCTGACCGCTTTACTTAGAAGTACAGCAGCAATGTGGCTTCTCTGCGCTGGATTACGTATCTGATATGCGATCCAGCTTTCTCAGGTAGGGGGGTGCACATGCCTCCCTGACTGTGTTGTGGTTACAGCACAAGCAGCAAGTCCAGGCCAATGATTGATCGCTGAGACCCGCCAATTGGTGAAGCGGATGACAGAATAGAGCTATGTGATTGTAAACAACACAGAGATATGTCCTGACGTTGGGAATGTGCCAGTTTTTGATTCCCTGCAAAGCATTCCTTAGTAAAATCAGTACAAACATTAGCTACACAGTTATCCCCTTGATTGCCCCCTATCCCTTCCCAGCCAGTGTCATTAGTGCAATGTCAGTGTATATTATTAGCACTGATCACTGTATTAGTGTCACTGGAGATGTCAGTTCCCACAAAGTGTCAGATTGCCCATGTACTATCACAGTCCCACTATAAGTCATTGATCACTGCCATTGCAAGTATAAAAAAAAATAATAAATAAAACTTCCAGTATATATATATATATATATATATATATATATATATATATATATATATTTGTTGATGCTATAACCTTCATGCAAACCAATTGATGTACACTTATCCATATTTTTTGTAATAAAAAATATGTAGCAGAATACATTTTGCCCTAAATTTAGAGAAATTTAAAGGAAAAATAATTTTCAACATTTTTTTATTAGATACACTATGTTGCCAAAAGTATTGGGACGCCTGTCTTTACACACACATGAACTTTAATGGCATCCCAGTCTTAGTTCATAGGGTTCAATATTGGGTTGGCCCATCCTTTGCAGCTTTAACAGCTTCAACTCTTCTGGAAAGGCTGTCTACAAGGTTTAGGAGTGTGTCTATGGGAATGTTTGACCATTCTTGCAGAAGCGCATTTGTGAGGTCAGGCACTGATGTTGGATGAGAAGGTCTGGCTCACAGTCTCCGCTCAAATTTATCCCAAAGACATTCTATCCAGTTGAGGTCAGGACTCTGTGCTGGCCAGTCAAGTTCCTCCACCCAAAACTTGCTCATCCATGTCTTTATGGGCTTTGCTTTGTGCACTGGTGTGCAATCATGTTGGAACAGGAAGGAGCCATCCCCAAACTGTTCCCACAAAGTTGGGAGCATGAAATTGTCCAAAATGTCTTGGTATGCTGACGCCTTAAGAGTTCCCTTCACTGGAACGAAGGGGCCAAGCTCAACCCCTGAAAAACAACCCCATGTCATACTCCTCCCTCCACCAAACGTTACACTTGGCACAATGCAGTCAGGCAAGTACCATTCTCTTGACAACTGCCAAACCCAGACATGTCCATCAGATTACCAGAGAAGTGTAATTGGTCACTCCAGAGAACATGTCTCCACTGCTCTATATTCCAGTGACTTTACACCACTACATCTGATGCTTTGCATTGCTCTTGGTGATGTAAGGATTGGATGCAGCTGCTTGGCCATGGAAATCCATTCCATGAAGCTCTCTACACACTGTTGTGCTAATCTGAAGGCCACATGAAGTTTGGAGGTCTTTAGCTATTGACTCTGCAGACAGTTGGCGACTTCTGCGCACTATGCACTGCAGCATGACTGACCCCGCTCTGTCATTTTACATGGCCTACCACATTGTGGCTGAGTTGCTGTTGTTTCCAGTTGATTCCACTCTGTTATAATACCACTAACAGCTGACCGTGGAATATTTAGTAGCAAGGAAATTTCATGGATGGATTGATTGCACAGGTGGCAAACTATCACGGTGCCACGCTTGAATTCACTGAGCTTCAGAAAGCAACCCATTCTTTCACACGTTTGTAGAAGCAGTCTGCATGCCTAAGTGCTTTATTTTATACACCTGTGGCCATGGAGGTGATTGGAACACCTGAATCCAATGATTTGGAGGGGTGTCCCAATACTTTTGGCAATATAGTGTATATTTTATTACAGAAAGTAGAAAATATTTTTTTTTTCAAAAGTTTTTTTATTTTTTCATTTATATCACAAAAAATAAAAAAAACCCAGAAGTGATAAAAAAAAACAGAAGAAAGCTCTGTTTGTTTGTTTGAAAAAAAAAAATTATATAAATTATATTTGGGTACAGTGTTTCATGACAGCAATTGTCAGGTAAAGTAGTGAAGTGTCGAATAACAAAAAATGCCCTGGTCATGAAAGGGGTAAAACCTTTTGGAGGGCAAGTGGCTACATTTCAGTTCAGGCAAACATAAGGAATAGAGGAATTCTGACCATTTTTTCCCACCCTGATTTCAATTCTGACCATTCCTTTACACCTAAACATAAAACCTTGTGACTTGCAGTAATTTTTCCATTGCACATCAATGGCTGTGTTTTATTTTATAGCTGTTGTTCTAAATAAAATAGGCAAACAAAAAGGCAACAGCATCTCAGAAAATAACTACATAAAAGTCAGGTGTAGCACTGAGGTTTCATGAATCACTCAGCTTCCACCGTTCTTTAGGCAAAACTTCCAGAAATCACAGGTGTACGCCACATGAACAGGTGGAAATAAATAGTGAAATGCTATTGTGAGGTTGATCTGACATTTATCTGCCTGTAAACATTTGTACTAAGAGCCCCCTGTGAGCATTTTGTACAGTTGGAATTGTATTTAGCACTTGTATTGTTAGGAATGCAGATGCTATTCACAAAGGTTAGTATGACTCTTACTATAGAGACAATATTTAAATATTTATCAGCTTTATTTGCACTTTCAGCTAATGGTATTTAAAATAGTATAACTTGAACAATGCTTACTGTCCCCAATGAGCACAGAGAAAAACTATAAACAGGATAGAGTCACATAAAGATAATTTAAAGTTCTTCAAAAGTGAGTTTAAGGCAAAACACTCCAAACATTTGCTGGATCAAAAAGGAAAATTCTAAATTTTCATAATCAAAAAGTCACATTTAAACAAAAGCAATTTTTTATATGACTTTCAGATTTTTTATATTCTTGTGTAAAGTTTTGAGTTTACAGTTACAGCATAAAAATGTCAAGTTAGAGGTACTTGCCTAATACTTAGCAAAGTTGGACCCAGTTATCTGGGTTATAAAGTGCATCTTTACAATCTCAAACTACCGAAGACTAAAAACTGATTGTTGATAGTAATTTGAAATCTCTGTCTTATCCTTGCTGTGAAGGTCAGTTATAGACTGGGGCAGTGGCCATTTTTTGTACTTATCCAATAACAAACTGCTTCGGAACAGTGTTTCTGGTAAGTTCAACATACTGAAACACAGAAAGAGAAAGCCAGGAGACATGAAGGCTCTGAAGAACAAGATGAAATAAGAAATTAGGATATTTATAGAATTCAAGACCCAGACTGTGGACACTTCCAGGGAGGAACATTAACTTCTCAACCTTTTTTCAGTCACAGAGCCCTTTAAAAGTATTTTCCACAGTGTAAGAGCTCATGTTCACATGTGAAGTTGGGGGACAGTAAAACCGCATGATTGAACTGTGTTTTTAACTCCCCCCTCCCCAACTGCGCCCCCTGTTTCTGCAGAGGCAGTGGCTGGTGTCATACACACAATGTGGCCATGAGGCTTTACTTTGACAGTGGATATAATTCATGCTGCAGCTGTACATTTGGCACTCACTACTGCCCACTGAACAGCTCCCATTCAAATTAATAGGGTCACGCTGCAACCACAGTGGTGTAGCATTTAGGGTGTTGAAACAAGAGGTGAGGTGGGGACATACCCTCTCACCACCTGTCAAATGCATCATCACTTTTCAGAGGAGTGGCAAGTCTTGCCGCTATTGTGAATGAGCCCTAAAAAAGCAGTCCAGCTAGCTTAGAAAGCAGTTCTGATCATACAGGAGTAGCGGTCAGGATCAAAAGTAATGTACAGACATACAAACACACTCATATAAACATACACCAATACATACTTACACACATACATACACACATAAATAAACTCATATACGTAAATGTACACTCAGACATACACACACAAACATACATAAACTTACATAAAACATACATATGCAAACGCATACAAATAATTCATAGATACATGCAGACATATACACACATACATAAACTTACATACACTTACATAAACATACACACATACATATAGCCTTCCTAAAAAGTGCAGATTTATGTACCTGCACCCATACTTCTGGGTGAACTGTTTGCACAATACTGCAATGTAAGGGGGAGGCAGAGCTGGTCAGCAAGGAGCCTTCCTAATCCACAGCTCTGCACGATTGTGTTCTCTGATCAAGCTTTTACTGTTCTGATGTATAGTCCACAACTCAACCAGCCTCATCTCTGTACACAGGACTGAGACCAGTGAAGATCCGAACTGTACATCGACACAGTGGGAGCTCAATCTGGGGAACAGAAGCCTTTCTCATCCAGGATGCCTCAGCAGCTCTGATTAACGCATATGGCACACCAGGGTGAGAAAAGATATTTATGAGTGTCTCTCTATGTATTGACTCGAATGTTTATGTTACTTATTTGAGTGGTAATGTTTAAGAGTAATACCTTAATTTTATGTTTGTAATTAGTTGATTGAGTAAATATTAGTGCTTTTTGATATGTAGTTCAAAACAAATTTAAACCAGTTGCAGATTTTGGCCACACTAGATATGTCCAAAAAGAGTTCATCAAAGTACTTTAGGTGTGCCTAGTATGTCCTGGTGTGCTTCCATGCCCCACTGTAGCGGTGGTATTACTGGAGTCCTTGTCTGTCTCAAGAAAGCAATATGTATACATAACACCTCCTAGAGGGATAGTAGACTAGCACTTGTAGGATATGAGTGACAGGAATTTGCTCCTTTTTTAAAGCTGAAGTGTATGTCTGGGCAAAAAAAAAACATGTTCAGCACATCTCTGCAATACATGTACATTTCCCCATGTTTAATTTCTTTAAAATACTGCAGGTGCAGGAAAATATCCCTTGATACTGCCAGAAATCCATTGAGCTCCTAACTTTCTGTGAACTCCTATTCTTTCGCACTCAGTCATAAAACGATTTTCATAGTTTTATCAGCCCAAAGTTGTCAGTTCTCCTCTGTGAACTAGAAAACGTCTCCCCCATATGTTATGTAGATGAGGGGTTGGGAAAGTGTTCTGATTTCCACAGAAGGGAACTGGAAGGGGCTGGTAACACTAACCACCTGTAACCACCTGTAAAGGAGAGTGGAATGCAACCTGGCTGGTCCAACCCAAGTGGAGCTTGCTGAAGATCAGACATAGGCCCTATGTTTTCCTTACTCCTTCAGAACCTCACCCTAATACTAGTGCTCTCCCTGACAAACAGGGAATCTGTCCTTTCACTAGCCACTTGCATGAAATCGCGGCATAACCAGGGGACAGGGACTTAAAAAGACTCTGCTGATCCAAGACAACCACCAGCGTAACCTGGAACTAGCATAACCAATCATATCGCTGCTCCAGGAGACAGAAGTAACAATAGAGAAACCCAGTGTCTCTTGACTTCCCCCTCCAAATGCATTGCCACTCTGGGCAAGTACCACCTGCAGTGAAGAAGGTAGACTGCACCTGCCTACAAACACATCCTTTTCTATATCTGCAGTGTGATAAAATGTATAGTAAATGTGCATGTGTTACAGCAATATACTGCCTATATATTTTTATCTTGTTTAGACATAACTGAAGAAGGTACAGTGCCCTGAAAATTGTCAGTGATATGAGGGGGCGGTGACTTTTCATATTGATAAATGTATGGTTCCATGGCATTTTACAGGCTCTATTTGACTAGCCCAATTGCACTTGAAATTAATAGAACAATTGGGTGGACTTACTAAAGGTAAAGTGCAGTTGCTTTATATCTGAGGGGAAGTTCTGAAATTAGGTGAAGCTCTGATGATTTCTTTCATCCAATCACGAGCAAGCAAAAATTTATTTTTTTAAGATTTTCCTTGCATGTTCCCCTCAGTTCTATAGCAACTGCACTTTCAGTGCATTTACAGTGTACTTCTAAGTTCACTTGTAGTGCACAGCCTATTTGTCTTTAGTAAATAAACCCCAATGTGTTCAGTTTGAATAAAAGGCTTACATTCGGTTGTTTCTCTTTGATTTGTTTTAAACATGTCTACTTTCCATCTTTATTCGGCTCTTCTTTCTGACATTGTAACTTCCCAAAACCAAGATTTTGAAGTAAAATATCATGAAGTGCAGCAAACTGAAAAGTAATTACTTTACTGACCTTTATGCAGTACATAGGACTCTTTATTGAATGTAGTGTAAGGAGGCAATTAACAACCAAGGTTTTTGCTTAAGCTGTTGTGTACAAATCACTACAGGGCAATTGTCCAGACAGATGACATATATTGAAGAACTACACATTCTGAGTTTGCATATTAGAGTGCATGCTTTTTGTGTGTTGAGGTGAAAATTTCATTTTGCATCTGTAATTGTTTATTCTTAAATGGATTAATACAAGAGATAAGATTAAAGTTGAGATAAAAAATTGTTTTTGAACGTATTCTTATGCTTAAAAACCACAGTCTAAAAGAAAAGCATTCACATTCCCAACTCCTTATATGGTGAATAGACCATTGAAAGTGTTTTATTATATTTTTTGATAGGGTGCTCACTGAATTTCGAGTCATATCAACAAGTCTTTTTCACCTATGTTATAGAGATAAGGAGAAAAAAGGGTTTCTGAAGTCCAAATCAGGAGGGAGCAGCCTAAGGAGACAATGCTGCTCCTCCCTAGATACAGTATGTGAATGTTGTGTCCCTAGGACAGGAAGGTTATTACTGGCAGGATGCAGCTGCACAGTTTTTTTTCTTGGGTTTAGATACACATTAACGTTTAGGTACACTTTAACATCTAAAGTGTATCTAAGTCCAAAACCAAGATATAATATATTGCAGCTTACAGGTCCTTACATGTGGTGTATGCAAAAGTTTTCCTTTATCTTGCTTTTCTCCTTTATTTTCACCTGGTGATCCTGCCAAAAACCACACTTCCTGTCCTTGGGTGACAGTGATTATAAGGGGAGGGGTTCTGTAGTCCTAACACACTTCCTATCCTAAGGTGACAACATTGTGCCTCTAAAGCATTGGTCTCCAAACTGTGGCCCTGGGGCCAGATGTGGCCCTCTGCTTGACTCTATTCAGGCCTTGAGGCATTACTCCTGCCACTGACACCAACAATGGAGCATAATTCCTGCCACTGGCACCAATAATGTGGTACTATTCCTTCTAATGACACCAACAACTGGGCATAATTCCTTCCATTGACAACAAAAATGGGGCACTATTCTCCCACTGACACCAACTATTTCTCCCCCTAATACCAAAGATCAGGCATTGTTTACTCCACTGGGTATGGTCTGGCTCCTCTAAAGTCTGAAGGACAAAAAAACTGTCCCTTTCTTTAGAAAGTTTGGAGATCCCTGCTCTAGAGAAATAGTACAGTAAGTACACGCATTGTCACCCTAGTACAGGAATTATTTTACTGGCAGAATCACCATGTGAAAAGAAAAGACTAAAGCAAGCAATACATGGATCAAAATTCAACTGGTTTAGCAGGGACCAGCCAAATTTCGATCCATATAAGTGCAGGCTTATTGTACAGAAGTCGAATTACCGCTCGACTTCTGTACAACCACCTTGACAGGTTTTTCCCGATCGATCAGTGCTGCCAGCTATAGCTGGAAACACTGATCAGTGTATTCTGATGGCGGGGAAGTCTTCCCACAGTTAGAATATATGGGGGTTGATTTACTAAAGGTAAATATATTGAGCACCGCAAGTGCACTACAAGTGCAGTTGCTTTGTATCTGAGTGGAAGCTCTGAAATAAGGTGAAGCTCTGCTGATTTCTTTCATCCAATCATATGCATGCAAAATTTATGTTTTTTTAATTTCCTTGCATGTTCCCCTTAGATCCAAGTGCACAGCCTATTTGCCTTTAGTAAATCAACCCCAATAACTCAGTGGGAAGGATTCCCCATCCCATCAAGTGTGTGGATGGGGAAATTGCCTAATGCAGCCACCACATCTAAAAACTGTCAAGTTGCAACACATTTTTTGTTCACAGGTTTAGCTGCACTTCAAGTTTCCTATATACAGTATAGAGGGAAACTGAATGCTATAGAGGGAAACTGAATGCTATGGAGGGAAAAAATTGCAATAGATCTCCTATGAATGGTCTGATGTTGATTGGATGGGTTAGAAAGGCTTGGGGCAATATATCCAGGCTCTCTGCTGTGAAAGCTGAAATAAACTGGAACTGCATATAGAGAATCCACAGACTTATGGACAGTAAATATTGTATGTACTATGCAATGATTGTCTATTAGAAATATTGGTTCATCCCTTCCATGTTTAATGTCTTTATTTTTTAATAATACAAAATGTCTGCCCCCCTTTGTAGAAAGGATTGCCAGGAGGGGGCTTATGTACTGGTTATTTCTGAGGGAAGGGCATACTGCATTTTCTTTTCTATTTTTAAAAAGTGACAGTTAACCCTCTCAGTAATGATGGTGATGTATATGTGGTTTCAGCACCATGGAGAGCTATTGCAAGGAGATTTTCCTACAATGTAAAGGCTATTGTCATTTTGTACATATGAGATTCAACCGCTGTTCACTGGCTACTGCATGTGCCTGATTAATCCTGTTGTAACTATGGTGAACATTACTATGGAATGACCAGAATGTTTTACATTCATCTCTCGGGGTGAATGTAAAGAATTCACTCTGAGAATTTTCTAGAATATTCCTCATGATTGAACTCTATTTTCTCCTACTGCTTGCACGGGTTACCTTTGACTGTTTCTCGATCCAAAAACATGTTGGAAGGTTAGTTGGTCTCCTAAGTTGCTCCTAGTGTATATGCCTACTGAATATGCTCTTTGCAGTATGCCACTTCCCTATTCAATACTTCTGATGGATAATTACACTCAGGCAAATATGAGTATTATATTGCACAGTGGTGGGACAGATACAGAGATCTCTTTTTTGGAGGAAATCAAATAAATATTTAGATATGCACGTATGTGACATAAGCAATACAAGTTACAGTCTAATCATGGATTTTCTAGATTTTATTCTTATAGACATTTATTTTTTACAGTCTTTGTGGACAACCTTAACTAACCTAAATGGTTAGGAACTATATGGTGTATTAACTACTTTCCAAGAGTCCCATGCAGATATACTGAGGGCCAGAGGCTCTTCAGCGCCAGCTCATATACAGCACATGTGCATACTGTCATTCACTACAGGACCAGCCTATCAGCAGGTTCTGGCCAATGATTTATGGCTGGGACCTACTGACAGGCTAAGTGAATGACAGAAGAGAGCTCTGTGTTGGTAAGCAACACAATGACCTCTACAGACAGCAGTGATGTACCTTTTTTTTTCTCCCTATAAAACAGGGAGTAAAAACAGAAACATCACTTAGTAAAATCAGTACACTTTACAAATAGTAAACATTGGTAGGCACATAGTTAGCCCTTTGGTTGCCCCTAGATGTTAACCCCTTTTCAACCAGTGTGATTAGTACAATGACAGTGTATAGCAGTAGCATTGATCACTGTATTACTGTCAGCGGTGATGTCAGTGCCAGTTAGTCAGTTCCAACAAAGTGTCAGTTAATATTAGATTGCCCACCTCACTATCAGAGTCCCTTTATAAAGCACGGATCACTGCCATTACTAGTATAAAAAAAATTCCAGTATATATACCATAGTTTTTAGATGCTATAAAGTTCACACAAGCCAATTAATATAAACTTATTGGGATTTTATTTTTACCAAAGACATATAGCAGAATACATTCTGGCCTAAATTTATGAAGGCATTAGATTTTTTGAATATCAGGTTCTTTTCATATTTTTCTGTATTTTTTCATTTAAATCACAAAAATATTGAAAACCCAGTGGTGCTCAAATACCACCAAAAGAAAGCTATATTTGTGTGAAAAAATTATGTAAATGTGATTGGGTACAATGTTGCATGATCATGAAGAGGGTAAAATTTTCTAGAGCAGGGGTTTCCAAACTTTCTAAGCAAAGGGCCAGCTTATTGTTTTTCAGAATTTAGGGGGGCTAGACCGGAAAATGTCCTGCCTTTCGGGGGAATAAACAATGCCCCATCTTTGGTGTTAGTGAGATGAATTGTGCCCCATCAATGGTGTCATTAGGAGAAATTCTGCCCCATCATTGGTGTTGTTGGGCTGCATTCTTGGTATCATTGGGATGAACTGTGCCCCATTGTTGGTGTCATTGGTTGGAATTGTGCCCCATCGTTGGTATCACTGGGAGGAATGTGTTGGTGTCAGTGGATTAAATAGTGCCCCAAGGGCCAGATAAAAGCAAGTAAATGGCTGCATCCAGCCCTCTGGCTGCAGTTTGGAGACCACTGTTCTAGAGCTTAAGTGGTTTTGAAAGATACCATAAATACAGCTATTTCCAGTTATATAATGTTTACCTCTAAAACCCCAGTTTACAATGATTCAACAATTTTATGTTAAGTAATAGGAAAAGCACAGGATTATTTCTAATTTTAAAAAGTGAAGTGTGAAAAAAGGGTCCATGTGAAATTGCTTTACAGACGTCAAAAAGGACATTTCATCTAATTGCTTTGAAAATTAACAAAACAAACCGTCTTCAAAAAAATCTAGAAGTTATTTAATCTCCTTTATTTAAAATGATGTCCAGCCTTTGATTTATAAGGTTTCCTTGTGTTTTGTAATTTGTTATACAGTATTTGTCTGGTAATTGCTAAATCAGATTAGTTTGCTTGAATATGTGATCTGTCTTGATTAGAACACTTAAAAAGTAAATGATTTAATAATACTACAAGAAGGGGGGATGGGCACTATTTAATTACCTGATTGCCAATATATCCTGATAGGCATTCTGAAACGACTGACAAGCAATCAATAGTCATTGACTTCCATCTAAGTCTACTGTTAGTTTGCTTAGGTAAATGTAAAATAATCTGCAATATGTGTAAACAGCTAGGAAGTGGTAAGATGTGCTCAGTGCAAAACATTTATTAGTAATGACAAATCATATATCTCACTATATATAGTAAATATTAAGGTGCATACATCCATTATAAATAAATAAAATGCCAGAAACACAGCACAAAAATATGTATAATTTATATTTAAATAGTAATATTAATAATAGTAATAATAATAATAATAATGTGTTTACTAATAATAGATGTGATAGACCAAATAACCACAAATAATAGCACAACCCTAAACCAAATCAATAAATAAATATATCCACTACCATATATGTGCAATAAATTAATCAATGCAAAATCATATATAGGAAGTCCACATATAGTCCATTCAGAAAAGTCCGTATATTAATGATCCTCAATAAATGAAGTAATGAGATCCTCCTTCACCAATGTGATATTCAGTGCACAGAACACCCCATCAAATTGCACACTCACCATAAACTGGTGATAAACCAGCATATCTGTAAATATCCAGCATTCCACCACTAAGCTCCAGCTTAGAGAAATCCTCACATATCCAGTTTGCACATGTGAATAAAAAGAATACTCACCATAGTGCAATATCATCCAGCAAATTTATTAAGGTAACAAACCCCCCATTAAAACCGCACTCACAATGAGTATATAAATGTACAGCATTTGTTGATAATCAAAGCCTCAAGCTCTGTCTCCAGCGTCTCACCAACCTGCCTGCACCCAAGATGGTGATGGTGCAATCACGTGGTCCGGACACGTGAGTCAGCATGTGTGGTGACGTCACCGTCTAACCACACCCTCAAGAGTGATGTCACCACGCACGCTGACTCACGTGTCTGGACCACGTGATTGCACCATCGCCATCTTGGGTGCAGGCAGACTGGTGAGACGCTGGAGACAGAGACATTAATTTATTGCACATACTGTATATGGTGGTGGATATATCAATTTATTTATTGATTTGGTTTAGGGTTGCAATATTATTTGTGGTTATTTGGTTTATCACATCTATTATTATTATTTACAGTGTATTATTATTATTAGCAGCACCCAATGTTTATACTCATAATCTAAGTATATTGGTGTGATGATGTTGGTATAAAAGTGTCTTGTGTGGCATACTCATAAAGACAGTGTGGGCGACTGACCTATTTGGAATAATGTATTTACATTTCTAATAAAGTGCATAGAAAAAAATATGTTTAGTAAAAGTCTCTTATACTGTATGATCATGAGCATCTTTTTTGCATCATTTATCAGAACCTTATAACAAACAGTAATCAAGCATCTGGATCATGATCTCTTTCCCTTTTGGAATAAAATGGTTGTAAACTGTTTACTATCAGTTCCCCCCCCCCCCCCCCGTCGGAGATCCTTGGCAATCACTAGACATGCCGGCGAGTAATCACTGGCCGGGACTTGGTGATTGGTGACTGCAAATGTTGGCATGGGTAGGGCACATGCCCCCTACCCATAACTGCAAAATCATGTATATATACATCATTTTGTGCACCGCTTCTGCCCTGTAGCAATATTTCTGCAATGGGGCGGCACTAAAGTGGTTAAACAACCACACCATCTTTTTCCAGAGCAGTCTGTATTTCTCCTAGGGTTACTTGTGGGGAATTCTTTGTATCTGGAACAAGTCTTCTGGCAGTTGTGACTGCACTCTTTCTTGGTCTACCTGACCTTGGCTTGGTATCAAGAGGTCCTCGAATTTTCCACTTTTTAATAAGTGATTGACTACTACTAACCAACATATTCAAGGCTTTGGATATATTTTCACATACTTTTCCATCTTTATAAAGTTCTATTGCCTTGCTAGGCAGGTCTTCTGACAGTTCATTTCTGCTCCCAATGGCCCCATATTATTATTACTCCAGGTAGGTTGCAGTTCTAGAATATGACAGCACTGGAGGATAATGGGTTCCCAGTAGCTTCACGTTTGATTCTTCTCAAATCTTTGGCAGTTAATATGCATCTTTTTTTTCTCAACACATTTTTTGCAACCTTCTTGACTATTTTCAACAAAACATTTGATGGTTCTGTGATCACGTTCAAGTTCAATATCGTAGCAATTTCAAGAGTGTTGCATCCCTCTGAAAGACTTTTTTCCAATTTTTGACATTTCAGAGTCAGTTAAATCTCTTTTTGGCCCATTTTGCCTGAGGAAAAGAAGCTGCCTAATAATAATGCAAACCTTGATATAGGATGTTCATCTCCTTAGGCCACCCCCTCCCTCATTACAAAAATACACATCACCTGATATGCTTAAATCCAAAAAGCATGCAAGTTTATACAGCTTGGAGTTGGACAATATGCATAAAAATTAGGATTTTGTCAAAATACTCACTTAGCTAAGAATCGTGCACACAGTATGTCTATTCGATACGACGAAAAAAATTATGTTGCTTATCTTTTTGGTTTTCACAAAACTAATCTTGCACAAACCACCTGTGAGTGCTTCATGTGGTGACAGTGTGTACAATCAGAAAATTACATTGACCACCAATATTAACCACTCGCCCTCCTGAGGTTTTACCCCCCCCTTCCTGACCAGGCCATTTTTTGCTTTATGGCACTGAGTTACTTTAACTGACAATTGCACGGTCATGCAATGCCGCACCCAGGGAAAATTATGTCCTTTTTATCCCACAAATTGAGGTATCCTTCGGTGGTATTTGATCGCCTGTGCAGTTTTTATTTTTTTTGTGCTATAAGCAATAAACAATTTTGAGAAAAAAAACAATATTTTGGACTTTTTGCTATTAAGCAGGTCCAGTAAAAAAAAATAAAAAAATCATATTTCATCATAAATTTAGGCCAAAATGAATTCTGTTACATGTCTTTGCTAAAAAAAATCCCAATACGTGTAAATTAATTGGTTTATGTGAAAGTTATAGCGTGTTCAAATGGCAGTATAGATACTGGGATTTTTTTTCCCTACTAGTAATGGCGGCGATCAGCGACCTTTAGCGGGACTGCGGTGGGAATGACATCCCCAGTGACACCAATACAGTGATCAGTGCTAAAAAACAGCACTGACACTGTACTAATGACACTGGGCAGGAAGGGGTTAATGTGAGGGGCAATCAAAGGGTTAACTGTGTGTAGGGAGTGTTTTACAAGGGGGAGGGGGGTGTGCTTCACTATAAGCACACCGCTCAGGATGGCTGTGCTTTGCACAGCCATCCTGGGCAGTGTGCCCGAGCTGACAGGGAGGTAAGCAAAACAGTCTTCCACTCTGTCGGTGATTGTCAGTAATCACCAGGCGCCAGTGGGTAATTACCGGCTGGGACTCGGCAATTGACATCAGTGGTTGCGAATGGTGGAGCAGGTAGGGCTCGCGCGCCCCCTGCCTGGAGATGCTAAATCACGTATATATATATATATATATATATATATATATATACATGATTTTACGTACCCATGCCACCGTGTAGCAGTATATCTGCTATACGGCAGCGGGTAAGCAGCTAATGTTCTTAAAACGCTTGTAGACATCTCTGCACAGCGCTCCCACACCACATCTCTTGTCCACAATTCCGGATAAGAGTAGTCCTGACCATATTGACTCCCTCAAGAGTCAGTTCTGGCCAGCTCAGTGGATTGCTTTAAAAAAGCCTTGGATTCTTTCCTAGCTACACATAATATAACTGGATACTAACATTTAAAGTTGATCCAGGGAATATCCGATTGCTCCTGCTGGGGAAAAATTTGTTCCTGATCCCCCGAGAGGCAAACTGGATCATGCTTTACTGGTTTTCTTTGCCTTCCTCTGGATCAATTGTGGGTATAGGATTATACCCTTTTTTTTGGTTGAACTGGATGGACTTTTGTCTTTTTTTCAGCCAGACTAACTATGTATATGAATTTCAAACAAGACAGAAACAGACTTACATAGTGTAAAGCTGTTGACAAATTTTTAAAAACTTAAAACATTTGAAAAAAGCAAAAAAAAAGCAAAAATCTAGTGCTTAACATCACTGTATGTGTCAGTTCAGTTCACCTCTTGGCATCGGTACCAACAGGACTTTTACTATTTACATTATAACGTCACTGTATTTCCTCCAATTTCAAGGGTTTCATCAGAGCAGAGTATATGTCAGCGTCCTCACTATTCTCTTATAATAACCTTTACTTTCTAAAATACTTCCTTTAATCCATAGTTCAATCTTATGCTTTAACTCTTTCTCAGGCATCAAGCTCCTTATCTTACCCGTTCCTAACCACTAGATGTCACTATATTTTCATGATTTTAACTCAAAAACAACAATTAGTTTATAGAACTTTTTTACTACTCTAATAAACATCCTAAACTTTACACTCTCACTTTACACTCTCACTAGAGGGTGTTAAAAATTTCCTGTTGCTCAAATTCTTTTATAATGTGTATGTGTTACAGTGTATCTTATACTGGTCTCTGATGCAGTTCCCGGAGGCCCTACACAAGTAGGACCGTTGTAAGCACCAATGCATGGGTAGGACCACCAGGAGCCTACATCAGAGACTGGAAAAACACATAATGAATATAATATTAAAAGAGGATATAAGCAACACAGTGTATCCAAACATTTTAGGGAGGCTCATGGTAGAGATCTAAGCAAACTAGTGTTTTATGCCATGGTAATAGAAATTTTAAACATAGCATGATGATCCAATTTGAAATGGGAAATATCTAGAAACAATCAAATGGACTATTCCAATAACAATTAATGGGCACTATGCAGGCAAATGGTTTAAATGTTGAGCTCGATCTAAATAGGTTCCTAGCAAATGATTGGACCTTCTGGTTGTACTAACTGTGATCAAATGTTAAACCCATTCGTTTTATGTGTTACCATCATTTTAAATAAATTTGTATGTATAATTTTATACATACTGTTACAGGTTTCATATCTTTATCCATGTACATTGATTGTATTTAATTTTTTATTGCATAAAATTTTTGTATATATTTATTGAGTGCATAAAGTTTAGGATATTTATTGGCATAGGAAACAATCATTCTATAAGTTAATTACTGTGGGCAGTTAATGGGGTTGATTTACTAAAGGCAAATAGGCTGCTCACTTTACCAGAGAAGTTGCACTTTGCAAATAACCTTTCCCCAGAGCTTAGTGGATGTGGCAAAAGTTCAGTTTGCAAGGCATAGCCAGTCACATGCAAGGAAAAAAGAAAGACTGCACTTTTGCTTGCACACGATTGGATGATAACAGTCAGCAGATCTTCATCTCTTTTACTAGGCTCTGAGGAAAACTCCCTTGAAAAGTGCAAATTCCCTTGCAAAGTGCACAGTCTATTTGTTTTTAGGAAATTAACTCTACTATTTTAAAACTATAGTGACATCCAGTGGTTGGAATAGGGTAAGATGCGGAGTCTGATAGATGAGTTAGGGTTAAAGTATAAGTAAGGACTATGGAATGAAGGGAGGAGATAAGAAAGTAAAGCTCAATATAAGAGAATAATAGTGATGCTGACAAATGCACCACTCTTAAGAAAGTCAACTAGTAAAAGTTCTGTTGGTCTATTGTAGATGCCAAAGGGTCTGACATAAAGGTTTGACATGAGTGCAACATACAGTGTTGTTAAGCACTTGCCTTTTTGATCGTTTAAGGCTTTTAAGTTTTAACAAACAGTTTTATATTATGTGAGTCTGTTTCTAATTTGTTTAAAATACATGTAATGAGAAATCGTATGTGAAAATATGGAGGATATAATTTTCTGATCAATAACATTTGTGGTCAATATCATTTGGTGAGTATGCACACCTTAGAGAGAGCACTCACTGGTGGCCTGCACAAGACTAGTTTTGATGGATATTGAGATGCCCCGCTCGCACCTGGCAATCACCGAGGAACAGTGAAAGGGGAGAGGACTGTGTGTAAACAACACAGATCTCTTCCCTGTCAGCATCGGCATACTGCTTTGTATTGCTCTGCATAGCAAAGCAATACAAAGAAGTATGTTTCCCTAGTAAAACACACACAGCATGCATAGTAAAATGGCACACAACTTTGATCGCTCCAGATGTTAACCACTTCCTGCCCAGTGCCATTAGTACAGTGTCAGTGCTTTTTATTACTGTATTAATGTCACTGGGGATGTCAGTGCCAGTTAGTTAATTCCCCCCCAGTGTCAGAATGCCTGCCGCAGTCCCGCTATATGTTGCTGATCACCACCATTACTAGTATTAAAAAAAAATTCCAGTATATGTACCGCCATCTGTAGATGCCACAACTTTCATGTACTGTAAACCAACTAATTTGCATGTTTGTAGCAGAATACATTTTGGCCTAAATGTTTGACAAAATTAGATTTTTTTAAATCTTTTTACTGGATAGGTTTTATAGCAAAAAGTCAAAAATATATTTTTTTTTTCAAAATTGTTGGTCTTTTTTTGTTTATAGCGCAAAAAATAAAAAATGCAGAGGTGATCAAATACCACCGAAAGAAAGCTCTATTTGTGGGAAAGAAGACATAAATTTCATTTGGGTGCAGTGTTGCATGACCGCGCAATTGTCAGTTAAAAAATGCAGCACTGTATCGCAATAAATGGCCTGGCAAGTGGTTAATAGTGGTTAAAGTAACACATAAAAAATGTAAAACTTCCTTAAGCGGTTATCTTGGGACAGATATGTATCCCTTGATACAAACTGTTTGTGACCAAGGGTGCAAATCCAACCCTTACTGTAGGTAAAAACATCATCTGCGATTACATGTGAACATCGATTTGTACAGGATTCCTGTTCGTAGCTGATTGGAAAAACCTGGCTGTACCTACTGTCTAATTATGTTGATCTGGTCCTAATTGGTCATCTGCATGAGCCCCAAGAAGGCAGGCAGATATAAACACTAAAAAAGAATATGTTTAAATTTACAGTATATTGGAAGAATGCTGATTTCAACTTGTATTTACAGACAGCAAAATACTAAGAGATGTTACTGTATTCAGCAGTACACATGGAATAGTAAATCTTTTAGCTTAGGTAGTTAGATTGATTTGAAATATAATACAGACTTCTAGATCACAATATAAAAAAAAACTGTACATGGAATGAAATAGTAAGAGAGAAAGTGGACACAGACGTATACACAGTCAATCACTGCAGAAGGAAGAATTGTTGATAACCTCACCAGATGGCGTTGTTGCAACATCATCTCTGTCTGTTCTTATCCCATTGTTGAATGTATGTGCATCCACTGGCTGGAGCTGCCAGTTCAGTCCAAGCAGATGCATTGCTGCAGGAAAGACAAAATGATGAGAGGCAAATATAAAATGCATATTTTAATATGTCAAGAGAAGTAAACACTACACTGTTCTTACACATTTATGAAAGCTGCCTACTTTTCATTTAATTACAATGATATGATTAGTTTAATACTCTGTTCTCTACAGGAATTCACGTGCAGGTTTCGACATAATCAAAATTGCTGTTTATCAGAATATCCTGAGAACTGTACAACACCAAAAGCTGTGAGCGGTATTCATGAAATGCTGCTGCTGGTACTATGTTCTTTTTGTACAAATAGTAAATTGATAAACAGTTAAGCAGAAATTTGCAGATATCACTGAGCAGTTTGTCTTTAGAGATCTACAAACAATTGAGCTTTGCCACCACTGGCACAAAGAGGAAAACTACGGTACTATGGATGTTACACAAAAAAAAATCTGTTTTGTCGGTTACTCCCTGTTCTGTTATGATCTGTTTGTAATATCCTAAACTGTTGTTCATGGTGTAAGAGTTTCACATCACTGGTTAGTGACCTAATATGCATTAGCAGACTATTTCTCCTGACATGCTACCCAGCACAGAAATGTATTTAGACAGTTATGGGTGATGCTTAGGGGGTCTAAGCAGTGACATAGGTGTTCCAATATTGAGCCTTTGCAGCTTGGGGAGCAGTGAAGCATATAGATCCAATGACATACTTTGAACATTAGCTATCTTGGTCTGGCATGGTTGTGCTGGTCAGTGGCACTGATCAGTCTAATCGCATACTCTCAGGGGCCATTGTATCACTAACACTCATCCATTTATCAAAGGTATATCTGCATCAATCCATGTATGTGTTATTATGGTTATTGCATGCATTCATTTTTTAGTTTAGATATAAGGTCTGTTGCCAAGAAAAATGTTTTTGCCTAGACTCTCAGTGTTTCAGTATAATATTACATTTATTTTGGTTTTGGCCATTTTGGAAAAGTGTATGCAATGACTGAGTGACCTGCGAAATTAAATTGGTTGCTATATTGTTTCAGTCTGCTCTGAGCCTTGCTTGTGACATAACCTTTTGGTTCATTATTGTAGGCTGTGGTTAAAAGTTTGCTTAGAGGACTTCAAATGTTAACGCGATAGAAAGAAAAATCCATGCATATATACTTGCAAAAAAGAATGTTAATACTTACCTTTCCTGCTGCCTGCTCTGCCAGAATGTAGCTTTATTAACTAGAAATCCTCAAGAAAACCTATACTTTCAGAAATGTCAGTTTCCCTGGTCCTCTGTGATGTCAGTGGCAACTTCAACTAACCTCATTGCTCTTACAGGACAGAATAATAGTTTAGAGGTTGGTGGGAAGAACCAGAGAGCACTGCAGGGGGCCCAGGAGACCCACACTACTGAAGGTTTTGATTTTGCAGCAGATTTCAGTGGAGGATTTTTGGCGAGCAGAGCAGCATTCTGGGGACACACAGTCGGGATGGTAAGTTTTCACATTCTTTTTTTGTAGTTATTCCTTTTTGTTGTTGGTTGTGCATTGTTGACAACTACTAAACAGAGTTTTAGTACAGAAAACTGCTTTAAACCAAATATATGTCAGATCCCTTGACCCAAATGTTTTCTTCCTTCCTGAACATAGTATTACTCTGCTTCCATTATGGGATAATTCTTTACAGTATTCATATCTGTCACAGTATGACATCATCACTGTTGGGCAACGCACTACTTAATGTCAGTAACACTAATAGACTATCTAATGCTAACAGTAATTAAGCCTATGAATCAGGATCTGTTTTTTGTATCAATATACTGACAAGCATTAGAATTCAAAAATAATTCAAAGCAGAATTTAAAATTGTATCTTAGAAAGGTATAAAACACTATAGAACCCAGTTATATATTCAATTAAAAATCATTAAAGAGTATCAAAGGTCAAAACTTTTTTAATAGAATAGGACATTGTTAAAATCCTTGTAAGGTTACTTTTTACCATCTCTGTTTTATTTGCCTTCACTTCCTGTCCTAGAGGAACAACAGAAAATTTTGTATCATGCTACATAACTATAAATAGCAGTGCAATAGTTTACATATTATTGTGTACCCCATCCCCATGTTCACATATACCCAACTGCTATTGCTAGGATTACCTTTTTGTTTTTATCAACAACAACTTCAATTGCCCTTTAGCTGTTGTCCCCTTGAAAAATATGGGGTTGGGGTTTAGCGTTTTAGGTTTTATGTTTGTAAAGGGGGGCTACATTTTATTTAAATATAATTTTGCTAGGATCTTTTATTTTGGGGTCAGCAGGTGACTAACACAGGCAAAGCCCTTTGTTTGTAGCACATCACCGAATACTTGTGCAGCACATTCTTTTGTGCACCAAAGTACCATTTCATAAACCCCTCATAGTGATAGCTGATAATAAATGTATGCAATTCATAATGTTTGGGATTCCTAAAGGGAGAGGAAGAGGTTCTGCATGCTCAGCTATTGGGGGCAAACAGGTTCTGCATCCATAGGACAAAACAATACTTGAACCACAGCTTTGAGAGTCAGGACATGCCTGCATTTTATTTCTGTTAGTGGACATGTTATACAACTAGAGCTTGCGAAAGAGGTCATGGAGTGGCTTCTGAATCTCTTCTCATCTTCCTCCTCCCAATCACAGGGCAGTGCATTTCCACCAGTAGCTGCCAATGCACCCCCTTTTCTTCTTCCTCTTCTACAGCTAATCCTGCCACAGCTCCACAAACTGGCATGGATCAGTCAGCTGAAATATTTCAGCACAGCTTTTGTAAGTTGCTGCAGGAGGATGCAATAATTAATACTTCACTTTATGTGATATTGAGGAAGAGAATGCCTAGAGCAAAAAAGGGAGGGTACATCAAGCATGGAGCAGCAATTAGTTGTGATGTTCCTGCAGATGAAGCTTACTGCCAAGTTGGTTTGAGCATGATTAAGAGCATGGGGAATATGATGTGGCAAACCATACTTGGAAGCCAGAGGTTGTATAGGAGGAAACTGAGGGAGAGACAGAACAGCAGTGAAACAACATTTTATCCAGGGGCAGGGGCAGGGGCAGGGGCAGCTTGCAGAAGACTGAAGGGAGCAGATATCCTTTACCACTGGATGGTACCAACCCACACTTTTGCTATCCCCAAGGCCATTCCACATAGTTAAACAGTTTGGACTTTTTGTTTTTTTAAATATCTGCTGCTAACAGCACATTTGTGACTTGTGGCCTCCGTCTGAAGTGTATCAGCTGTGGTAAATCTACCTGACCTGTTGGTACCACATACATGAAGAGACAAATGATTCAGCACCACAAAGCTCAGTGGAACAGGCAGCTCAATGATACCATTTTGCTGCAAAATGCCCACACTCCTCCAACCCCTGTTTCTTATGCCTCACTTTTCTTCTCCTTCCATACCCCAGAATATTCTGCATCTGCCTCCCTTCCATGAACTGCACCAACTGTGATCTCAAGTGATAGGGAGGGGTTTGAGAGGCTTTCATTATGGCATGTTTATAGGGTAAGAGGGTCAGCATAGAGCCACAGAGCCTAAATAGACACAAAGCCATAGAGCCTAAGTAGGTTTGCCATCACCAGCAGCATCATTAACCATGAACATGTCTCTTTCAAAGCTATGGGAACAAAAATGTTCCCAATCAACCCCATGCCCAGAATGATAATTTCAATTTCAGCTTTCCAAAACTGCTGGCTATACAGTTCACTTACTCCCATTCCAGCTGGTGGAGTGGACCCCTTTCTGTGAGTTTATGGCCTGAGCTGCACCATAGTGGAATGTACCCATCCACCATTTTGTTTTGCCCAGAAGGACAGTCTTCTCCACCAAACTACACTATGTTGGCAAAAGTATTGGTACACCCCTCGAAATCATTGGATCCAGATGTTCCAATCACCTCCATGGCCACAGGTATATACAATCAAGTACCTGGACATGCAGATGGCCTCTACACACATTTGTGAAAGAATGGGTTGCTCTCAGGAACTCAGTGAATTCAAGCGTGGTACCGCAATAGGTTGCCACCTGTGCAATAAGTCTATCTGTGAAATTTCCTTGCTACTAAAATATTCCACAGTCAACTGTTAGTGGTATTATAATAAAGTGGAATCAACTGGGAACAACAGCAACTCAGTCATGAAATGGTAGGCCACGTAAAATGACAGTGGGGTCAGCGCATGCTGAAGCACACAGTGCACAGAAGTTACCAACTGTCTGCAGAGTCAATAGCTAAAGACCTCCAAACTTCATGTGGCCTTCAGTTTAGCACAAAAACAGTGCATAGAAAACCTCATGGAATGGGTTTACATGGCCCAGCAGCTGCATCCAACCCCTACATCACCAAGTGCAATGCAAAGCGTGGGATGCAGTGGTGTAAAGCACACCACCACTGGACTCTAGAACAGTGGAAACGTGTTCTCTGGAGTGATGAATCCTGCTTCTCTGTCTGGCAATCTGATGGATGTGTCTGGGTTTGGTGGCTGCACAAAGAACAGTACTTACCTGACTGCAGTGTGCCAAGTGTAATGTTTGGTGGAGGGGGGATGATGGTGTGAAGTTGTTTTTCAGGGGTTGGGCTTGGCCCCTTAGTTCCAGTAAAGGGAAGTCTTAAGGCATCAGCATACCAAGACATTTTGGACAATTTCATGCTCCCAACTTGTGAGAACAGTTTTGAGATGGTCCCTTCCTGTTCCAACACGACTGTACATCAGTGCAGAAAGCAAGGTCCATAAAGACATGGATGAGCGAGTTTGGGGTGGAGGAACTTTACTGACCTGCACAGAGTCCTGATCTCAACCCAAAAGTACACCTTTGGGATGAGTTGGAGCAGAGACTGTGAGCCAAGCCTTTTCGTTTGACATCAGTGCCTGACCTCCCAAATGCTCTTCTGGAAAAATGGTCAAACATTCCCATAGACACACTTCTAAACCTTGTGGACACCTTCCCAGAAGAGTTGAAGCTGTTATAGCTGCAGAGGGTGAGCCAACTCAGTATTGGACCCTACGGACTAAGACCGGGATGCCATTAAATTTCATGTGCCTGTAAAGGCAGATGTCCCAATGTTTTTGGCAATATAGTGTATGTTAAAAGTAATGTCTCCATATCTCTGGACCATACAGTCAGTGACAGAATTAATATGACCACAGTTACGTGGTTCAGCATGCATGGGACAGGATGTTACATCAACTTTAAAACACGCTTGGTAAATTTGATTGCAGCTGGGAAGGATGTAGGATGGGACACACTGCTAGAGCTGGTTGTTTTGCCCAGGTCCTGCAGATTGGTGAAGAAAGTCCCCCAAAGTCACCCAGAGCCTGGTTGTATTTCAGCTTTATAGGCATTTTCATATTTAAATCAATAATCGTGGCATGCCTAAATTAAAAAGCAGGTAGTATACTTCCTTTAAAAAAACATGAATATTTCAAAATATCAGCATGATCATTTTGCTTTTAAAAGGGTGGGGATTATTGTTTTCATTTAAAACAGAGAAGGCCTCTGGACTGCTACTATATACAGTATCTTACCATGGAAAATAGATTGCAGAGATGGATTCAGTGGACTCCAAAAATCTATGCAGATGTTTGCAAATGCACTATTCTATAGACAAGACCCCATGGTGTCAACAGACATCCTAAGTTTCAGCTGATTCTGCTACAATTGTCATGATCAGGTAACTTATCTGTCCATATTTGTAACACATATGCAACATTTATTTTTTTAGCTGGATAAAGCTGATTTTCTGTTAAAACAAATACTGTGTGATATGACAAGGACTGAAGAACCATAAGCACTAGCAACTGCAATTACACCTTTTTCATAAATCTATGGTACACAATGATATTGGGAATGTATAATACTCCTCACAGTTCAACAGCCTGCTATCATGACAGAAAAGGCATGGAATAATTGTCTTGTTAGAGAGCAGTTTCAATGGAATGTTGGTGTAAGTTTTCAGCCCCAAAGCATAACACCTTATTTCCACTCTCAAGCTCTGCGACAAATATAGGTCAAGGCAGACATGTGTCGACACACAGGAAGGACAAGCAAGCTAGTATAACATTTCAAATATCAGAATATAGAAACTATTGGTAAGCCCATTGTGGGAATTGTAGCTGCTAATTTATTAATTAGTAGGTACATTTAGCAGAAGAACTATTATTACAATTTAAATCACAAGGGTTATTAAAATAAATGTTATAGAATTATAGCACACCTCACCTGGGGTTTATGGTGCCTAAGAATATTCTAAATCTATACTTGTTTTAGAATTAAAGTGATATTAAACTTAAAAATAAACATTTATTATATTGCAGATTACCAGTTCTCAGATGTGATGGCTGCATTCGTTTTTATTTATTAGGCTTTCTTTCTTCTATTTTTGCCTTACAGTAAGTTTGTTGATTTTCATAAGAACAAGCTTTCTTCCAGATGTTTCAGTTTACAGGGATGAGACAAATCATTCATCACTGACAGGGTTTCTTACATTAATCAGTTTTACTCATTTATGTATAACATTTATCCTAAAATGAAACACTGTTTGTTGTAACTGAGTATACAATGTGAGCTGGCATTTGGCTTCAATTTGTTAGTGTATTTAAATATGCTAGTACATCTAACTCTAACAATTCTGCTGTCCAAAGGTGCCCCCTGTGCTCATTTTTCCAGCATGGGGGCACTTTAACACATGAGGTGTGTTACAATCCAGATCACTAGTTGAAAACAAAGAAAACACTAAAAATACCACTCTAATATCCTTATTTTCTTGGGAACCCATAAGTTTTATGACTCATTAAAATGTGCTTTAAATAAATTTCAAGCCAATGTGCTGAGAAGTGTCCCTTCCAACTAACTTTGCATTTCTACTTGCAAATTTTTTTACAGCCCTTTGCAGTGAAAACATATATTGACTTACAGTGGTATGAATACCTAACAGTAAATTAATGTTCAATGTACTGTGGCATTGGATAGGTTGGAAACCAATTTGATCTAATCTGGTGGTCAGCAAGCCGTCAATTGCAATCTACCCATCGACAGTCAGCAGGTAACTGGTACATCGCAAACACGTCCCTGCCTTGCCAACCCTTGAGTGCTTTCCCCAAATGTTACAGCGCTCCTTACATACTTGGTGCTACAGGGTGGTAAAAAGCTCTGGCATAGCACTGGTGTATTTGGGCTCTTGTTCTTCCCCTAGTGTGGTATGTTCAACCAACCGGCCCTCCTTTCCAATCCACTTGTGGTGACATCATGCAGGATGGCCAAGAGAAGATGGCTGTGGGATCAGTCCCAGAACAGGTAGATCTTAGAAAACAACTTCTGTGTCCTGCTGACACCCCAGTACCTTTCCTTCCTGACCCCTAGTACTGTGCTCTCCTAATAGCTCAGTACCAGGTCCTCCTGACCCCCCAGTACCATGCCCTCTTGATCCCCCAGTATCATGCCCTCCTGACCCACCCCCCAGTATTGTGCCCTTCTGATCCCTGAGTACCATGCCCTGCTGACCCACTGTACAGTGCCCTCCTATATCCCAGTACCTTCCCCTCATAACCCCACCTGCTGACATCCTGTCTTCTGCCCATTCATCTGCCCTGTTTACACCCTGTCCTCTGTCCTGCTGAAGTACTGTTCTCTGCCCCACTGACCCCCTGTCCTCTGCCCCACTGACCCCCTGTCCTCATTCCTGCTAACCCCCTGTCCTCTGTCCTGCTAACCCCTGACCTGCTCACCCCTGTTATTTTCTCTACTGATCCCTATACACGTCTCTTCATACTGATAATGTTTGTACACTTATCTTCATCCTGTTGACCTCTCTACGGTGCCTTAGATCCTACTGACCTCTGTATACTGCCCTACTTACTACTGACCCCTGTACACTGACCTACATACTACTGACCTCTGCACACTGCTCTACATACTACTAAACTCTGTACACTGCTCTACATACTACTAAACTCTGTACACTGCTTTACCTACTACTGACCTTTGTACACTGTCCTACATCCTGCTGATCTCTGTACACTGCTCTACATACTACTGACTGCTGTACACTGCCCTACCTACTACTGATCCCTGAACACTGACCTACATACTACTTACACTGACCAGAAATCAGAACAGGTAGTTAGGCTAGAACTAAGGCCAGCCCGGCCTAATATTAGTCAAGCAAATCAGCCTGCAGTAGTAGGTGTTCTGCTTTCATTATGGACTCAGCCTTTTGAGGTGACCAATAACTCCCTAGACATGAAAAGAAAATGTGAATGTGAAAGTGAAGGCCGAGTTTTTCACTGACGCTAAGTTTATATTTTTACAGTGGCATTAGGTTTATTAGATTTTTCCAAGTTTTCTTTATGACGTCTTTGCTTTTTATTGGGAGCTGGCTAGTTAATTTCTTAGATAAAAACAAGGGCGCCACACCCTTTGATGTCTTGCATGTTGTCCAGGTAGATCCCCACATCTCAAAGGTTGCCTACTTCTTATCTAATTGGAAGTTTTTTTACAACTTCTAAACATACAACTTTTCCCTTACATTCCATATATTTAAATGCCCTCCTTTGCCACTGGTAATTTGTAATATAGGAAGATAATTATTTAGTCTGCCATCTCGAGCCTTGCCATTCGGTGACTGTTTCTGTATCTCTCAAGCTTTTATTATTTACACTTTCGCTCATTTTAGATACATGTATTAAAATTAGATGACAAATGATCATTATATTATCACCGATAAATGAAACTTTATGGGATTGAAGACAAGTACAGGTCAGAAAATGTTGACCAGTTGCTATTTTTTTCCTTCGTAATCCAGCACCAGGTGTACACACCTCCCCTTTATTCTGCAAAGGATAAACACAAATTATTAACCAATCCAATTGTTTGTGTTTAGGAACCTGCAGCAGATTGGCTACTTATGAATACTTTTTTACCCTGGCTAGATATATTGATTTTTCAAATAATTAGCAGAATTCTAAGCAAATGCCGTTGTTCTAGATTGTTAGATATTCCACATGATCAGGCTGCAAATAACAAATGATATTACTGTGTATGAGTAGTTTGAATGAATCATTTTTCCACCCTTTTACAAGGCACGATGGATGTTTTTTTTACCAATAGGGGGAAAACTGTATTGCACAGGAAAGCTCCTAATCTTATAACTGCTTGTTAGGACTCATGCACACTAGAGCTGTCAAACACCTGTTTTACAGACATTTGACCTTTTTTTCCTCCTTAACTTCCCCTACATGTTAGCCTATGTGTCAATGCACACATAGGCGTTTGGAGGAATTTAGAGGATGGGGTGATTAGGAATAGAAATCTGGCGAGCAGCTTTTGGGCAAATGAAAAATGATCGATGCTGCTAAACTTGTGTAAAGGTTCCTAAAAGCACTAGGCACATTTAGCACTTGAGCATAATATTCTGGCCAATGAAATAAGAATTTTGCCCAACTGTTTTATCCCTTTCCCCTCTCACACCTGTACACCCCATATGGACCAGAGCATTTCTTACATTTCTGCTATGAACCTATTTATTTGACAGTAACTTTATCATTACTGAAGATAACAAAGTAATACATAGATTGTATTGTAGTATATCACATTCCTTCTGTACTGAAAGTATTGTAATTGTACTGTCTCCCTTAAACCATAAAGTTAATTGTAAAGTGCTGCGCAAACTGTTGGTGCTATATAAATCCTGTATAATAATAATAAACAAATGTCCAAGCACTTGATACGCCTAAACGCATCTAAACTCACTTAAACATGTTTTCAAAAATGTGTCCTCGGCACATTTTTGAAACTGCTTTTCTCCTGCTAGGAGAAAAGCATTTACAAAAGCCCCAGTGTAAACACTAGACATGTTTAATGCTGCTCTTAGGCGCATCTGGCTTTTTTCTCTGCCTTTAAACGCCCATGCATGTTAGCCTATGTGTCCATGCACACAGGCATTTAGAGGCAGAAAAAAAACTCACTGTCAGCACATCCAGGAGCAGTGGCGCTTTGGTAAAAAAAAAAAAAATGATTCCTGAACACGCATGAAAGCACGTCTACGCGCTAGGTGCATTTAGCGATTGAGCCTTAATTCATTTCAACGGCCATAGTAAATTATTATCATTATAACATCCAAGTACTTGACATGCCCAAATGCATGTAAATGAGTTCCACGTATTTACAAGTGTCAAGTGTTTTTTCTGACAAAACACCACTGCCAGGAGGAAAGGCATCTAGGAGAAATAGCAAAAGCATCTAGTATTCACGAGGCCTTAAAATTAATTTCAAAATTAAAAATGAACAAAACCACATTATTTGAGAAAATTAACCAATAATGGATACAATATTGTAGACAACAGAGAGCAAATCTCAGTAATGCAAGACTCATTATCAGCAGCAGGCAGGGCACACCAACTGTGCACCTACAAACTAGCCATTCATAATGTGCTAGTGGTGTGTTAAGACCACTTAAGCACTTTGTAAACTATTAGAATGGGGCTGAATGGCTTGCAAAATTAATTTTATAACATGTAATTTATTTGTAAATCAGCAGCAGCTTTCCAAGGCTGTATACATTAGAAATCCAGGCATGCTCCTACACCATCACTATTCACAATATCACAAACTTTAGTTTTTGTTTTAAAGGTGTGTTGTGCTGAATGTGTTCACAGTTATACAGCAAGGCAACAGAGTTTCCAGCATACAGCTCTGTCAATAGCTAGAAATCTGGCATAGCATTCAGGGCATTAGAGCTTTCCAATACTTTTATTACCTGCTTTCCTGACAACAAATGCAAAACGGAGCACCACTTGCTCTGTGGTGTACAGCCAAGTCAGATACTTACAAGATCTGAAGTACAAACATTGGATGCAATTAGCAAATTAATTGGGGCAATTTGCATGCATATCTCTTTGCAGACAATTTGCCATGATTGTACAGCCTTGGCTCTTTAGGCCTGCAGATGTGTATCTGTGACAACAGCAACTGATAATGGCAAATAATATCTGTCTGTGTGCCCTCAAAAACCTGAATTAGAAGCCGTATTGTATTTTCACTTTATTTTTCATATTTCCTTAGCACTGAGGCCTTATACTACAATGCACTAAGTAGAAAGAACAATTCCAAACTGTCCTTGTCCTGAGGGAGATTTTATTCTAATGTACAGTATCAGAAGAACACTTTGGTCAGATGCTGATGAACCACTCAGTAGATTTTTGGGGGGATAAAAGTTGAGAACCCAGAGGAAAACCACACAAACAAGTTTGGCCACCTCACGACAGAGTGGCAGTCAATGGCTGAACTAAGTAACTGGCATAATTTTGACAACTAGTTTGTTTTAAATTTTATCAGCCAGCTTCAGTCAATGTTTTCTGTTGTTTGATCACTTTTTAAACCACCTCCTGTCCGGCCGTTGTATATAAACGGCCGGACGGTGGCAGTGCAGGGTCGGGTGGCTGTGTATAAACGGCTTCCCAGCCCCCTGCTTGTGCACGCTCCCTGGGAGAACGCAGCTCCACAATCCGGTGCCCGCTGTGTCCTCCGGACACAGTGCAACACCGATCGTCATATGGGACCTCTCTGCGAGGTCCCAATCATGTGATCACAGATTGGCCAATCAGTCATCACATGCAGAGTAGTAAGCAAGATGTCACTTCTGACATCATTGCTTACTACGTGTGAAATCTTTGACTGATCACAGAGGTCACAAGGTAAAAGGCTATTCACAATAGCCTTGTACCATGTGACAAGCTGTGACCAATCACAGCTCACACAGTAGTTCTCAATGGCTGCAAGAATGTAGCCAAAGAGAAGGAGAAATGATTGATTTTACAGCCTTTATGGGTGTGAAAGCAATCAATGTAAAAAAAAAATCTTCATCACACCCCCCCATAGTAATACAGTGTCACTATGGTGAAACTGTATTGCTAGGGTGACAGTATGTAAAAAGAAAACAAAAAAACATAAATAATAATATAAAAGAATAAAATAAAAATGTAAAAAAAAAGTTTAAAAATTATAATTTTTGGTTATAAACTAATTTGGGTTTTTTTTACTAAAAAGATAATGGAATACATGTTGGCCAAGATTTATGATGAAATATTATTTATTTGCTAAATTTTTTAAGAAAAAAACGTTTTTTCAAAATGTTTGGACATTTTCATTTACATTGCAAAAAAATTAAAATCCCAGTGGTGAATAAATACCACCAAAATAAAGCTTTATCTGTCTCAAAAAAATGCTTAAAAATTCATATGGGTACAGTGTTGCATGACCACGCAATTGTCATTCAAAGTGTGATAGCGCTGAAGCTGAAAATTGGCCTGGACAGGAAGGGGGTAAACGTGTCCGGACTTGAAGTGGTTAAAAAGTACTGCCTCATTATCCTCCCCTCCCCAAGTCCTGGGGATCACCTGTCTCCTCTGGGAAACCTAGACTGTTGACTACTTTAACTGATTTTCCGCTGCCCTATAGTAGAACTACTGCTACAGGATGGAGCAAAATCGTGTGTGTGTGTGTATGTATATATATATATATATATATATATGTGTGTGATTTGCATTCCCGGGTATGGGGGCACATACACTGCCCTACCCGCACCTCCATTGGTGGCTAGGGATTTCACTCACCAGGTCCCGGCTGGAGATTCCCTGCCGGCACCCGGCGATCATCGGGCAAAGCTGACAGGGGAGTGACCTGTGTGTAAACAACACAGGTCTCTCTCCTGCCAGCAAGGACATGCTGCTGTGTATTTCTCTGCACAGCAGAGAAATACACAGCAGCATGTCTTCCTAGTAAAGCACACACAGCACATCATGTAAAACAGCACACTGTTAACCCTTTTATTGCCCAGTGACATTAGTGCAGTGTCAGCGCTTTTTATTAGCACTGATCACTGTATTAGTGTCATTGGGATGTCAGTGACAGTTAATCTGTTCCCACCCAGTGTCAGAATGCCCGCCGCAGTCCCGCTATAAGTCGCTGATTGCCGCCATTACTAGTATAAAAAAAAATTCCAGTATATATACCGCCATTTGTAGATGCTATAACTTTCATGTAAACCAATTATTTACACATATTGGGTTTTTTTTTCAGCAAAGACATGTAGCAGAATACATTTTGGCCTAAATTTATGAAAACATTTGATTTTTAAAGTTTTTTTTACTGGATATGGTTTTCAGCAAAAAGTAAAAAATATGGTTTTTTCTTTTGAAATTGTCGGTCTTTTTATTTATAGTGCAAAAAAAAAAAATGCAGAGGCAATCAAATACCACCAAAATAAAGCACCATTTGTGGGAAAAAAAGGATATAAATTTTATTTATGTACAGCGTTACATGACTGTGAAATTGTCAGCTAAAGTAATGCAGCGCTGTATCGCAAAAAATGGCCTGGTCAGGAAGGGGGTAAAGCCTCTGGAGGGTAAGTGGTTAAGATGTAGAGTGGGAGGAAAACAGTTAATTGCAGTTCACCATTTTCCTCTGCTTGAATGAAGTGCTCTGCTTTAGAGGGTTTGTCAAATTGGCCAAATGAGCTGCAGTTCAAGGACTCTCTATCCCTGTCTCACATGGACTTGAAAACAAAGGAGGAATCAGAAGCCTATTTAGATCCCTGCAGTCACCATAAAGAGACCCTGTAATTATCTTGGTTTGCTGTCACCTTGTGATAATGTAAAAAAGTACAATGTATTTAGAAAATATTAAATTAATAGGTAATAATTATTATTATTATTGTTAACTACTTGCCTACTGGGCACTTTTATCCCCTTCCTGCCCAGGCCAATTTCCAGCTTTCAGTGCTGTCGCACTTTGGATGACAATTGTGTGGTCATGCAGCACTGAACCCATATGAAATTGTTATAATTTTTTCCACGCAAATAGAGCTATCTTTTGGTAGCATTTAATCACTACTGGGTGTTTTATTTTTTGCACTATAAAAAAACCCGAATTTTTTAAAAAAAAGTTTTTCTTTGTTTCTATCATAAATATTTGCAAACAGGTAATTTTTCTCCTTCAATGATGTGAGCTGATGAGGCTGCACTGATAGGCACTACTGATGGGCACTGATGAGCAGCACTGTTGGGCACTGATAGGCTGCACTGATGAGACACGATTAATGAAGCAGCACTGGCGGGCATTGATGAGGAGGCACTGATATGCAGCACTGATGGGCACTGATAGGTGGCACTGAAGTGCACTGACTGGCGGCGCTGACTGATGGTACTGACTGGTGGCACTGATGGGCAAAGATTGGCAGCACTGCTGGGCACTGATGGGCAGCACTGTTGGGCACTTTTGGTGCTGCACTGATAATCAGGGCATTGAAAATCAATGCCCTGATTATCATTGTAGATTAATCCTTTCACAGTTGCTGGTTATCGGAAGTACTTTCCTCTTGCTGTCACAACATGAGGAAAGTACTGCCAATAACCGGCAAGTGTATTTACATGGTGATCAGCTGTGATTGGACACAGCTTATCATGTGGTAGAAGGCTGCTGTAATTGGCCCTTTACCATGTCATGTCATCAGCTGTGTCCAAAGGACACAGCTGCGCCCCTGGGGGGACGTCATATGACGCCCTCCCAGAACTGGACGACTGCACTGTAGCCACCAGTTGGAGGAATTTGAATAATACACATAGATACAGTATGTACCGAACATATAAATTGTGAACATGCAGTTAAAATGGTTCTAAAGACTTAAGGTTTTATGCATTATATGCATTTTATGCAAATTCTATGCATTAAGGTAAAAAACATTCTGGGTGCAGCTTGGGGGATGAGCTGCACCCAGAAGGTTTTTACCTTAATAAAAAACCTTCTTTATACTTACCTCAGCCCCATCTCAACCCAGAGATATGCATTAGAGCAAAGGCTCTCCGTCAACTCTCTCTTCTCATTGGCTCACGCAGCAGTGGGAGCCATTGGCTCCTGTTGCTGTCAATCATGACCAATGAGCTAATGAAAAGAAATCAGGGGAGGGACAAACTTGTATGTGAAGTGACACACAGAGCTTGGCTCAGTGGCAAGCCTGCTTCAGCGCCCCCATAGCAAGAGGTTTGCTATTGGGGGCATTCTGCACGGGGGAGGAGCCAGGACTTCCGGTGGGGTAACCAAAAGAAGAGGATTAAGGCTGTTCTGTGCAAAACCATTGTACAGAGCAGGTAAGTATAACATGTTTGTTATTTAAAAAGAAAAAAAGTGTGTGTTCCTTTAGAATCACTTTAAGATGCACATACATAAAAAACACCATTTGTGCTACACTTATTAGGTATCCATACAAATGTAAGAGCTTGAAGAATAATTATAGTGCCCTCATTTTAGTTTAGCTGTAAGTTGATGATTTGCAAGAGTTCCTAATGTGTTGCCTACTTACCATTTTGAGTACCACAGTTTTTCATCAATTTACTTGCGTTTGGGATTTTAAAATGTTTCAAAATAATAAACCATGTGAACTGCTAAGCAAACCTATTAATTGCTGATATAAACCATTGTAACCCTGTATCTGTGAAGGACCAGTGCTACATAATACTTTCATAATGCCTACCCTGAACCTAAACTGATACAAATGCATATGCTCTCTCTTGCACACCAGAATGCCACAATTGGAGCCTGAGCAATGTATTGCAAGATCCAAGAGCTGCCACACTTGGCAGAAATCCACATCCCGGAGTGGAAATGTGGTTACAGTGGTGCGGGAAGAAGAAGTAGGCAGGCACTGAAAAGGTAAACTGTCAAACTGGGTTCTGTCTGCTATGTTGCTGCAGGTTTGCATTTCAATTGCACTTGGGTTAGTTTGAAACAGTTAGATTCTTAACAGTTCATTAGCCACTTGCCCTCCAGAAGATTTACCCCCCTTCCTGACCAGGCCATTTTTTGCAATACAGCGCTGTGTTACTTTAACTGACAATAGTGCGGTCATGCAATGCTGCACCCAAATTAAATCTACATCCTTTTTTTTCCCACAAATTGAGCTTTATTTTGGTGGTATTTGATCGCCTGTGCAGTTTTTATCTTTTGCACTAAAAGACCGACAATTGTGAGAAAAAAACAATATTTTGGACTTTTTGCTATTAAACATGTCCAGTAAAAAAATTTAAAAAATCAAATTTCATGATACATTTAGGCCATAATGTATTCTGCAACATGTCTTTGCTGAAATAAATCCCAATATGTGTAAATTAATTGGTTTATGTGAAAGTTATAGCATTTACAAATGGCTGTATAGATACTGGGATTTTTTTTTCTACTAGTATTGGCGGCGATCAGCAACAGGACTGCAGCGGACATTCTGACACTAGGGGGAAACTAACTTGGTGTCACTGATATCCCCAGTGACACCAATACAGTGATCAGTGCAAAAAATAAGTACTAACTCTGTACTGGGCAGAAAGGGGCTAATGTGAGGGGCGATCAAAGGGTTAACTATGTGCTGGGAGTGTTTTACTAGGGCGTGGGGGAGTGTGCTTTACTGTAAGCACACTGATCAGGACGGCTGTGCAGTGCACAGCCATCCCGAGCAGTGTGCTCAAGCTGACAGGGAGGAAGACTGTTTGTAAACAAAACAGTCTTCCTCCCCGTCAGTGATTGTCGGTAATCTCCGGGCACCGGCAGGTAATTATCAGCCAGGACCCGGTGATTGACATCTGCAGCCACAAATGACGGTGCTTGTGCGCCCCCTACCGCAAATGCAAAATCACGTATATATACGTGATTTTGAGCACAGGTGCGGTCCTTAAGCGGTTAATAGGTGAATTTTAAACTGCAGTTGACCTCCTTCCGATATACTTTTGGCCTAGTTCTAAGCTGCATCAACCTGCTTCAAACTGCTTTTGTGTTCCTGTGGCACTTATATGGGCAGGGAAACAAGTTGTGACAAACACCCCCCCCCCCCCAAAAAAAAATGCTCTATTTTTATAAGCACGTGGCAGGTGGGATTTAGGCCTTGTTCACATACTTAAGTGTACCCCAGTGTATGGACCGTATTTTGCCTCCACAGTAGCTGCTCCCAATTTGACATCCATGTGGGTGTGTGCGGGTATGTGCTGCTGCATCCAAACTGACAATGGGACTGTGCAGGTATATCACAGCCCTTGCACGGTTCTACACTTAAGTAGGACTGTAGGAAAAAGGCTTTAAGATTTAAGAATTAATATTTTGTACAGGAAACATTATTTATTTAAAAAGATTTTTAGAATTACAGAACATTGACATTATTTTAATGTTTAGATGCACATCATAATTTGACTGTCTTCTCTAACATTAGGTCTTCATGATAGATTTAACCTTTGTGTTACTACTTTGTCACCTCTTTAGCATTGTGCTGGGATTGATTTACTAGTAGTACAGGCTGTTTATTTTAGAATGTAAATGTTAGTATATAATGTGAACCTATGTTCACTTTGAATATTGCTATTACAAATTCAGTTGAAGACAACATTGCTTTAGTTTATTTACTAAGCTCAGAGAACATATTTCTTACAACTTTCCTAAGTAAACAGTCTCTACTCCTTTGGTAAATGAACCTCACTAATTTCAGTCTGTTTCCAGTGAGGGGAGTTGATTCAACAAGATGTTAAATCTTAGTCGTACACAGCTTACATTTTCCATATAGTTAAGCCCTTTTCTTGTACACTAGAGACACTGTGGCATTTGTCAGCCTAAATACCAGACAGCACTGAAAATGTAAATATAGCATTAAGTTATTTTAGTTCCAGTGTAGTGTAATATATTGATTTTATACTCATAACTATGTGACGTAATACTGTTTAAATCTACACAATTAAGAAGTCATTCAATTTCCCATAAATATACTAGTTATCATACACAAAAATTGATTGTTGAGCTTTCTGCTGGCCTTCTCTGTCTTCTTAGACCAAAGTATATCCTGTATACTGTACAATTAACTTGTAAATGTAAGGGGGCCTATTTAAATATAAAAGTTTTGAAGATAGCCCTTAAAGTATGGGCCTTTGACACTTTGCTTCATACTTAGGGAGCCATTCAATCTTTTTTCTAAGTTCTAGCCTCTTCTGTTCTAATCCCTGCCTCCACCATTCTACAATCTAATATAGAAGTATCAAAGGGCAAACAGGGGCTCCCATACAGACTAGAAGAAAAAGTATGCAAGCCTCAAAATGTTTTAGTAATTTCATAAACAGCTGAGATCTTACAGCACCACATAAGACCAAGTGTTATGCCATGTATACATGCATCCATTTTTCATGCGCTTGTCTGTTCACTATGATTATTGTAAATGATCAGATGTCTGAAACAATCAGTCTATACAATGCAGTTATTATAGTGGAACTGCACTGCATCTGAGCATCACAAACCAAAAGTACTGTTTATTTAATTTGTAATATTCAAAGCAAACTCGCCCATCTGTCAGGGACCATCACGACGCATGGGTCTGCACATGCGTAGGTGTCTGTCAAGACATGCAGGCAGCAGGGCACTAGGACCCAGGTGCACCCGTCACCTATGACGGCGCTGGGCAGGCACTAGGACCTAGGCTGCGCCTGTCAGGCGCAGGGCGGGCTACTTAAACCAGCCCTGCACAGACACAAGTTGCCGTATGGTCTGATCTTGTTCCTGTGATCTGTGAGTTGATTCCTGACTGTTGCTGACCTTTGCTTGAACCTGACCTTGCTGATATTCTCCTAACCTGACCCTCTGGCTTGTTTGACTACTCTTCTGGATATCCCTTCTGATCTGAACTTCTGTTACCAGACCCGGCGAGTGACCTGATTCCTCTGTGCCTGCTGTCTTGTACCACGCTGTCCGCCCATTACCGACCCGGCCCGTCTGACCACGCTATTGCCATCCGCCCATCCATCCGACCCACACGGATTAGCTGCTATTCTCCAGACCTGTCTGCCTCTTCACACCAGGCTCTCCATCTGTCATTACCTCTGGTGATTCCTCTACCTCAGGTGGGTGTACTCAGGGGCCGCGACCTGGTCACTGTCCGCTCCAAGCCCATCCCCACCATCAGGCGCTCTGGTGAACAAGTGAACTGGGGCTTAGACTCTGCGCCCTGGGGAATCCTGTCCTGTGGACTGCTAAATTACACCAGGTGGTCCATAACACCATTTTTCCATACTTTATTTTGCTGA
Source organism: Staurois parvus (assembly GCF_062004578.1). NCBI lineage: Eukaryota > Metazoa > Chordata > Amphibia > Anura > Ranidae > Staurois > Staurois parvus. The sequence goes on from NW_028318726.1 coordinate 853,618, forward strand.
GAAATCATTAAAAAACCACCCCCTGGCATTTCTGGCAGTGGCCATCTTGAGTAATGGCAGATGATTCATGTATCATTTACTTCCTGGAATCCATCTGCCCTTAGCTCAATCATAGGTGCTGAGAACCCTCCGCTTCTCAAAACTGCTGGGATGTATGACATCATTTGCCTAGGCATTGAAACCTGAAGAATTGTAAAAAAAAAAAAGTTTAAAACAAGTAAATATGATATCCTTTACTTGTTATCCTATTCACTAATGCTAGCAGCATAATGATTAAAAATAGTCCATGTTGATTGAGAGAGAGAAGTTGCACTTAAGTTCACCTACATCAATCCAATAGGTTTACAGGGAAAAACTAAACAAAACAAAAAGTTATTGTTTGAGAATGAATTAATTGCTCAATACCAAATAATTAAGTTTGAAAATGATAAAACTTTCCGACCCAGGAGAATTAGTTTGCCATAGATTTGATTCAATCAAATCTGAAAACAAAGAACTCAAATCAATATGTACATTTTGTGGCCTTAACCCCTATTCACAAAGGTGTAGATACAAATAAAAATTGTATGTTTTTATATTTATTGTGGAATGGCTTCAGTAGAATCACATAATAATTTATACATCCAGCATTTAAAGAGTATAACTTCCAATAAAAATATTCTAATCCCTCTACCCAGACCTCATGGTCTATTCCATCCCATGCTCACGAGAAGGTCCTGTATAATTCTTTGAGGCTCATTATATAGACATGGTCAGAGACACAGAGGCTTGTGGCCAAAGGATATAAACAAAGCTATTGCTTTTAAAAATCATAGCTATGCTCCTGAGGTAAACAAGCAGATCTGGCAGAAGAGTTTATAGTATAGAATAGGGGAAATGAGTTGGGACAGGTTAGTGTATTTTTATCAAATGTACCCTTAAGCAGGCCTTAGATGGAGCTATTTTATTCTTGCAACCATGATGCCCCCATCAACACAGTCAATGCTGTTGGGGGAATCCCTCCTGTGGAGCCATTGTGTTCTCCTGATGTGGGAGGGGGGGATCTGGGGGAGTCATTCCTCCCTGGAGAACACAGTGATTACTGGCAACGGCTATAAGCAATAATTGCATGTAAAATCCGATTGGCTGGTTGTACCCAAGTTGACCAATACATGGTTCACATCTGTGAATTGTCTATGGCTGGCTTGACCCTTTAAATCTTCTGTTTGAAGCTACATAATAAAGAACCAAGTAGGTGTGCAAAAAAAAAAAATGAGCATAAACGCAATGTCGTTATGAACCTATGATTAGAATTAAAGTAGATCTAAACTCCAACTGGATGATAATTCCTTTGCTAAAGCAATGGGGTTGATAAAACAACTCACATTTCTGTTTATAGAATACAGTTTTCACTTTTGGTATACTGAGGCCTTAAGAGTTCCCTTCACTGGAACTAAGGGGCCAAGCCCAACCCCTGAAAAACAACTTCACACCATAATCCCCTCCACCAAACTTTACACAATGACACAATGCAGTCAGGCAACTACTGTTCTCCTGGCAACCACCAAACCCAGACACATCCATTGGATTTCTAGACAGAGAAGCATGATTTATCGCTCCAGAGAACAAGTCTCTACTGCTCTAGAGACCAGTGGTGGTGTGATTTTTACCACTGCATCGGACACTTTGTATTGCACTTGGTGATGTAAGGCTTGAATGCAGCTGCTCGGCCATGAAAACTCATTCCATGAAGCTCTCTACACACTATTGTGCAAATCTGAAGTTTGGAGGTCTTTAGCTATTGACTCTGCAGACAGTTGGGGACTTCTGTGCACTGCACTTCGTAGATGAGTTGCTGTTGTTCCCAGTTGCTTCCACTTTGTTATTAAACCACTTAAACAGTTGACCGTGGAATATTTAGTAGCAAGGAAATTTCACAGTTGAACTTATAGCACAGGTGGCAACCTATAATGGTACCATGCTTGAATTCAGTGAGCTCCTGAGAGTGACCCATTCTTTTACAAATCTTTGTAGAAGCAGTCTGCATGCCTAGGTGCTTGACTTTATACACCTGTGGCCATGGAGGTGATGGAAAACTTAGATCCAATGATTTGTAGGGGTGTCCCAATACTTTTGGCAATATAGTGTGTGTAAGTATATACAGTGGGGATCGAAAGTTTGGGCACCCCAGCTAAAAATTTGTATTAATGTGCATAAAGAAGCCAAGGAAAGATGGAAAAATCTCCAAATTACAGATTAGACATTTTTATAATATGTCAACAAAAGTTAGATTTTATTTCCATCATTTACACTTTCAAAATAACAGAAAACAAAAAAATGGCGTCTGCAAAAGTTTGGGCACCCTGCAGAATTTATAGCATGCACTGCCCCCTTTGCAAAGCTGAGACCTGCCAGTGTCATGGATTGTTCTCAATCATCGTCTGGGAAGACCAGATGATGTCAATCTCAAAGGTTTTAAATGCCCAGACTCATCTGACTTTGCCCCAACAATCAGCACCATGGGTTCTTCTAAGCAGTTGTCTAGGAAACTGAAAATAGTTGATGCTCACAAAGCTGGAGAAGGCTATAAGAAGATAGCAAAGCGTTTTCAGATGTCAATATCCTCTGTTCGGAATGTAATTAAGAAATGGCAGTCATCAGGAACAGTGGAAGTTAAAGCAAGATCTGGAAGACCAAGAAAAATATCAGACAGAACAGCTCACAGGATTGTGAGAAAAACAATTCAAAACCCATGTTTGACTGCACGATCCCTCCAGAAGGATCTGGCAGACACTGGAGTTGTGGTACACTATTCCACTATAAAGAGATACTTGTACAAATATGGTCTTCATGGAAGAGTCATCAGAAGAAAACCTCTTCTACGTCCTCACCACAAAAATCATCGTTTGAACTTTGCAAATGAACATATAGACAAGCCTGATGCATTTTGGAAACAAGTTCTGTGGACCGATGAGGTTAAAATTGAACATTTTGGCCGGAATGAGCAAAGGTACGCTTGGAGAAGAAGGGGCACAGAATTTAATGAAAATAACCTCTGTCCAACTGTTAAGCATGGGGTTGGATCAATCATGCTTTGGGGTTGTGTTGCAGCCAGTGGCACAGGGAACATCTCACGAGTAGAAGGAAAAATGGATTCAATAAAATTTCAGCAAATTTTGGATGGTAACTTGATGCCATCTGTGAAAAAGCTGAAGTTAAAGAGAGGATGGCTTCTACAAATGGATAATGATCCTAAACACACCTCAAAATCCACGGGGGATTACATCAAGAGGCGTAACCTGAAGGTTTTGCCATGGCCTTCACAATCTCTTGACCTCAACATAATTGAAAATCTATGGATAGACCTTAAAAGAGCAGTGCGTGACAGACAGCCCAGAAATCTCAAAGAACTGGAAGACTTTTGTAAGGAAGAATGGGCAAAGATACCTCAAACAAGAATTGAAAGGCTCTTGGCTGGCTACAAAAAGCGTTTACAAGCTGTGATACTTGCCAAAGGGGGCAGTATAAGATATTAACTCTGCAGGGTGCCCAAACTTTTGCAGACGCCATTTTTTTGTTTTCTGTTATTTTGAAAGTGTAAATGATGGAAATAAAATCTAACTTTTGTTGACATATTATAAGAATGTCTAATCTGTAATTTGATGCCTTTTGGAGATTTTTCCATCTTTCCTTGGCTTCTTTATGCACATTAATACAAATTTTTAGCTGGGGTGCCCAAATTTTCGATCCCCACTATATACATACAGTCATGGCCGAAATTGTTGGCACCCTTGATATTTTTCCTGAAAATCAAGTATTTCACACAAAAAAGGTATTGCATTAACACATGTTTTGCTATACACATGTTTATTCCCTTTGTATGTATTGGAACAAATATAAAACAGAGGCAGAAAAGCAAATATGACATAATGTCACACAAAACCCCAAAAATGGGCTGGACAAAAGTATTGGCACCCTTAACTTAATATTTGGTTGCACACCCTTTGGAAAACATAACTGAAATCAGTCGCTTCCTATAACCATCAATAAGCTTCTGACACCTCTCACCCGGAATTTTGGACCACTCTTCCTTTGCAAACAGCTCCAGGTCTCTCTTATTGGAAGGACACCTTTTCCCAACAGCAATTTTAAGATCTCTCCACAGGTGTTCAATGGGATTTAGATCTGGGCTCATTGCTGGCCACTTCAGAACTCTCCAGCGCTTCTTTGCCATCCATTTCTGAGTGCTTTTTGACGTATGTTTGGGGTCATTGTCCTGCTGGAAGACCCAGGATCTTGGACGCAAACCCAGCTTTCTGACACTGGGCCCTACAGTGCGACCCAAAATCCTTTGGTAATCCTCAGATTTCATGATGCCTTGCACACAGTCAAGGCACCCAGTGCCAGAGGCAGCAAAACAACCCCAAAACATCATTGAACCTCCACCATATTTTACCGTAGGTACTGTGTTTTGTTCTTTGTAGGCCTCATTCCATTTTCGGTAAACAGTAGAATGATGTGCTTTACCGAAAAGCTCTATCTTGGTCTCATCTGTCCACAAGACGTTTTCCCAGAAGGCTTTTGGCTTACTCAAGTACATTTTGGCAAACTGTAGTCTTGCTTTTTTATGTCTCTGTGTCAGCAGTGGGGTCCTCCTGGGTCTCCTGCCATAGCGTTTCATTTCATTTAAATGTCGACGGATAGTTCGCGCTGACACTGATGCTCCCTGAGCCTGCAGGACAGCTTGAATGTCTTTGGAACATGTTTGGGGCTGCTTATCCACCATCCGGACTATTCTGCGTTGCAATCTTTCATCAATTTTCCTCATCCGTCCACGACCAGGGAGATTAGCTACAGTGCCATGGGTTGCAAACTTCTTGATAATGTTGCGCACTGTGGACAAAGGCAAATCTAGTTCTCTGGAGATGGACTTGTAACCTTGAGATTGTTGATATTTTGCCACAATTTTGGTTCTCAGGTCCTCAGACAGTTCTCGTCTCCTCTTTCTGTTGTCCATGCTTAGTGTGGCACAGACAGACACACAATGCAAAGGTTAAGTGAACGTCTCTCCTTTTTATCTGCTTTCAGGTGTGATTTCTATATTGCCCACACCTGTTACTTGCCCCAGGTGAGTTTACAGGAGCATCACATGCTTGTAACATTCTTATTTATCCGCAGTTGTGAAAGGGTGCCAATACTTTTGTCCAGCCCATTTTTGGAGGTTTGTGTGACATTATGTCGAATTTGCTTTCTTTCCTCCCTTTTTTTGTTTTGTCCCAATACACACAAAGGGAATAAACATGTGTATAGCAAAACATGTGTTAATGCAATACGTTTCGTGAGAAATACATGATTTCCTGGAGAAATATCAAGGGTGCCAACAATTTCGGCCATGACTGTATATATATATATATATATATATATATATATATAATTTTACCAACTGGGTTTAGATCTGCCTTAATGTTGTATTTAAAAGCAATGTAACATACATAAAATTGTGGAAAAGAGGAGAAGGGGGATATTATCTCTATAATCTACAGAATAAATCCAGAAAAGGGTTCCAAAGAATAGTTTTATCAAGAGAACAGTATACAATACCTGCATGTTTACGGGTATGATATTATGAAAAAGGTAAGTGTACAATAGTTCTTGGTGGTGTACTGCAGCTGTTATTGACTTGATAAGTCATATAAGACATGAATGCAGTAAATGTTAAAGGAAATTATCATTCTTCCCCTCCTTCTTGACACTCAGTTTGTACTAGTAAATCAAGGTTTCCATTGATTGAAATGCCACTTCATTGCAGCCATTGATTGAACACTGTACGTGGGAAATGGAAATGCTCAGCTGGTTAATTCTATCAGATAGTATGAAAATACGTATAAATAAATTGACAATCTGGCTTCTTAAGACTCCATAGTGGTGCCACACCACCTCCATCTTTATGCTTAATCTGTAAATGAATTGCTGCCAAACAGAAACACACAAACAACACTGCTGCTATATGTTCAAGGATTATATACAAAGCATCATCATTATCATCATGTCTTGAAAGAACCATGCAATTTGCTATCTTTTTCCCTAATAAAAGTCCCCAATTTCAAATGCATGTCAGGAAAATACAGCTATAGAGGAAGCTCATTTGCTATTCAAATACCCGTGAAGTGTTTCCAATGCTGCCCAGCACAATAGTCTACTTAAACAGGCAAAGTGTTCCGTGCCTGCTATGCTTATGCATATAAATGAAAAGGTTGTTACTTTATGTATGGCCACTTTTATGCTAGAAAAATTATTTAATTTCCCCTATACATTCATTTTAATATGTATGCCTAGCAGAGGAGAAATAGCCGGAATGCGACATCATTTTTACAAATACATATATCTCACTGAGAGAGAGGAACACTGAAACAAGATGTCATATGTGGCTGATAGAAGAGCGGGAGGTTCAGGGAAACTATGACAGGCCATTTTAGAAATAGTGGTAGATTAATAGAACTGCCTACCTTATGAAATGGCTGAGCCTGATACAGTTACATAATAAAGCTTGGGGCAGGATAGATGGAAGAAAATAAGCTGGAAGGCTAAATGAAGTAAAACAGAAAAAGAGAAATATGCTAGGCATGGTATAAAAAAATGGGTGGAGATCCTCTGCATATTATTCAATCTGTTGTGAAAATTAATTTTCTAACCTACTTTAGCAAAATAACCAGAACACATAATTGGTTGCTTTGGACAACAAAGGCACTTTCATTCCTATTTTTATGAATAAAGAACAATCCTTATGGGTCTGTGCTGCAAAAAATAGTGAAACCAGTTCTGTTAATACAGTGTGTTTAGAAAAAAATGACCCAATTTTAAAACCTTGTATCTGTGCAACCACGCCCCACTAATTATGAAACTTGTACCATTTGAATAGACGTGGCCTAGAATTTCAAATGATGGCCGCTAGATACCACTGCTAGCACCCAAATAGACACTAACCTCAGCCGTTAACTGTCCATAATAATGGTGCAGTGTGCTTTTGACAGCGGAATTGATTCACCAGTAGCAAAGAACATTCATAATTGGTATAAACAATTGAAGACCTGGGGTGTTTATGTGAGGGGAAGAGTCCAGGGCAAACACGCACTTCAGAGGAAAATGTGCTATGCATTCAAAAGGATTTTCAGTGAAGCTCGCACAAGTCTGCTCATCGTGCTAGCTGAAAACTTGCAATCCCGCATATGACTGTTTGCTGTGTGTTGAGATGATGTTTGCTTCTGAGGCTATACAGCTTGCAACTGGTGCAAGCTCTTTATGTAAATGACAGAAGAAAACGTTTAGATTTCTGTCATATGCTCTTAGTTGACATGGAGGACGGATTCTTACCATGGTTGTTTTCATATGACGCCCATGTTTTCATATGACGCCCTAACGGAGGGACAAGAGGCTGCCCGGCTGTCATTACTATAGGCTGGACGGGAAGTGGTTACTCAAAACCAAAAATGTAACATATTGAAGCTTACCAATCATTAGATGTGGTAGCTGCATCAGTTTTCTTTTCTTAGGCTTTTCCCCTCTGTTGTCACCTGATGATCTGGCCAGTAACATATCTCCTGTATTAGAGCGCTCCCACTCTGGATGAATGAGCACAGAGGGCACCTTTGCACAGCAGCATCGTTAGTCTGGGGTTGGGAAGTGTTAGGTGTACTAGCAGATTTAAATACACTAACAAATTGGAGCCAAACTCCAGTTAATATTAATATTAGCAATTACAGCAAACTTATTTTTCCTTTTGGGCTAAAGGTTTTACATAAATAAATAAATAAATAAAAGCTAATCATTGTAAGCACCCCTGTCAGTGTTAAATGATTTGTCTAATCTCTGTAACTGATACATTTGAAAACATCAAACTTACTGACTGGATAGCCAGGTGAAAATAGAAGAAAGAAAAAAAAAAGAATCCAGCCATCACATCTAAGAAATGGTAAGCTACAACGTAATGAATGTTTACTTGTCGGTTTAATATCGCTTTAAATTTCTTTACATTCTGTTTCTTCTGCAAATGTTATCAGCCCTGCCCAGTGAACTGTAGAACACCTCCCTGCCATGCTACAATATATTACATTTTCCTTTTTGGGCTTAGATACCTGTTAAGTATGCCACAAATGTGGATTCAAATGAAAGTAACTGTTGATGTTTTAGGGTTTCATAATCACTGAGGCTAATGACAGTTTAAATAACAGAAGATTCCAGCTTTAGGCTACATTCACACTGGCGTTGTGTGCAGGTGGCAGAGAGGCATTTGGGAAGCATTTTTTCCACTTCCCAAACGCCTCTACCAATTCTGCACATTACAGCACATGGTGCTGTTCTAACGGGAGCATTTGCATTGCGTTGCGTAGCGGCAAAACGGACGCCTCTGGTGGAGTCAGGAGGCATTGAAGCCTCCTATTCTAGTCTATGGTGCCGCTCCGCAAACGCCGGACCAACGCTTGCCAAACGCTATAGGGGCGTTTGGCAAGCGTTGGTAAAACAGCCAATTGTGAACGAGCCCTAAGAAAGACCTGAAATGCTTTTCAAATTTGAAAATCCAAATCATAAAAAAATTCAAAATATGTTTGACAGCATTGAGGTTTTTTTTAATAATTGCCAAATATACCATTGGATTTTAGATACCAACACTAAAAGCAAGACAAACATTACAGTATTATCGAGGCAAAAAATAATCTTTTGATAAGCTCTTGTTTGTTTCGTATCTGCTACATGCAATTTAGAATCAATGAACTGCACATATTTTTGCAACATTATTTTGGATCTTCTTTTAACAAATCATACAATTCTTTTATATACCAAGTTTTATTTTCCACTGTATTGGCTGTCTACAACCACTTCTCTAGTTTGCATCTGTCATGAGGATGGATTACAATGGCAGATGTCCGTACCCACGAACTTCAGTAGGTACAACTTGCATTGAGCTGTCTAAGGGCTCTGCTCATTAAATCAGAAACCTGACAAGTAAAAAGATATTGGTTTGTTGTTATCCCAGTTGTGAATGTATGTCATGCACTGCTTTTTATTACTGGCATAGCTTCACATACTGTTCCAGCCTTTGTTTAAAAGACACCATACTAGTGTTTAATCTATAAATACAGATGCTGAGCAGCAACAGAATCCACAACCTGCTGCTTCTGGAGATGTTTTGGTCTCTGTCTTGTCTGTATTAATTTTCTGTTTAGCGAATGGGCAAAATGTAATTCTCTTAGATTCTATGTATATTAATAATAATGTTTTCTTAACCAGACATTACCATAATAAAAGTGTTCTGTTGCTTTATTAGGAAAAACCATTGCAGCATAGTTCCAATATATGTGACATATATACTCTCAGATCCCTCTGCTGTGACCAAGATTTGATGTATTACACACTCAGTCCCACACTGTGCAGTTATTTTCCTGCCCTGGAACAACAAGCTAAGCACCAACAGAGTAAGAATGATAGTCTCTGGGGCAGGTTTACTGAGTGGCTTAGAAACAAGGTACCTTCGACAACATATGTTAACAAAAACATTCACCATTTAACCACTTGCCAACCAGCCACAGTACTTATACTGCGGAGGGTGGCACTGCTGCGCAAAATCACGTACTGTATATATACGTGATTTTGTATTACGGGTAGGAGGCGCGCTCGAGGTGCGCAACCGCCCTGCCCGCACCGCCGATCATGGCCACGGGTGTCAATCACCGGGTCCCGGCCGGTGATTATCTGCCGCAGTCTGGCAATTGCCGGCAAACACTGACAGAGAGAACAGCTGCATTGTTTTCAATGCAGCACTCCTCCCTGTCAGTTTGAGCACACTGATCCGGTTCGGTGAGCACAGTCTTCCGGATCAGTGTGCTTACAGTTAAGCACACACCCCTGCCCCCTAGTAAAACACTCCCCTCACACAATTAATCCTATGATTGCCTTCTAATGTTAACCCCTTCCTCCCCAGTACCATTATTACAATGGCAGTGTTTTTTTTTTTTTGCACTGATCACTGTATTGGTGTCATTAGGGATGTCAGTGACCCCAAGTCAATTCCCCCCAGTGTCACAATGAACGCCATAAGTTGCTGATCACCACCATATGTCGCTTATCGCCGCCATTATTAGTATAAAAAAATCAGTATATATACAGCCATTTGTAGATGATATAACTTTCACATAAACCAATTAATTTACACGTATTGGGATTTTTTTTTCAGCAAAGACATGTTGCAGAATACATTTTGGCCTAAATTTATGACAAAATTTGATTTTTAATTTTTTTTACTGGACATGTTTTATAGCAAAAAATTTAAAACACACAGGCGATCAAAAGAAAGCTCTATTCGTGGGGAAAAAATGTCAATTTAATTTTGCTGCAGCGTTGCATGACCACAATTGTCAATTAAAGTAACACAGCGCAGTAACACAAACTGCTTCTATAACTGATTCCTGACCGCCCTATAGCAGAAATACTATTACAGGGATGCACAAGTGCGCAAGATCACATATATATACGTGATTCACGCTTCCATGGTTTTCACGTCCCTCCCAGAAAGCATCAGATTGCTGGTCAGTACACCAGTCATCACATTTAACCCCTTGATTGCCAGGAACACACCCATTGCTAGTATAGTGTCTGAACGGATCAATATCTTTGATCAGATCAGCACTATACCAGCATTCACATTAGTATAGCGTCCCCAAAAACACAGCATTAGCAGGATCCGCCCCAGCACCTGCCAGCACCTGCGTTTAGTCCCTACACTTACCCCCCCCTTCTCCCCCAGCAAGTGCAGTGTCAGTAGGTCACTGTCACTTGATACATTGCACACAAAACCACAGTGTTCGCAGAATCAGACCTAATCTCTGTTAGCACTTAGTAAACTTAGATGACTCTCATTAGCAGCAGAGTTCCAGCTCTAGTGCAACGCTACCTTTTGGTGAACTGGCGAGCACCAGCAGCCTAGTACATCCTGGTTTTTCACATACCAGCAGTACAGTATCACTTGGTGAAGTGGTAAGTCCCATTAGTGCAATACAAGCTGGTGTGGTGGCGAGCACAAGTATTGTCCTGCAACCACCAAGAATTTGCACACAGGCCCGCAGAGCCCCTAGTATCCTTCCGAATGTGCTTGCAAATTCCGATTGGCAGCCCACAAATTCTGCAGCACCCGTACTTCCCCCATTTACTGCCCAACCCGAAATTCAGGTGGAAACAGTAAATTTAACTACTCCCCTTGATTTTTGGAGCTGTTTTTCACGGAAGATCTGTATGCAATAATTGTGGATCAGAGCAATTTATATGCACAACACTTTATCACCGCCAACCCAAATTCAAACCTTGCTAAACCATTCTCATGGAAACCCATTACGGTTTCCAAATTTACATTTTTTGGGGGGCCTAACCCTCAACATAAACATTACTAAAAAACAAATTTGTGGTTGTATTAATCCACATTCAAGCGTGCCACTGTTTAGACATTTGTACAATCTTGGAACTGGCGCATGTGGCACTGTGCGACCTAATGTGTGCCCACCATTAGAAGTGGGTGGATGCAGGGTGGTATATTCTAATGGTGGGCATACCACACACTTTTTTTGGCAGAGATTTCTTCTCTTTTTTTCATTCAGCCCACAGGCTGCATACAAAAAAAAGAACATAGCATACATACCCAACAAGGACAAGCGACATACTGGTACATCACTGGACGTTGAATGGTTACACTAGGATGCTGTCTGCAGCTGCAGGCATCATCATGGTATCGTTTGTAAAAGCAATCCGAGTGGCTAATTAGCTGTAGGATTGCTTTTACAAGCAACGGAAGATTATGCCCCCTCCCCCGCTGCCGTCCACAGCCTTCTCGGGCAGTCCCGTGCCATCGGGGGAACCTGAGAATGCAGCCGATGTTTCTGCCAGCTGACCATAGAGCTGATTGGAGACCAGAATGGTGCCAATCATCTCTATAGTCTAAGAAATCAGAAGCTACGAGCATTTCATCACTTCAGTTTTGCAGGATTTAAACAGCGCCATTTACAAATTGGGAAAGCATCTGATCACACCAATCTTGGTTTGATTAGATAATGTAAGGGCAGAAGAGATATCTAGAGTCTGATAGACCCCAGATTTCTCAAAAAAGAATATATGACAATGCCCATTGAAGTTATAGGGGATATTTGCATTCCCTGTGATAGCATTAAAAGTAATCAAAAAAAAGAAATGCTTTTAAAACGTTGCCTATGGATATTAAAAACATGTGCAGTTTGTCGCCATTGCATGGGGCATGTGCAGTTTTAAAGCATGTCATGTTTGGTATCTATTTACTCGGCATACCATCTTCTTTTATATTTTACCAAACAATTGGCCAATATATTGTGTTTTTGTGCATTAAAAGTAAAAACAGTGTATTTTTTTTTTAAATGATTTCCTCATTACACTTCCTGACTACCTATCACAGTTTCGAAGGCCCTGAAATGCCAGGATAGCACCAAACCCCCCCAAATGACCCCTGGGCAATAAGGGATCATGGGGCCCCTGTGTCCTTGCCCAAACTCAAAAAAGCCTATGAAAAAGGTACCAGGGGCATCTCATGGGCCCCCCTACTGACCCCGGGCCCTCGGGCAGTGCCCAAGTTTCCAAATGGTCAGTCCGCCCCTGATGGTGAATATTTTACAAACGTTTTTCAAAAATATTTCAAAACCTTGTGAGAAAAAATTAGATCTGCAAAATACTCACCATGCCTCTTTTTAAATTTCTTGGGCTGTCTACTTTCCTGAAAAAGGGTCATTTGGGGGGGGGGGTTGGTGCTATCCTGGCATTTCAGGGCCCCCGAAACTGTGATAGGAAGTGAGGAAGTGGAATGAGGAAGCTTCGCATCTTTAGGCTTTCAAAGTGGTCATTGGATTTCAGGCTCCTGTATGTGGTTGTAAAGTAGCAGAATGTATTTTGGTGTGTAATTCCATATATACACATGACTTTTGCGAGAAATATATCATTTAAATGACAACTTTGTGTAAATAAAAAAATGTTTTTGTCATTTTTTGTTTATAGCGTGAAAAATAAAAAGCGCACAGGTGATCAAATACCACCAAAAAAAACTCTGTGTGAAAAAAAGGACGTAAATTCCATTTAAATACAGCATTGCATGAGCACTCGATTATCAGTTGAATTAGTGCAGTGCTGAGTAGCAAAAAGAGGCCTGGTCATTAAGGGGGGTAAATCCTTTTAAGGGCAAGTTGTTAAAGGACCATCTGTTGCAATTTTTGGTATTTTTGATATTTTTGGTAAAATATCTGTATCACGCCTAGACAGGAATGTAAGAGTTTACACTATGGTAGCACCTTAAAGAGGAGATGTTTTTAGTTTCTAATTAGAGTAGTCAAAGATTCAGCTTAGTGATTTTTAATTATTGTTTTAATGAAAATAAAGAAAAACAGTGCAAGAAAATATTTTGGAAAATAATATTTTAAAACAATAATGTAAAAGGGATTAAAAGTGAAAAATACTTAGCATAGAAACAAAGACCTATCAAACTTTGATTAAGTCTAACTTGCTTGCAGATTAAGTCTAATCAAATGTTTGCAAGAGTCACTGGCCCTAAGAAAAAAATTGCTCTCAATATACGTGGTAGCCTTTATGCCAAATGAAAACCCAGAGCTGCAAATACAGCCATCTTTTCTGGTCCCTAGAGAGGGCAGTACAAAATTAAAGCAACCACTCAAAGAGTCTGAGGGGCGTGTTGGACGGGCTAAAGATATACAGTCTGTTTGTGTGTCTGTGTGTGTATATAAATATATATATATATATATATATATATATATATATATGGAAGAGTAGTAGAAGAGAAATTGAAGGTTATAAATGTGTTAGAAAATAGAAGAAAAAGGACATATAGAGGTCTCATAAAAAAATTAGTGAAATGAAGACAGTATAAATATGATCTATACTTGGCATAACAGCTATTATATTATAGAACAAAGCTTTGGCTATTTGCAAGTGAACAAGCCCATACTGTCTGAAACCTATTTATTGAGCATCAGAGTAAAGGTCTTTTCAAAATTAACATGTGTATTCAGAATGCCTAGAACAGAAGATAGTGATGGAGCTGTGGGTTGTTTCCACGATTTCAATAAGGCTAATCTGGTCACAATCAAATCATGAGTAAGAAAGTGTCTATTATGTTAAGGCCATTTTTCAGTGATATTCCCGAAAAGAATTAAGGCAGAGTCAGGGTCATGAGAAATATGAGTAATTTACCCTATAAAATGAAAAACATCCTTCCAAAAGGGTGAGATTTTTGGACAGCTCCACCATATGTGGAGTATTGAGCCCATTTGGTCACAGTTTCTCCAGCACTCTCCAGGAGAGTGTTGGTGGGGAGAGTGCATCACTAGAAGTTGAAGGGTAAAATACCATCTATGCAGTAGTATTTGTACTGTCTCCAGATGGCATTTCTTAGGCTATTGGAGAGCTAAGTGCAACTTTTGGATGAAAGTTGTTCCTAACTCACATTTCAACTTTTGCATTGCAGGGGGTTTTCCCAGTAGCATCAGTTGGAAAAGGGAGTTTCCACGTTTATGAGAAGCAGCAGAGATGTAGAAAGTTTAAAGAGAATGAAGAAAAGTCTCATCTCCAGAAAGCAAGTATTGTAGCAAATGTAGAATTCTCAAGTATTCAAAGAAGTCTTTACTAGTTACAGCATAAGTAGAGGAAATATCTTCAAAGGATTTAAATACACCTTGTGAATATAACTGTGATGTCAAGTGAATTCCTGTTCTATTCCAAGCTTTTAAGTCCAAATCTGGTATAGCTACAGATAGAATGTTAAAGACATAAAGCTATTAATCATAGGGTGCCTGTCTGAAGGAGATTTTAGTAAAAATAGCCACATATATAGTGCTAGTGCTGCTTTAATAGTGTACCAACTAACTTTATGAATTACGTTGTTACACCCCAACATACAGCTTGAAGATTTGTAGAAGAGGCTTGTTGTTCAATTTGTATTCAACACTTGTCAATAGAAGTGGTCCACCAGTGTTGAATTTGATATAAGATTGGTGCTCTCTAATATATATGCAAATCTCGAGCTTCCATATCTGTCTGTGGTTTAGGAGCATAAAAAGAGTGCATGCTGACCCGTGCCTTTTTATGTTCCCAAATGAAATTGTCAACAAGTGTTTGAGGAATTTTAAGGTAGGATCATAATATCAGAATAGGTATAAGCTGAAATATATAAACTATGTGGGGCAGAATTAACATTTTAAAGGGCAGGGATATTCTCCCTGCTGACTCTGTGGTTTGGGACAGTTCTTTACATAAATCCAAATATTTAAAGAAAATGGCAATGTAATTAGTTTTAAAAATGTTAGACCTGATTAAGTTAATTTATCTCAGACACATGTATATGTTCATCTGACATGGTCTCACAAACTGACAACCATCCTATTATATAGCAGAATGAAATGACAACTTGTTAAATACCCAATAAGATATACCATAGATTATGTAGATCTCTCTAAGGAGATCAAATATGTCCCATTAGCCTTCTGGATCTGAAACAAAGTTGATGAGACCATTTACTAAAAAGGAGCAATACGAGTAAAGCTATTGTCAGTTTTTATTTTGGTCTAAATAGATGATGTTTGACCATTGTAAAATGAATGATGTTTGTAAAATGGATGGTGTTTGACCATTGTAAAAAATGCAATAAGAATATATTAACTGATTAGCTAATAAACTAACAGAAACAAAAATCAGGTACATTTTCCAATAGCCATATCTTTCTTTAACTTTGTTGTTCCTTACCCCTTTCTGAGATTTGTCACTTTAATTTTCTTTCATTTGAGAAGTGAAGATCTATGAGATTCACATAATGTATCAATACACTTTGTTCAATTGCCTTTTGGCTCTGGCCAAACTATTTTTTGTTATAATGTTTTTTGTTTTGCCACACCATAATACAATATATTTCTCAATTTTTAACCTAAATTACATGGCTCTCTATCTACTCCACCCTATAGAGACTCTATTAAAGTATTCTCTACATTACTAAAACTCATTTTGTACACTATATTGTTGCCTCAAAGAGTGATTCAGTATTGTAGTACTTCTATATTCAACATGACCACACATATAATGAATGTATATGTAAAAAAAAATATTATAAATTTAGCTAATCCTCACTTCTAAAGTAGTAATTGTGACAAAGATATAGATAGGGTAATTTAACCTTGACAGTCCAGAAAACACTTTTTTTCTAATCTTCTAAGCAATTAGCCCTATCATTCCAAATATTTCTCCCTATGGTGTATTGATTATTTAGCTTTTTCTCATGTTGCTAGACTGTGGCAATGTTGGGGACAACAAGGGCTGCAAAATGCACCACTCAAAGTCTTAGATAGTTACTGCTGGTGACTAAAATTGTAACAAGAACAAAGAACGGCACTGCATTAATCCATTCTCATGACAGTCCCAAGATTAGTCAGAGAGCACAAAATGGCAGATACATTAATCAATGCTTGTGATTGCATAAAATGAACTCCTTGTGACAATCTTCAGATTGCAATCTTTCTCAGACTCTCTCCAGTTATTATCCAGGGAATTATGTTTTTTTTTTTCAAATTTTGATTATCGCTGAGGTATGGAAGCTTTTCTTATTTTTATACACAGGAGAGTGCAGATTGCACATCCACTTTCATTATCCCTTTGTGCTCTGTCACCAGGAATGTATTCGATTATATGATTATGGATGGCTGGACCATTGTCCAGAAAGTAAAAATATCCACATGCAGATAAGCCCAGCAGTAGAGCAATTAGCTTTGCAGGATGCCATTCCAGGCATACAGTGGCCTGTAATTCTCCCTCAATTCTTTATAAAAGAAATAAAATAAAGCAAAAGCACTTCTAATTCAAAGCTGGTCATGTGACAGATCATTTTATTCTTAACAATAATGAAAAGTGCCATTTGCTCTGTAGGCTTTTTTGGAACCTAAAATCTTTGTTATGATATTGCAGGAACAAAAGATTTATTTTTAAAAAGTCATTAAAAAGGTTGAGAAGTTGAATAACAAAAACAAATGTGAACTATGACAGATACAAAAAATTAGATTTTTGCACTTACCATAAAATCTGTTTTGGAAGTACGTTAAATGGAATTGATGATAATTATAAATAATTGTGTTATACTGCTGCCTTTGGAAGGTTTGTACACTGGCAAACAAAAACAACATCTTGTATAACCCCACGTCTGTAATGCCTCAGTTATGTGAACAAACAGTACTTTAGACTAAGAACATAGAGGAACGGTTACACAAATGGACCTCAAGAAAAAAGCATACAGTAAAAATATATCATTTTTGTCATCCTTTGAGGGATGCAGGAATTATAGTTAATCATGGGACACCCAAAAGCAGTAAACCTGAGTGTTGGGCAATAGCCACCATGAAGAGATCCAAAGGATGTTGTCAATTTACTAGAAAAACTTCTACAGGATCAATGCCTGAACAAGGCTAGAAAAAACATAGTGGTAGCAAATATGAAAACTGCTACTAACAAGGAAAGTTACCAAAAAGAGTCTAGTGCAAGATAGGTAGCACTGTTAAGGATAGACTGTAGTTGACTGTAGAATGATGGGTCTCAACAAGAACTAGGAGGACAAGTAAGTCACCACTGTAAAAAAAAAACAAAAAACAAGTGGGAAAAAGCTTAGAAAAACAGCTAAAGCAGTCAAACAGAACAAGAGTATTTTTAAAGTAAAGGCCAAAGGCAAGGATAGCTAACCCTTAACCTCGGAGAAGAATGTTGGACATACAGGGTAGTCCCAACCAAGGACCAAGCAGAACAGCTGAGGGTTGAAATAGTAATATCTATAAATGATCAATGTCAATGCCTAAATATGGGTTGTTTCTGTAATCCGAGATCACGTATTCCCATCTTTCTGTATTCTGAGAACCATGTACTATACTGTATTAATACTGTACCAATAAAAATGATTGTACAAAAAATAGTAATACTTATAACCCTTGACTTCAATACATAATAAAAAGATCATCTCAATAGTAATCTAAGGGAAGGGGGGAAGGTGTTCTTCAGTGTTAAGAAGTAAAAGGGCTAGATTTGTGATTGGAAAATCTGATGCAGATATTTGAAAGGAAAACTTGAGTCCTGCAAGGAAATAGTGAGGCCGCTATGAAATAGCCCATGCTGTCCAGTATAAAGGGAAAGGCATTGAGCAGTGACAGGTGAAATATTAAATTGCAGAGGGATCCAGTTTAAATGACGGACTCATAGATTTTTTTTTACCAGTTGGTAAGTTGTTTGATCCTTATAACCAGACCCAAAAGGACAAAAATGGATACATTCAGTGGCAAAATGAGATCGGTTAGGTGGAGGACCATTTTTTGTGCATAGTCCAAATCCTACCACTGAAGATCATAGGTAGAGTAGTACTGAGGTACTATTTACTAATAGGGAAGCTTGAAGATAGGAGCTAGGAATAGGGAAGATAAGGAGAACTTATGATTATATAATAGTCACTGCTGTAGTAGAGTTCCAAAGACTTCAAGAAGTAGAATATAATTAAGTCAGTATAAACTTGTGTATATTGACCCTGTAGGTCAATAAGCCACTCTGTACAATAAGTCTATTGATATTAAGATCATTGCACTATGAGAATGGGAGTAAGAAAAAGGGACGTATAATCCAGGTTAGACATTGGACAACAAAGGAGCACATAAGTCCTTCAGTGTGGAATGTCTACAAAATGCAGAATTATGTAGCTGAGCATTCACCCTGAGGGAAGAATTTCCAGATCTGCACATCACGTCTATGACAGACTTAGATAATGATGTTAGTATGCAGCTGACTTAGCTGAAGACTGGGATATTTCAGCCTCATCAACAAATCTCCTGAGCTGAAGTGGGTTTCTAGAGAAAAAGATTTGAGGTACGAGCATGCCACTGTTAAGCGTAGGACTACAGAGATACCTAACTGAACATATGTAAAGTCCCTATGGGTAAATACATTATTCACTAAGGTGATGAGATGTCCATTAAGATGAGAGAATGATTTGTCCACCTCAGCTATGGGCCAACTGTCAAGAAATCCCCTATCTAAGACAAATACTCTTTTACATGTTAAGGAAGAGGTCATGATAGCATTGGGATCTTCCATTCTTCACACAAGTAGGTTTCCAAAAAAGAAGGTACAGGAAATATATTTTTATCAGCATAAGGCATAGAAGAGTAATAGCAAGAATATATTACACATAGGGTGTCTCCGTATGGAAACCTTGGGCATAGGGGTGGTTATTTTGAGTATATATGTAGAAAGATGGTGGCTGGAAGTCCTAGCTCCTGAGGACATCAATGTTTGATGATGAAACATGTTGGGTGGTATTTCTGGCTGATGTCACATCCTTGAACAGGAAGTGTGTGGCAGCCATCTTGGATGAGGGCACCTTACATGTTTTTTGCAGGCTGATGATGGTGTCTTTTAGTTTAAGTGTAGTACTTGTTTATTTTTAATAAGCATATTTTCACTATGTGGGGCTGCTCTCCTTTGTATGACCTATGTTACATAGTTAGTCTGGCTGAAAAAATACAAAAGTCCATCCAGTTTAACCATAGGAAAAAAAAAGTTATAATCCCATACCCACAGTTGATCCAGAGGAAGGCAAAAAAAAGAAAGAATAATTGCTTTAAGACACAAATTGTCGAGTGAAGCTGTGTGCTTACCATAGAGCTGAAGAAAGATTTATGGAGGAGACCGCCATTTATCCCTGGTCTTTCATACACAAGTTACTCTGACTCACATGCTAAAAACAAGGAGTTAGCTCCATCCAAGAAGTGAGGCGTGAATCCATGTGAGCTATCTTTTTCTTGGAGGAATGTTCCTTTGTGGAAGCATCTTTTTCTTTGAAGCAACAGTGTGTCACTTTTCTCTTTGGAGTGATTACAATTACACGGGCAATTGTTTTGTGGCATTTTGCCCTTATGTTATATGAGATACTCAGGCAGTGTTTTGTTTGTCACTAAAAGTTTGCAAGCAGGTATTTCTATTAAAAAATATATAGTGCTGGTCAAATGTGTTGAACATACAATGTGCTTATCCCAAAATTTCAGAGCCATAAAAAACATACAGAGAAGAAAAAGGGATATTTTTCAACCTCTTCCTTACCGCACTATAGCCGAAAGATGGCTACAGCGCGGTTTTCTAGTTCTGGGATGACGTGGACGTCATTCCAGAACACACACCCCGCGCGCACCCAGCGCCGAAGGTGATTGCTGTGTCCTGCGGACACAGCTGATCACGTGATGCGGTAAACGGCCAATCACAGCGTCCTTTTACCACGTGATCAGCTGTGTCCAACGACACAGCAGATCACCTGGTAAATTCAGTTGCTGATTATTGGCTGCACTTTCCTCACACTGTTACAACATGAGGAAAGTACTGCCGATAACCGGCAAGTGATCGGTACTGATCATCAGGGCACTGATGATCAATGTCCAGCAGTGCCGCCCACCTGTGCCACCCACCTGGGCCCAGCAGTGCCACCCACCTGTGCCCAGCAGTGCCTAGAAATGCCACTCACCTGTGCCCAGCAGTGCAGCCCAACAGTGCCCTGCAGTGCTGCCCATCAGTGCCGTCTATCAGTGCAGCATCATCAGTGCCAGCTCATCAGAGCCGCCTATCAATGCCTCCTATCAGTGTCCATCAGTGCTGCCTATCAGTGCAGCCTCATCAATGCACATCAGTGAAGGAAAAAAAATTACCTGTTTGCAAACTGTTATAATAGAAACCAAGAAAAAGTTTTTTACATTTTTTTCTATTTTTTTGTTTATAGCGCAAACAATAAAACACCCAGTGGTGATTAAATACCACCAAAAGAAAGCTCTATTTGTGTGAAAAAAAATTATAAAAATTTCATATGGGTACAGTGTTGCATGACCGCGCAATTGTCATTCAAAGTGCGACAGTGCTGAAAGCTGAAAATTGGCCTGGGCAGGAAGGGGGTATAAGTGCCCAGTAGGCAAGTGGTTAAGCACCAAAACTACAAAAGAAAAAAAGATCTTCTTCTATAAAAAATACAATTTATTGAACATAGTACATCAATGAGAAAACATAGACACAATACTTAAAACATAATTTTGATGTGGATGGCGATGATTAGGCTACCAAGAGAGAAAAACCCCTAAAGCATTTCAATTCATTGAATTTATAATTTGAATCTTCGTCAGGGGAAAGGTGAGATGCCATAAACAGTATTTTAGAAAATAATAATAATAATATATTAATTCTAATAATCATGCACAGACTGACAAAAAGTCAGAAAAGGTTATTAGAGGTGCTTGAGCAGTGAAGCTGTAGAAGACAGTGGTGAGGACAAATCTATAAAAATAGGGATCCATGGATTTAAAAAACGGCATTGATTCCCAGTGGGGACACTACTATTGTTCAGAGGAGCACATCATCAGAGTATGTAGCAAGGTCACCCACAACAGCAGAAACTGTCCTGTGGGTGTCTTTTTCCAGACATATTGGGGGTTATTAATTAACTTGGAGAGTGCAATATCTGGTGCAGAAACCAATCAGCTTCCAGGTTTTATTGTCAAAACGTAATTGAACAAGCTGAAGTTAGAAGCTGATTAGCTACCATGCAGAACTGCACCAGATTCTAAATGCACCAGTTTAGTAAATCCCTCCCATTGCATCAATAGCAGTAAATAACTGTACAAAAAAAAGTGAGGCCCAGAACATTTAAAAACCTATGCAATAGGTGCGGAAAAGGATTAGAAGTGGCAAGCGGTAATAATGGCACTGCAGATGAGAGTAGTGACAGACTGGAATTGGGAGGTTCACAATGCCATTGAAACTGGCGCAGCAACAGGAAAAGGCTTCCTTCTAAGCTGAAGGGTGGGAAAGGAATAGGGAGTGCACCTGCAACACTGTCCCTAGCCAAAGAAGAGCTCAAGTTACCTCAGGCTGAACTTCTATCCTTTCTGAAGAACAATCACCTTAAACAATTAAATGTAATAAGAGAGACCAGGTCACACCAACAGGTTGTGAAACCTTTCTAAAACTTGAAAATACTTTGCAGTGGACTGCTGTTGTTTGTCCATTGCTTGTGCATTGTATAAAAAAAAATTGCTAAGGGGTTATCAAGATATGTCAACCCCAAACAGACTAATCTATAGGGAGAGAGCCTTCAGGGCCAGGGTCACACCAAGGGCTGCACTTTGGCTCTGAACGGAAAGTAGTCATGCAGATAACTAATACAGCACACATGGGTCTGAACAGAGCCCCGATATAGAGCTTAATGCCTAAAGGTCAATTAGTAGACTTGTAATACACTATTCAGAGGTACGCACACAGAAAATGCATACAGAGAGTGGACATTGTCATTACTCTGGAGTTGGGGACAGCTTATTGGTAAACTTACAGCATACGAAGTGTAGAAGTTGCCACAATGCTGAGCAAAGTGCTCAAAGATCACATACCAGGAAATTGTTAGCACAGTCATACTGGGTGTACCATTTTGAAACTGAAGAGCACTCTGCGGCTCACTGACTCTGGACACACAGGTTTGGAATGCACCACAAAGCAGAGTTGGGTATTGAAATGCAACTCACCAAGTTATTAACCACTTGCCCTCCAGGGGATTTAACCCCCTTCCTGACCAGGAAATTTTGGGTTGCGCCACTGAGTTACTTTAACTGACAATTGCGTGGTCATGCAACCCTGCACCCAAATTAAATTTACGTCCTTTTTTCCCCACAAATAGAGCTTTCTTTTGGTGGTATTTGATCGCCTGTGCAGTTTTTCTTTTTAAGCACTATAAACAAAAATTGTTTTTAAAAAACAATATTTTAGATTTTTTCCATTAAACATGTTCAATAAAAAAAAATTTAAAAAATCAAAATCTTTGCTAAAAAAAAATCACAATATGTGTAAATTATTTGGTTTATGTGTAAGTTATAGCGTTTACAAATGGCGGTGTATATATATACTGGATTTTTTTTTTTTACTAGTAATGGCGGCAATCAACAACCTATAGCAGAACTGCGGCAGGCATTGTGACACTGGGGGGAACTGGCTTGGTTTCACTGACATCCCCAGTGACACCAATACAATGATCAGTGCTAATAAAAAGTTCTGACACTGTACTAATGAGCAGGAAGGGATTAACATCTGGGGTTATCAAAAGGTTAAATGTGTGCTGTGTGCTGTTTCATAGTATGCTATATGTGTCCTTTCCACTGTAAGCACACTGCTTTGTATGGCTCTGCTATGCATAGCCATACAAAGCAGTGTGCAGGAGCTAACAGGGGAGGGAACTGTATTGTTTACATACAGTTCTGTCCCCCGTTGGTAATGCTCAGCGTTCACCAGGTGCTGGTGAGTAATCACCAATCGGGACCTAGTGATTGACAGCTGAGGCCGTGAATGGCGTTGCGAGTAGGGTTCGTACTAGGTGTGCATGCGCCCCCTACCCGGAACTGCAAAATCATATATATATACACACATACACGTGATTTTGCGCATCCCTGCCGCCCTGTAGCAGTATTTCTGCTATAGGGTGGAGGGGAAGCGATTAGTGGCACATAATGAAGGTTACTCACACTTGTAGACATTAGACATGAAGTACTTTAGAGGCCCACCACTGCTTCAAAACGTAAGAGCATTCTGTGGTTAACTAACACAGTACGCACAGGTCTGGAAGGCACCACAAATGCAGAGCTTAGTGTTCAATTGCACTTAGGACATCGTTTCCCTTACACCGCTTTCAAGTTTTCAAGGGCACATTTACACAGGAAGACATCACAAACTGGGTTATGCTAGAGGCTGAACCACTGTTCTAAAACTGTAGAATGCTGAACAAAGGATGAATAGCCCTTTATAATGGCAACACCATAATCAATACAAAAAGTCTCTTCAGCAGGGCTTTTCAGATATATTTTATTTTCTCTATTACTCTTTTTTATGGTTTTTATATTTTAAAGACTGTGCATTTCTTCCAGATCCATGTAGTATTTCAGCATGAAGCAACTCTTTCACTTTGTCTCTGTCATGGAGGTTCCTGTTGTAAAGATCGTACATTGCTGCTCTTTCTCCTTGTGCAGGGTGACTAGCCTTGTAGCTGCCACATTGTAGTTTTTTGCAAGCAGCCTGTATTTGGGGAGGACCTGCTGAGTTCCACCCACTGTTCTGCTCCCTGTACAGGCTAGTTTTACAAGATATCTGGGCATACAAAGGCATTTAGTATACACAGAGTGATTTATATCGTTAGCTATTATAGTGATATTAAATGAATTTATTTAAAATAACAAACGTTATACTTACCATATACTTAAACCTACCAAAACCATTGCACAAAGCAGCCCCCGACCTCCTCTTCTCAGGTTCCCTGTCGGTGGTCCTGGCCTCTCCCTCATGCACCCAGAGCAAACAGCTTGCAATGGGGGCAACCAAGCAGGCTTGCTCCTGCGTTGCTACTCTATGCGTCCATGTACCCACAGATCCATAGCTTGGCCCAACTCCCTCTCTCTCCTTATTGAATCATTGGCTGTGATTTCTGTCTCAACCAATGAGGAAGGAGAGTCCTTGGAAAGCCCAGGCTCTCACGCACATATCTGCATTGAATTTGGGTTCAGGTAAGTGTTAGGGAGGGGACTGGGGGGCTGCTGTGCACAGAAGGTCTTGTTTACCTTCATGCATAGAATGCATGAAGATGAAATACCTTGAGCCTTTACAACCACTTTAAGGATTGTATTTCAATTTCATTTTTTGGGTTTTAATAGAGATCCTGCATCTTCAGGATTGTCTGGAGATACACTATAATCAATATGATTTTTACATCCCCAGCTCAAATCATTACCTGCTTTTGACAATTGAGAGAAATTATGGCATGTCAATGTAATTTGCTCATTCATAGTAGGTTGCAGTGAACTGCGGAGACACTGATGGATAACAAGACTCACTCATTCGCCTCCTCTGGTAATGTTAACACTGTGTCCAATATGAATGGCCTAGAGAGAGTGAGTGGGGACAATTCTGCTCCACTAAGCTTCACAGAACATTACTATTACTTATGTTTTAAACCACTCACCTTAAAATACTTATATTTTGTTATGCCTTTTGTTATACCATAATATATGTTATTCTGAGTTTCCTTCACTTTCTGTACCTGCTACACACACAGTTCATATCACTTCCTCTCCTGACAGTAGTGAAGGGAAATCTTCAAATTAGGAACATAGACGGCAATAACAATTGGACAGAATATCTAGCCCTTCCTTGCTCCATCCGAAACAAAAAAAAGTTTTCATTGGAGTTCAGTTTTAAAGATACGATAACTGACCACTTTCTCTTTAAATGATCTAATATTGCTGAATATTCCACTTTTAGCCTGCAGTCACACATAGTGCAACCAAACAATTAATCCCAGTATATTTAACTGAAAAAACTATCATGGGTGGTGGTTCTTGCATGTAATTAGTTTGGTACATTCTGGAATGTATGACATCAGCACCAATACCTTGTACTTGCCTTTTGTCCCTCTACGTTTATAGGATCTTCATAGATATTTATTGATTCCAGCATTTCAGAGAATATTTTTGCTGACATTTTGGGACCTTTGCTCTTGTAATTCATCCTGAATTAAATATTTTTGATGTGAGTGCTGATGCAAGTGAATGAAAAAAAATATTTTTTTCACTCATTCTCATATGACTTGTCTAAAAATTTCAAGGATATTCTTATATCAAGTACTTTTTCGTATATGGCTGGTAGGGTATTGGGTAAGAAATAATAGGCATCATTATTCAGATATGATTCCACTGGAAGCTGTTGAAATGTTAATATCCATTTTTATTAATATCAACAAATAATTATGGCTCACCAGGCTATTAGCGGCAAATCTCCTTTAATAATATAGTTTTCCAAACAGAGAAAGGAAAATACCTCCTTACTCTGAAACTTTTAATTAAGTTACTAAGCAGGACATGCCGCATGCCGAACTGTTAATCTAAACTAAGTGGGTGTTTTGCCACCAACGATTAATCTAGGCTTTCTTCAAAGTTCACCTTAGAAGCATGCATGAAATTAATTAGTATGAGAATAAGAAAAAGCTAATTGTTCTAATACCAGTATTAGCCTTTGCCTAACTACTATGGCTAAATATGCACATTCTATAATATGTATGCAGTATGATCTGACACATGATGGGCTATTAACTTTGATGTTCATTATAAATTGTTATTATAAAAGCTAATACCATCTTGTGTGTACTGGCAGCATCTTTTCATGCAGCAAAAATCACCACAGACTGTACAAAAATAAAAAATATGATAATCAACAGATTTTAAAGTTGAATGCCAAGAAAAGATAAATATGCTAAATAAATACAAATCCCCTTGGCAGGTAACACAGCTCTTATATATGTATTTCAGCCCATTCGTTCCTAAGATTAACATACTCTATCAAAAAACATAACCATTTTAATATCACTACATCACTTACAGTGCAGGAGTTCAATAGTGTCCTCTCTCAACCCCTGGCATTCTGACAGTGACAGTGAAAAATCAGTATCATAATGATGAGGTCATCCCTCTGTTCACTCTTTATTATTTTCCCCCACTGGAGCAAATTGAACCATGCTTTATTGGACGTTTTTGTCTGCCTTCTTCTGGATCAATTGGGTATAGGATTGTGTATACAGTATGTATATTGCTTGGTTGAACTAGATAGATTTAACTATGGACTATGGAACTATTTAACATTGTTTTACCCACATTGCAGCATGTTCCTTGGCAGCATGTTTGCATGCAGTACATTCCAGTCCAGCCCTATCCTTTCCCAATTTTAGCACTTATGTAAAGATGCTGATACCAGTTAAAATTTAGGTACTTTAAATTCAAAATTGCATGCGTCTTTCTTATCTGCCTGGTGTTCATCTTTGTATGTGTCTGTATATATTATTTTATATATATTTATATATATTTATTTATATATATTTTATATATATATAGTATTTTTCCTGGGTAGGATGAACAATTACTCTAAAGGTGTACTCTGTGAACTCTAGACAGCTTAACATACAATACTTTCATGGCACAACAGTAATAAGGTATGCACTATCATTTTACAGTTCTAAAATAAATATATGGAAAAATTTTAATGTAGGTATCACTCAGTTAGTTGGGTAGCAGAATCCTACTCCTGAGGTACCCATCCTGGGGATACCATCTCTAACTGCTAGTGTATTCACTTTAACTATTTTTTTAAGTACATTTTACAAGAATTGTTATTTTCAGCACTATATCCAAAAAACATAGCAAACAAGAGTATACAAATCCCACAAAAAATACAAATCCGGAGGCATTTCAGCAATATTCAGATAGTAATCAGGGCATTGAGGTTAATCACAAAACCTAAAAGTGCTTGTTGTATTGCAGTAGTATTGCAACATCTTATGGGAACAAACAGTAACTGTGCATGGGTGATAAATGATGGCATATGAGGGTCAGATCATCAGGTAGAGCTCAAAGCTAAGGAGAAAAGAGTCAAAGAAATGAAGCAGGGAAAAAGAAAAAATATAGGGCTGCGCCAGATGGGGGAGCCCCAAAGTCATGTTAGGCCAGGATCGGGAGAAAAAGAACACAGCAGGGACGGAACATCTATGGGCTCCTAGGGGTGAAGGGAAATGAGACAGCTAGTATTCACTTATATTCACTGGTGTGGAAGAAATCAAAAGAGTGAAACCACATAGTGCAGAATTTTGAATGAAGTAAAGTAGCAACACTTGACTTAAAAGAGACATTCAGGGCTTCAGCAAACATACACTATTTTTCAAAACAGCAGAGGGGATTTAAGGAGCTCTGAGCTCCCAGGGGTAATGGGAAATGAGGCAGCTAGTATTCGTTTATACTCATTGGTGTGTGAGAAATCCAACCAGTGAAACCACATATGCAGAATTTTTAAGTTGTTCCTTTCAAAGAGTTGGTTGGTCCTCCACATGACCGACATCTTTAATTCAATGAAACCATTGTCATAAAGTAGGTGACCAGGGGGATTTCTATAAAGCTGGAATGCAGGAGTGAGCCACATTTACCAAATGGATTATAACATAATTTTTGTAGGATTTGAGATATAAATCATTATAGTGGAGGAGGAAAAAACCTGGATCTTTTGGAATGTGTTGATCATGAACATTTGGGCAACCGTCTGTACTTTAGTCCAAAGATTCTTTAGATCAAGGCATGATCAGAAAATATGCATTAACCTCCTTGGCGGTATTCCCGAGTGTAGCTCGGGGTAACATTTCAGTACCAAAAGCGGTAACCCCGAGCTACACTCGGGAATACCATGCGGCGCTGCTCCGGCATGTGTTCTTCACTTACCTTACCCTGCGCTCCCACGATGTGTCCCCTGCAGCGTCCCCGGCCATCTCCTCCGGCCGATGCCGGCATCCGGCTTCTGTGTCCTGTCCCTGTGACGTCGGGACGTACGGGCGCCGCCGCCGGCGGCGGCGGGTAATTTAAAAATTTTAAAAAATGTCATTTTTTTTTTTTTCATTTTACACAGTAAAACATTGCTGTTTCAACCTATTACACATACATATTGTCCCTAGTGCTTTGTCCTGCGCCCTGCCTGCATTTTGTCTGTTCTTTCTGCCTGGAAACTGAGAAATGTCCATGGCGTCCAAAAAGTGTCCCTTTAGGTCAAAAGCGGTTTAGATCAGCTAGAGAACAGCGATAGTAAATCAGAACCACTTACAGAATTGAGTGATAATGATTCGTGGGGGAAATTCGTCATCAGAAACTGAAAACGATTTTGCGACTGAGCTCAGCAATGTGTGAACTTGGCGCTATATTTCACATTTCAGTGTTTTTGGTTTGATTATATTATTGAATTACATTTTTTATTATTTTTATATTATTTTTATGATTATTTATTAAATTATAATTTATGATTTTGTGTTTCAAATTTTATCATACCCAGGATGTTTACTAGACTCTTGTTCGGACAGATTTCAGTGAGTTTTTCCTAAAAATTACAGCCTACAATAAAAAAAATACATATTTCCATGCAAAAAAATGGTACCGCTTTCAGCACCAAAAATCTGAAATAATCATACCGCCAGGGAGGTTAAGCCCGCCTGTGGTTCATCATACTATCAACAAGAGTCTGGAGTGGATGGGTACATAGAATGTAGGAGTACAATGCCATCTCTAAACTAGTTTATATCCAGATTCTTTTATCTTTTAGTGATGGATGAGTGGTATGGTAATATGAGGATTTTAGTCCTGTCTTGGGGTGACAGGACAGCATGGGGGTTCTATATCTAATTATCTAGGAAGCAAGGTGTATTCTGAAGTGAATCAAACAGTAAAAGTTTATGGGAGAATGAAAGGCATGATGGAAGAGACATTGGAGGGACTGGAAGTGACCTGATATTCCTGTTTGAACGTTGTGAGAGGGCACTCAAATAAGCATGCATTCAGTAAGGAGCACAAAAAAATTTGAAATCTGTAGAATCTGTAATTGCCCAAGTGGGGAAAGAAATGGACCCATGAAGATTCGACTAGCTATCAATAAGGGCGATTCCTGAATGAAATGGAGAGCTAAGTGCTTATTCACTGATCAAATTGTGGAATGATTTGTCTTCCCATCTTGGAACAAAAGTTAAAGTGGTCTAGTATGGGTAAGAAATGGGAGGGAGGAGAGAAGAATCCATATGTGGCATAGGTGCTAACATAGGCTGTCCGTGTTGGGGCTATGGTGGGATGAGTTTGTAGCTGTACTTGTGGGAGTATATTAACTTTGTTTGTGTGTCAGCAAATATCTACAAATGATATTTACAATTATGGTATCTACAGGCCTTAGCTTGCATAGAAACATGATATTGTTCAGTTTTTTGCGCAATTTGAAATGCACTGCTGTTTTGCCCTTTGCTGTATGGATATTACAGCCCAGTGACAGAGATAGGAGCAGGATGTATGCACTTATATGCAAACTTATATGCCCCTTTTTGCATACCCTGGTATGCATACCTATAACACAGAACATGAAGAAGCAAGTGGAAAGATTTATACTATACTTATGCAATAGGACCCTAAGGTTGGCTATATGTAGGCAGTTCCCTATAAAAACAATAACTGTAGCTGCATTTCTTCAGAACCTGCAAAGACCACAGTGTGGCTTGATTAGTAAGCAGAAGCTTCTGTGCATGCATAACTGATCTATGTTACATATATTTTCTAAAGAACGCTTTCAGAATCCTAAAAAAAAAAAACTGCGACAGGCTAATCTGATCTTCAAAATTTCTCCTAATGCAAACAAATAAAAGCAAACATAAAAAAAATGCTGTTGTCCCATACCATATATTTTATCTGACTGAATCTCTTAAAACTAAGTTAAGAGTATCTTGGGTGTTCCTTGATGGCAGGAGGGAAATGAGGAGACTGAGGTTATGCTGACTTTTTGAGTCCTTCCAGGGGATATAAAATGCCCTGAATATAAAAAATATATAATATAATACAATAGAATATAATCCATTTTCTAAAACTGAAATATGGAGATTAATGAAGGTGAGAAAAAGGTTGGTGATGATAGGTGGATATTGGAAGCCTGTCTGTGATGTTATTATAATAAAAACAATAAAATTATAATTTTTTTAAGAGCAATGGGGGAATACCCAAAACAATTTTAATAAGAAAAGTGATGGAAATGAAAGGTAATGCCTTCAGTTATCACTGGAAACAATTTATGTTAAATATAACTTTTATTTTTGTTTATTTAAAATTATTTTTTTTTCATACTCTAGTATTACTACTGCAATATGAAAGGAACATTTCTGGATAGTGATAACTATCTTTGTACCTGCTCCTGCTAGATGAAAATCTTAAGGTATCTTAATAGAAAAAATCAGCATTTACACACAGTGGAGTAGCTTCCTGAATCAGGTGCTATAATTCCAAGTGAAATCCTTTGTGTTAAATGAGGTAGTTCTGACATAGATGAACCAAGTAATATCACTTCTGATAATATTGCTTGAGAGGCCAGTTTTATCATGCCATAAGTGCCATGGCAGCTCGATTAATCAGGATCAATAGCCCTTAGTTTGCTTCATAGAATTTTAAAGCTTTTCTGAGGCTTATGGGTTTCAGCATACAACTCCCTGTCTTTAATATCAACAGTGACCAGGACAGATTAAGGAAACTGTTCAGTTTGTCTCAAAGGCAAAGCAAAGTAGAGGTAATTCATTCATTGCCTGCTAGCAAATAGGAAACCACCTATTAGTGGCATATGATCACCATCTCAGCTACTAATGTGCTGGCGACTGCACTCCTTTCTGCTTGCCATATAATCAGCTGCAAACACAACTCATTCCAGCTGAACTACTAAGATAAAAGTAGAGAAACACCTAATGTATGCTAAATACTGCAATAGAACTTCAAGTTCATTGATCGCTTTAAAACAGAGAGATCAAGTCATTATACAAAGAATTGGATGAACATGACTCTCAAGTTAGAAAACTTCTAAATTTTTATGATTGCAGATCTTATCTGATGCAAATGAAAGATGATGGTGGTTATAGAATAAACAGAAGACCAGGGGCGGACTGACAACTCATGGGGCCCCTGGGCAATAAGGGATCATGGGGCCCCTATATCCTCGTCCACACTCAAACCACACCCAAAAAAGCCTATGAAAAGTACCAGGAACATCTCATGGGGCCCCCTACTGACCCGAGTTCCCCAATGGTCAGTCCGCCCCTGCAGAAGACAATATAATTATTTCCCTTTCAGAGGCAGCAGAGAATGACTATGGTGAAGACAAATAATGAAATCACTTTCAGTCAGGGCCAATACTGACATTCCTTTCCTACATTTAAATACATATTCTTTTTGTTTAACAGAAAACCACTTAGAACCCCCAAGCATTATATCTGCTTTTAAAGCAGTGGTAAACCGCAAAAAAAAAAAAAAAAAAGTCCCCTACAATGTAAAGGCATAATGTGCTACTATGCATCGCATACTTGGTCACGTGGAAATTAGATAAATTGGTACTGCGCAATGGTGAGGACTGCTGTTAACACCTAACTAGAATGATTAAATACATATAAACATTGGGGTGTAGCACTGATCCTAAAAAGGTAAAATATTGTAACCCCCTCAATTGGAGTATATTTTCTATATGATGGGTTTAGACCAAAAAACCTTCCCATACTACAAGACACCTTCCTCCTTCCTAGAACTGAGGAAATTAATGAGGTGATCCTATGGACCTACAGAGCGCCTTCCCTTGTTGAATGTGGGTCAGGTGGGTGTGGCAGAAAACATCAGATACAACAAGGATGTCCACATCTGATTCCACAAATTATAATTCCTCTCTCCTAGTCAAATAAAATGTGAAGTGGAAAGTAACATATGTAGGAAAGTGGAGAGTTACCCAAAGTGTGTGGAACCCACTGGAAACAGGGGTTTAACTTTATGGTGAATGTGGTGGAAAAGGGGGAGTATGTGTGGAAGCACCAGTCCTGTTTATCACTCACAGTGTACTGAAGCATAAGAAATGTGTTTTATGGACTATATTTGCACATGGCTTTGAATTTGATTTATGCATGGACTATTTAGTATTAGTAATTAG
Source organism: Staurois parvus (assembly GCF_062004578.1). Lineage (NCBI taxonomy): Eukaryota > Metazoa > Chordata > Amphibia > Anura > Ranidae > Staurois > Staurois parvus. The sequence goes on from NW_028318726.1 coordinate 886,255, forward strand.
TAATATTTTCATTGCATACTGCACATTGTGTATTAAATACCTGTATTTGCACCCACATTCCATAAAGGGGGATGTGTATTATAGTACCATACACTATTTTAATATGATTTAGTTCCACTATAGATACATCTTGCATTTTGCAAGGTATTCCATATTCTGGGGGGAGGCGCACTATAGCACCTCATTCAAAAATAGTTACTTTCCACTTCACATTCTTTTTGACTAGGAGGGAGGAATTTTAATTTGTGGAATCAGCAGAGGACATCCTAATTGTATCTGATGTTTTTTGCCACACCCACCTGACCCACACTCAATAAGGGAGGGCATTCTGTAGGACGATAGGATCATCTTATTCATTTCCTCTAGGAAAAAGAAGGTGTCCTGTAGTAAGAGTAGGTTTTTTGGTCCAAACCATCGTGTAGAAAATATACTCCCATTGAGGGGGTTACAATACTTTACCTTTTTAGGATCAGTGCTACTCCCCAATGTTTATACTGTATGCATTGCATACTAGCACATTATGAAGAACTTACCTTAAAATGAAGCCCTCCAGCGGCGTGCTGTCAACGCTGCAGAGGCTTCCATCTTCACCTGGTCCTTCTTCTGGGTTTGCAATCTCCAGCCGTCTGACAGGCCGGCCCGCGATATCATGCACACGGGAGTCCTGGGCCACAACACAGCTCTGAAGGAACGGCATGGGTATGCTGTTTCTTGAGAGCGCATGTGCCGGCTTTAGGAGAGAGAGAATATCTCCTAAATAGTGCATGTTTAAGAGATATTCATGTTACCTATAGGTAAGCTTTATTATAAGAAAAAATATTAAAAAAATATATAAGATAATATTAAAAAAAAAACAAATTTACTACCACTTTAAACAGAGGCCCTAGAGAATAAAATGGTGGGGTTTGCATATTTTTATGTAACACAGTGTTTGCGCTGTGGTTTTTCAAAAGCAAATTTTTGCAAAAAAAATACACTTTAATGAATTTTAATGTTCAAAAACAAAATATAATATACAATTGCTTGGTAAAATATAATAGATGATGTTATGCTGAGTAAATCGATACCAAGCATGTCACGCTTTAAAAATGCGTACTCCAGTGGAACAGCATCGGACTTTGGTAACTGAAAATCTCCAGGCTTTAATAGTCTTTACAGGTTATCACTTTGGAGTTACACAAGAGGACTGCTGCTAGAACTATTGCTCTCACTCTGACACTCACGGCAATACCTCACATGTGTGATGTGGTTGTTTACATATGCATGCGGGGCCAATTTTAATATTTATTTTATAATTTTTTTTGTACACTGTAACTTTAATTTAAAAAAAAAAAATCACTATTATTGCTATCACAAGGGATGAACAACATCACATTTGAGATAGCATGGAATGTGGCACGCCCTCTTTTTGGAGAGATCTGGGGTCTACCCCATATCTCTGCTCTGGCATCTACCCCATATCTCTGCTCTGGCATCTACCCCATATCTCTGCTCTGGCATCTACCCCATATCTCTGCTCTGGCATCTAAAGCACTTGCGTAAACTTAGATCAGTTTGATCTGATGCTTTTTTAGCTGAACAATAACAACTGGCCATGTGCATCCGAATTTACGAATGAAAGGAAAATTGGATGCATTCATTTTCTGAATTCTAAAATTGAATTCATTTTCCCATGGGCCCCAACTAATATCACATCATGTGATATCATCCGAATGAAACAAATGCATTTGTTAATTTCGTTGTACCTTTTTTCTGATTTGTTGACATGCATTACTATATCCATTCGGAGAGTCACATACATCCAAATCGCCAAAAGTGAAAATGTTGTCCTAAAAACAAATCAAAATGAAAGCAATGCACGTCTATCTGTCAGTTCCATGGAATTCATAGAAGCAATGTAATGCCCACACCTGCTGTAACCACTAAGACTACCATGATACAACAGAGTGCAAGGTAGTATGTGAACAGTGTCATAACCAGTGTTATTCTGCCTCTATACTGCCTGTCTTTGGATGTACAAACGTATCCCCACCCACAAATATGTCCCAAAAATCATTTGTGCAACATTGTTAATGCAATATATAGCTTTTGCCCTGAGCTTGTCCAACTTAGGCTGGATTCATATCACAATTAAAAAGAAAACTGATTTTTTTTTCATTAAACAATAGCCAATTGATTTATCACATATGAAAAAATGGTTGCCTTTAATTTCTTGCTTAACAAAACTAACATGCTACTGTGAACACTGGATGGCATCAGCAAAGGCCAAGTTATATCTTGTTCCCTGTTGGTTAAAGTGGTTGTAAACCTCAGGCATGAAATATGAACAAAGAATATACTGTACCTCTATAGTGTGTACTTGTCTTATTCCAGAACTTCTGGCAGGTTTTCCTGACACCAAGAGAAAAAAAGATGACGGGGGAGGGATCTCTAGCACAGCCTGTGATTGACAGCCTCAGCGCTGTTCCTGTGTGCTGTGTTGAGGGGATGTATCAACTTCAGTTTCTCGCTCACTGCTTTCTGGACGTTCAGACAAGCTGTACAAATTCTACATTTTGAATGCTTGCAGATAAGACTGCAGATAAACAGGTACAATTTATATAGAAGGATTTGTTTCATCTATGTGTATCACCTGAGGCTAATCACTACATTAGGTATATGTAAGGGTTTACAACTACTTTAAAGGATAAGTTCACCATTTTACCAAAAATAATAATACATGCACATTTTGTTAACTGCAAAAATGTGCATTTATTATTTATGGTTATAGGAGCCTGGAAACCACTGCACCAGTGATCAGCAGATCGCTGGTGCCATGCAGGTGTCCTGCAGATCTGTCAGTATATCTGCTTGACCATATGGGATGTACGAGCAAGCAGATATACTGACAGGAAGAATCAATAAACTACCACGGCGCTCCACAGCACAGCACCGTTGTAGTTCATTGAGAACTCCAAGCCAACAGCCACTAAGGTTGTTGGAACTAGTAGTTTCTCATTCAGAGAGGACTGTGAATGAGTGATATGGCTGGGTGGGCGGAGCCCCCGTATGGCCACGTCTTTTTTAAATTTGACAGCTAGCGGGAGGAGAAGATCCCTCGCTAACTGTCAAAGCTGGGGAGCAGGGGGAGTGGGGGCAGCGCATTCATAACATGTTACATGTTACACCCCTAAATATGGATGTAACATGTTTTGAAAGGTGAACATATCCTCTAAGAGTGTCATCTTCTGATGGATGCTAAATATACAATTGTAATGCACAAGCATGTCTCCTATGTACTGACTGTCTCCAGATGTCAAGTGCACAAAACATAGCAATAAAATACTGTAGAAAGAAATGAACCCTTGCCTTACTTGCCTATTCATTAAAATGAATCACTTATTCTATTGAAATATGTTAACTGAAGAACTGGAGACTGACCTTTGCACAATTGAAAATAGAAAATGAAGGTTAGTTTCAGCTGGCAGATTATGCTAGTAGGGGTAAGGACTAATACTAAATTCCTATTAGGAATGCTAACATTAATATGCCAGTAGGGAATCATATTTTACATAAGTAAAACTATATGATGCCTACAGAAATCACACCAGCCCTTGCCTGCCTAGTTTCATTTAAAGCACTGAGATTTCAATTCCATAATTTTGATGAATTTCCTTGTTTACTGGCTTTTCATTGGCTTTTAGTAAATTATTCTGCAGTGGCAGTCAGATAATTTAAAATATGCATATCTTAAACTTTGAGTATAGGCAAGCTGCAATTTATATCAAAGAGTAAAACATATTTTACTTGGCTAATGAATTGCAATGTAAATTGTAACTCTTATGGAACATTTCCCTCCATTCCAAAATAAATTAGTCCATAGTACGATCACATAACAAAAACAGGGTGCCAAAACACACATTTTAGCTTGTAATTGCATTAATCTGCTCTGGCCACAATGCAGATTGTTAGCAGTGGGTTTTCTGTACTGGATGCTTTGTTTCTTGGCTGCCGTACCCACAAGTTGTGCAATAGCAGAAAAGCAGATGGGTGCAGAGTCTGAATCCGTTATCTTTCAGTAGGAGGTAGGAAGATCGAGAGAGAGGAAAAACAACAAGCACTGGAATAATATGTGATGTTCCTGAACATTGTGGTATGTGTGTTGGCTGATGTCAACTCAGTTGCACGTGTCTGATAACCAGTGTAATGTGTGAAAGCACTGCAATGTTTGAGGATGCAAATAAGGACCATACCAATAACAGTTGCTGATCTTGGCTGTGGGATCCCCTGATATAGCTGTCACGGTTACTATTCAATTTATGTTAACATTTCTGATGACCTTTTTGTTCAAGGCTATTTCATTTTAATCTTTGTTTTAGCAGCGAGAGCTGTAGTGTCACTGAATTAATGGTCACCAGTGGTGTTTAGGTGTGAATGAGCAATGCATGATCACATTTAGTGTTGCATCAACTATTTCCACATTAATTGTCCTGAGAAACAAGAAAGGAACAAGAGTGTGTGTGCTGACAGCCTTGCTCAGCACGAACCTTAATTTTTCACACGGAGCTAATTAAAAACTGAAATTAGTTAAATATGGAAATGTGACTTGTGAGCACTTTAGCAGAATTCTGGCAAAAGCCCCCTAGAGTACTGTGTTAATACCTGCTGCTATGAAACTTCCAGGATTTTTTTCTATTAGCTTGGCTGAAGGAAATGTAATGTTTATGCCAACACCTAAAATATACATTTCTTAAATGTACATGTCTGAGACCAAAATAGTGATTATGTAATAACAAAGTGCAAAGGGCATTGATTGGGAAATTCATACCAATCATAAAGTGGAGTTCATCTGTCTATCACCTCTAGGATACTGAAAATCGGGTTGCTCTGGGTCACAGCAAACTTTTTACACCTTTTCATTGTTCACAATCACTTAAAGATGAACTGCAGTCACCATCATTTTAATAGCTTAAGAGAGGTGTTTACCCTTGCCATGTACTAACTAATTGTTTGTTTTCATCATACAGCTTAAAACAGAACTAAACTCTCAATCAGCATTGACTGTTTTTAATCCTTATGCTGCTATCATTAGTAAATAGTTAGGAAAGTACCGGTATATAATATTTACTTGTTTTAAGATGTTGGGGTTTTTTTTTGCATTTCTTTAGTTACCTCCTGGTTTCCATGCTGAGGCAAATTATGTCATACACCCCAGGAGACTTCAGGTAAGGTAGGGGTTCCTAAGCTAAGCAAACCATCCTGTGTGCAAAGAAACAAACAGAGGGCACACGGGCCTAGTGCATTACCTTCCAAAAATGAGATTTATTGAATAAAAGTAGTATACTCACAAAATAATAAAATCCAAGGCACATCACAAAAAAGACAGCATGGTCCAATCTCCCTAGATGGACTCGTTTCGAGGCAGAACCTCTTCCTCAGAGCCCATTTTTACAGTAGAAGGTAATGCATTAGGCCCGTGCACCCTCTGTTTGTTTCTTTGCACACAGCTCCTTTGGATTACCCTGGTCCATTGAGGGTAGCAAGGCTTGCACTCCCAAAAAGTACTCCATGTGGGGTTACTGACATTGTGGAGCTTATCATCCAGCGCAGGAGTTTCAGCATTCATTTGCTCATGTTTTTTTATTAAGCAAACCCTCCTGCCTGCATGCATCAGCTAAGGGCAGATGGATTTCAGGAAGTAAATGCTACATGAATCATCTTCCCTTACTCAAGATGGTTAGGGCCAGATGTCATAAGGGATGTTCTTCAAAGTATTTTTTCAGTAAAATAAAGCATGGAAACATAGGTAGATGGGTGAGTTTGCTTTGAATGTAAAATTAAATAGTGTTTTCAGTTTGTTGTGCTCAGATGCAGTGTAGTTCTGCTTTAAAAAGAGTACATTCAGTTTCACCAGGCAGTAGACATCTTGTTGTACTTTCAGCTCTCCACCTATATCTGTGTTTCAGGTATGATAGACACCAGCATTTGTACCATGCTTTTGCCCTGTACACACTTGGCTAATTAAAAAAAAATACACAACTTTAATGTTATAAGAGCAGATTTTGTGAATGGCCAAGCATAGAGAGGAGCAGAGACAGGAGTTGGACAGAGTAGATTGGGCAGAGGCATAACACCAGGAGCCTATCATACATGTATGCTGATATCAGTGGAGGGGCAAAACTAAAGTAATTTTTTTTAGGCTGTGAGAAGAAAGCAAACAAACAATATGGTAGATGCAAAAGCCTAATACGTATTTTAAAGCTATTAGAATGATGGCTGTTGCGAATTTAATAAAAACTAATGATATAATATGGCTCCTTAAAGAGGAACTGAACAGTGGAAGCTGTGTCCAAAGAGGGCAAAGGTCTTGTCTAGTCTAATATGGCCTGTGGTCTCCCTGCAGCTGATCTTTTCCCCATACCAGACTTACCATGCCTTGTTCTGTATTGTGTCTCTGTGTGTACAAGGTCAGTTTTGTAGAGGCAGAAAACTTTTTTTCCCTCATGTCAGAGACTTCATGAAGGAGAACAGTGAGCAGCATTGTAGTGAAATTACCATATTTTACTCCAAATCTCTTGAGATTAGTTGTCAGAGGGAGAAGTCCATTAGATCTCGTACTGCAGATATACAGTGAAGGAAATAATTATTTGATCCCCTGCTGATTTTGAGTGTTTGCCCACTCACAAAGAAATGATCAGTCTAAAAATTGAATGGTAGGTGTATTGTAACACTGAGAGACAAATTAGCAACAAAAAATTCAAAATAAATGCATGTCTAAAAAATTATGCACTGATTTGCATGTTCACGAGGGAAATAAGTATTTGATCCCCTATCATTCAGCAGAATTTCTGGCTACCAGGTGTCTTTCATACAGGTAACAAGCTGAGATTAGAAGCAGTCTCCTAAAGGGAGTGCTGTTAATCTCATTTTGTTACCTGTATAAAAAACACCTGTCCACAGGAGCAATCAAAGAATCAGATTCCAAACTCTCCACCATGGCAAAGACCAAAGAGCTGTCCAAGGATGTCAGGGACAAGATTGTAGACCTACACAAGGCTGGACTGGGTTACAAAACGCTCGCCAAGCAGCTTGGTGAGAATGTAACAACAGTTGGTGCAATCATTCGCAAATGGAAGAAACACAAAACAACTGTCAGTCTCCCTAGGTCTGGTGTACCATGCAAGATCTCACCTCGTGGAGTGTCAATGATCATGAGAACAGTGAGGAATCATCCCAGAAATACACGTGAGGATCTTGTCAATGATCTCCAGGCAGTTGGGTCCACAGTCACCAAGAAAACAATTGGTAACACACTAGGCCGACAAGGATTGAAATCCTGCAGTGCCTGCAAGGTCTCTCTGCTCAAGAAAGCACATGTCCACTGAACATCTGAATGATGCAGAGGAGGACTGGTTGAAAGTGTTGTGGTCAGATGAGACAAACACAATATTGGTGATACTACCCATATATCCTGAGTTCAAGGAGCTTACAGGTGCCCAATCCACAGTTGCTCAGCTGTATACAATACTTGATTGGAAGATCCACACAGTGTACAAATTACAAATACAAGACTTTCTGTAAATTTAATTTGCACACTGTGGTTTTCTGAATAAATGCAAGATTTTGGGAGCAGCAATAGTAGTATGAAATTTTTCCAATTAAGTAAGCATAGTTACGGTGTGTTTTACATGTGTTGTTAGCTACAATCCCATTGAGTTCTATTAGGTTGCACATTTTTCCACGTTTTCTAAAAGCGCATCAAAAGGCTTGTATGCCTCATCTTTGGTGCGCTTTCAGAAATCACAGCAAAAAGAGACCTAATAGAAGTCAATGGGACCATCACTAAAAAGTGTGTAAAATGTACATAAACAGCGCTGCGGCTACAAATCAGCACACCAGTGTGAACCTGGCCTAAGGCTGTAGGCACAGTGGTGCCTAGACACATTCACATTTGAGATAATGCAGTTCTATTTTGCAGGAGGACATTGAAAACAAAATATTTTTTTTTCAGGGTGCAACTTAGGTACAATTATATAGATGTTCCATTGATAGGTACAATTATATAGCTGTTCCATTGACAGGTACAATTATATAGCTGTTCCATTGACAGGTACAATTATATAGATGTTCCATTGATGGTATAGAAACATAGCAAATCTTCCCTTTTTTGCTTTCAGATCCTCTTTAGGTACTAATCTTTAATGGTTATAACTGGCATACTTTTCTCAACCCATTTAAAGAACTGAAAAAAATATAAGCACTTCAGGCTCTACTGTATTAATACAAAACTTCCAATCTAACGCACAGAGCTTGCTGATAGAAGGAGAGAGCACAATGTTTCTTCAGTCTTCAGTCACTCTCCAGTCACAAATAAAGCGGTAATAAAGACTGATTAAAATAAAAAATCTCCCTGCAAGACAGAGTAATAATGTACTAGTATGTGTTGCATACTAGTATATTATGAAAGACTTACCTCAAAATTAAGCCCTCCAATGGTGCGCTGTCACCGCTGACAGGGCTTCCATCTACACCCAGTCTTTCTTTGCTGGCTGCAGCCATTTGAATGGTCGAACCACGAGGGCATCACTCTGGCACATGCATGCGGGAACCATGATCTCGGCACAGCACTCTGAAGGGAGGGCATAATCAGTATGCCGTCCTTTCAGAGAACAGTGTGCATGCACCTGCTCCTGTGACATCACCGGCTTCAAGGCTAGAGAATGTCTCCTAAATCGGGCACATTTAGGATATATTCCTTGTACCAAAAGGTAAGCTTTATAATAATCTTACCTGTAGGTACAAATTAAAAAAATGAGTTTACTACCACTTTAAGGGCCTAAAGATGTGTTGCTTTAGCTGCAGTGCCTGCCGGTGAATTGCAAGATCTGCTAACAGAATATTTTGTCAGATAAAACAATGCACACATAAGTATTAAAACTGCATATTCTAAATGTGTGTCTATAGGTCTACCTGAAGTGTCTTCTATATGAATTGCATAATACTTGATATGACACTTTTTACTTGTTAAGTTCAAGTATAGCTGAATACTCTTCCTTAAACTTCATACAGTAAACAACACACTTTACCTTACTGAACAAAATCCTCCTTTATTTGTGTCTCACATGCACTCCTTTGCAGACTATACAGATTACAGTGGGAGGGTATCAGCATCGGATGTGATGCTGACAATCCAGAAAGCAGTAGACAGGACTAGGTGTGGCCAGCTGCTTACTGACAAGCTACGAGATTGAGAATCAGCAGTAACAATGCTAATAGCCATGCCACTCACAACATTTTTTTCATCCCACCATAGTGCAGGAGAGCACCACTTACATTAGGGTGGCAACTCTGCTCTAAATCCAGGAACAGCGCTGCATACTGTAGTTGCTAAGCCTTTAAAGGAAGCTGCATTCGGCTGACTAAAATGTAGGGCTCAACACATAAGAGGAAAAAACCTTAGAGAAAAGTGTATATGCAGATGCACTTATAATTAAACGATGGAATACTTTTTTTAATAGAAGGCCATTTAATGTATCAGGGTCTTTGGCAGTTAATATTCTAATTTATTGCCAAACCCTATTTCCCTAAGCTAAAGAGGGAATATTTTTAAAACACAATAGATAGTTTATTTGCACATTTTAATAGAAAGTATTTGAGAATTCAGGAGCCAATTTAGAAAGTAATAAAAAGTCAGTTTCTATGTTCTCAAACAGAATGACCCACTTAGGGTCTGCTTCCTAAAATTACTTATATGTCTTTCAGCAAGTTAAACACCATGCAAATTTCATCATGATTTTCTAAGGCAGAAAATGTATGAGTAATTCAGAGCCAATGCCTTAGGCCAAATAATTGTTATTATTTTCAAATATATAATTTGACCTGATAGGCTTGAGTTATTTTTTTTTGTTGTTGTTGTTGTGATGGGGTTGCAATCAAAATGTTTAGGAAGCAACACATTTCTCATATGGCTGCAGAGCTGACGGTTTCTAGATTCACTTCTGGCCAATAATTTCCACTTAACCTTCACTGGAACCTTTCCTGCTGGGTATTGGACCATGTGTGGTGATGACTTCAATCTCCGAGAGGGCAAGTCAGTCAAACCCATCAATCCTGGAGAGATCAATGGAAGTGTGTAAATCAGTTTTCAGAAAGTCCTGGCTTTATGAGGATGATCTCGAGACCTGATCTGGATGCTGTCTGTATGTGCATGTGCTTGAAACCCATATGTTTTAACCCGCATCGCATCACCTAATACTTCAATTTAGCTGGGGAAATAAACAGGGAGACAGTCTCTTTCTGATATGTCTAAAATGTGATTTTAGGATAACAAAGCACATGGGCATACATAAATGAGCCATACAATTATATTGCTGTATTTCCAAACTCTAACAAGCCATTTAAAATTATTTAGTATTTAAAAAGCCTCATTAATTATCTTCATACTCGGTTTACTGTCATCACTTCAGTGAATTGTGAATTCCAGATAGTTCAGTTGCCGTGTGCTAATGGGCTTTGTACATTGATCTTTGCCTTACAAAACTAGATATAATATTGGGTATACCAAAATATTTTCTCATTAAAGCTTTTAAATAATTGGTAAAAATTATATATTATTATGTTCAGCACACACACGCACACAAACACACACGCACACAAACACACACGCACACCATTTATTCCTTTTAATTTTAAGACTGCCTATAATTTGACTTCAGAAATATGCATGTGACTAAATGGTTGCAGTTTAATCTGAAATCAGCTTGCATACTGGATAGAGCTGAGCAGTGCTCATAAATCTACTGTTTAATGGGAAATTTAAAGTGGAGAGAGTATACAGTGTGCATACTGTATGTGCAGATGGTGCTCACAGAAGCAAGGAATGAATGAATAAAAAATCAACATCTTCATTTACTGTTCTCCTGTAGAAAATCAACACATTGTTGACTTGTTTAGAGAGTCACAGGTACATGGACAACTTTGTGAATGGTGGAGGCAGTTCTTTATTCTGTTTTAGAGTATAATATTGTTAGAAGTCATTCCTTTCCCTTCCCCTACGTACATGTTGACTCCAGTGCAGCTGAATTACAGAATGAACATACTGTTCTAAAAGAGAGAGAACTGGTCATGTGTTTTTCCAGTTAATTTATTGCTCGAGCTTTATTAAAGAATAAGCACACCCTCCTATATAAAATAATGTCAGTGGCAGCTGACAGTAAGCTCCATAGCAACAGCTGTGGTCTATGCCAAAGGGGACAAGCTGGGCTATATTAGTATATATAGACATATCACTATATTCCTTTGATTTTTTTATATTAATTAGGCATAGGTAGAGATTCTAAATACTTCAGTAATGAACAGATCGAGAACAGGCAGAGTAAAGTCTACACACAGAACGGCAGAACCAAGGGCACTGCTACGGAGATAGTAAAATCCTTAAGCAAGGCAGTACTTGACCCCTTTTAGCTTTCAAGGTGAATTAGCTGGAAACGTCTTGGAGAGTCAATAGAAATAGATTTAACCACTTCGTGATCAGGGATCATTATTGAAACTTAAATGCCCAGGCCAAATTTATCAGTATGTGTCAGTTAACTTGATACCTAAATAATTTTACTTTCTTTTTTTTTTTGAAACAGAACTCCAGCCAAAAAAAACAAGATAAAAATGAATAGCCTCTTTAAAGATAAAAAATAAAACTGATGTTTGCTGCAATATTCACTTTTTAATCCAGAGATTCTTCCAGCCATACTTGTTTGTAAGGCTTTATGTCTTAAATATGATGGCCAGCATCTCAACCCACTTCCGCTGAGCCCAAGTCATCCTAGATCTACCATAGCCTGTGACTGGACAGTGAAAGAAGAAGCAGCACAGTAATGATTTCACTCTCTGTCATATTGCTTTCTCTTCCTATCAGCATACTTCTTACCAGCACATGAACTGATTGGCTCTTTGTACTGCTTCTTCCTCTTACAATCTAGCCCGGCTGTACAGGGCCTGTATAGAATAACATATAATGCTTTTATTTGGTATACAATTTTATTAGCATGTATGTTTTTAATATAAGCTGTTAAATGGACTAAAATTATTTTTTAAAAGTATTTTAAAAAATAATCCATACATATCCACCACTTAATGATCCTGTAATCTATACTTCATGAAATCATCCCAAAACCTGTCCTTTACTCCTCATGCCTCTTTGTTTGGAATGAGCAGTGCACATTAGTTGCAGTCATGTGCACTGCTCTCAGGGCAGTAGATATTTTTTTTTCCTTGGAGGGTTCAGCCTTGGGGACCCAAAGGAAAAAAAGTAGATGGCACACTCAGTGGTAAATTGTGTGTGGCAAGATTGCACTAACATCCAGTACAGCTCTTCCCCTGTCAGTACAGCTCTCCCACCTCAGTACATCTCCTGCCCAGTATAGCTCTGCTCCTCAGTAAAACTCTCACTTCTCAGTACAGCTCTTCTCTCTTCATAAAACTCACTTACCAGATCACAGCAGTTCAGAGTAAAGGACGTTTTCCCTCTGCTAGTTAATGTGACTGGAGCAGCTCCTGCGGCATCAACACTAGCTGCTGTGCCTACTATGGAGGGTGCCTGCATTCCTACATACAGTGGGGCCATGGAGAACTAATGTAGCCACCCTCTAAAAGGAAGTTAGAAGGAAGGATCACAGCAGCAAAAATAAATAAAAAAATAAAAGGAGATTTGGAGGAGAATGAGAGCAATGGAAGGGACTTTTATGGGTACATGTAAACCCTCACCTTGTAAAACAACCTATTCAGTTTAAAATAGAAATGAAAGGAAAAACATTTGTGTATAGACAGAAAAAAAACATTAACAATACATGTGTGTTTCCTTTTTTATAAGTGATCATATAATGTTCCCAGCTGCATACAGGGCTTAGAGAGCTGGGGAAAGAGGAACAGCAGCATACTGGTCTTCTCAGTGAATGGTTGGCATGTTAGCACAAGTCTAATCATTTGTGAAGAATAGGCTGAGCCCTCAGCACAGTTATAAAACTGACTACATTGCTTTCCTATTAAAAACTACCACACTAGGTGTGAGAACACAGAGGGACTGGCAGTAACATAAGGGGATTCACACAAAGGAATATGGTACAAGAAAGTAGTACATGGTACAGCAGGCACATATCAAGGATATGAAATGTTGGGTGAACACATACAGTTGCAAAAAAAGTATGTGAACCCCTTGGGATTACGTGGAGTTTTGCATGAATTGGGCATAAAATGTGCTCTGAACGTCATCTAAGTCACAACAATAGAAAAACACAGTCTGCTGAACATAATACTACACAAACATTAGCTGTTGCCATGGTTTAATTGCACATAACATGTAAACATTCACAGTGCAGGGAGGAAAAAGTATGTGAACCTTTGGACTTAATAACTGGTTGACCCTCCTTTGGCAGCAATAACCTCAACCAAACGTTTCCTTTAGTTACAGATCAGACCTGCACAACGATCTGGAGTAATTTTGGACCACTCCTCTTCACAAAACTGTTTCAGTGTAGCAATATTCTTGGGATGTCTGATGTGAATCGCTCTCTTAAGGTCACGCCACAGCATTTCAATCGGGTTGAGGTCAGGACTCTGACTGGGCCACTCCAGAAGGCGTATTCTGTGCTGTTGCAGCCATTGTTTTGTTGAATTACTTGTATGCTTTGGGTCATTGTCCTGTTGCATCACCCATCCTCTGCGGAGCTTCAGTTGGCGGACAGATGGTCGTATGTTTTCCTGCAAAATGTCTTGATAAACTCTGGAATTCATTTTCCCATCAATGACAACAATCCGTCCAGGCCCTGAGGCAGCAAAGCAGCCCCAAACCATGATGCTCCCTCCGCCATGTTTTACAGTGGGGATGAGGTTTTGATGTTGGTGTGCTGTGCCTTTTTTTCTCCACACGTAGTGTTGTGTGTTCTTCCCAAACAACAAGATGACGTTCAGAGCACATTTTATGCCCAATTCATGCAAAACTCCACATAATCCCAAGGGGTTCACATACTTTTTCTTGCAACTGTACTTGAATAGATGGTTTCTTTTTTTAAACCAGAGTTTAGTGTTGCTTTAAAGCTGAATTTTAGGGGTGATCTTAATTATATAGTTACATTTAAGTATGCATATCTCATACCTGATATATCATACCAGAGGGACTGATGTGGAAGTTGGAAATCACTGTAGTAATTAGTGCTGCAATCTTCTGAGTGGCTACTCCACTTCACATTGACTACAAGGGATCACTTGCTTGGCACTGCTGCCATTCACAAAACTCTTTGTACTGTATTCAATGAGTTCTCTAATGAGAGATGGAGATTGTGACATCACTGCTGCTGCTGTTCACCTCATCCAATCAGAGAACACTTTGCATCTATTGAAAACAATATAAGGTGTTCTTTAAGTGGCAGCAGGGCCAACTGCGTGAACCCCTGTGGTCAGTCTGCAGTGGGGCATTCACAGAGGACCGAGAGATCACTTCAGTAGTGCAGACTGTACAGTGATATTCAGTTTCCAAAGTGGTCTGTTAGGTTTGAGCTATACATACTTCCAAGCTGGGCAAATGTAACTATGCAATTAAATTCATACCTGGAGTTCAGCTATAACAGTCACAGCCAAATGTCAATGTGCCTCCCTAGGTGCAATGCACAGTGAGAGCAGAGCCAACAAATTTGTCAGTGGTCTTAAAACTAGTAGTCCAAACTAGTTCCTGGTTTCAAAATGAAGTGCAGATTATCATTCCCTCAAACATGCAAAGTTTTCCAAATTGGAAATTATAAAGTCTGCAGTGGTTCTATGCTAGTGACCTGTCCTAATGGTCTTAATTTCATGGGCATATTTCCAATACATATAAATACCATTTTGATCAAAATGCCACCTCTGCCATTTGCCTTTTACATTTACTGTATATGTGCAAATTCCTTTTGTGTAACCAGCCTTTTGAAGAATTTATACTGAAACTATACCTAGTGCCTTTTATTTCCTTCTTTCATCCCATTTTTAATGCTAGTTTTAAATCTGATTTCCATTTAATGCAAAGAATAATTCTGCACTCTGCAGGAGGTGACTGGAAATAGTTCTGCTCAATCCATGGCCAGGCTGCTTCTCTAATTTTTCTAATGTAAGATCTGCAACCTAATACTGTGCTATCAATCCATAACAAATACTTTAGCTTATTTGTCAAACAGGCTAAATAGAGTAGACACATGTATATCCTGGACACAGATGTGCCTTCTATAGCTCGTATTTTATCCATTTCATAATCAAATGTCAACTTTCCCTGCTTCACACCTTAGGTGGCTCTACCTTCATTTTGCTCGGTAAAATGCTAGTGCAGCTGTTAATTTACTCTCTCTTTAACTACACTATGGAAAATAAAAATGTTCAGTACATATTTTATGGTGTGTTGGAGTTCTATATCTCTGCAGAAAAGAGAGATATGGATCTCCAAGGCAACAGTAAGCCAGGGTGACATTCCGTTTATTGTAAAATAAAATAAAAGTCATATATAATTTTGCTGAAATCGCCAATGTCTGCTTCTCTTTCTTAAAGGCTAATTCCACTCAATGCTAAAATTTCAGCTATGAAATTTCATGTTTCCTTCTAATTTTTTAAGCAACAACCACTTCTGTCAGCTGACAGTCCCACACTGTCCTTGCAATGCAGCAGTTATTATCATGCTTTTCGTGCAATCGAACACAGTAAGCCAGGTCCTTCACCTTGATTATTTGTGCTCTGTATGAAAATGACAGTAATGGGCATTGCAGGACAACAGCAAATAGATGATGTTGCTGCAGATGTATATGTAAGAGAGCAGTGCAAAATCTTGAAAATAAGGCTGCAAAGGTAAAACATCAGACTAATCATGTTTATTATTTACATGTGGTCTACAATTAAAGTGGAACTCCATGCACACAGCTAAAAACACAGTTGAAACACATATATTATAGATGTGTCATCCCTGTGCTCTTCTATTCTATAAGCAATAGAGCCTTGGTTAGCCTGAGAACTGCTAAACAGGGGAGTACAGAAAACAAATATCAAGTCAGATTAAGGTACTTCTGGAAATCATATGTAAACGTCAATTCAATGTTTTAATGGGCAACTGAAATGTTAAATGCTAAAACAATACAAAATGAAATTCAGTTAAGATGTGAAAACAGTTGCTTGCAAGAAGGCCAATATAAAATCATTTAACTTGAATATTTTAATATTGTAGCCCTACAAGTGAAACTTCGTCATTCCAACATCATCCCCGTGCATGACTTCCCTTCAAAATCAAATAGCAACTCACCAAACCATCAGAATTTGAGAAATCAGAAGTCAATAGGCCTTTCTAGTGATATAAAACCAAATAATGATACTTCAATGCCAGGAGTGAGACTTCACCATAATGTGGACATTACCATCACCAGCATATTTGGATGGTAACTGATTATAAAGTGAGACTCCAGATGATTAGTGGGCAATGCAAGTTTATATGGGAAATATACAGATCAAGATCATCCACAGATGTCGTCATACAAAAGAATAGCTGTCATCCATTGGGATTCCCACATCAAGCGAGTTATTGAGGATAATTTTGTCACAAAAAAGAGTTATAAATAAACAAATTAAATGCACAAATCATATGGATGTCATCAACCATATTTAAAATATTAAAATGTCTGCATAACATAAAAACACTATTGTTTACACAGACACGGGTAGCGTGATTATGTCAATATCCAAAACATAAATATATTTGGGTGATGGTTTGTCCACACTATGGTGAAGCCTCACTCACAGCTTTGAATTTCACTATTTGGTTATATCACCTAAAACACATGGGTGTAATTATAAAAAACAATGCATAGCAGTTCGCCCAGTAAAACTGTATGAACATGCAATCTGTTCAAATGGGGTAAAAATGCAAATATTATTAGACTATTTATAGTGCTGGAAAAATATTTTTTGTTGAGTAAAATGAAAATACAGCCCTTGGCCACTAGGCAGAGCTATGTATAAGAGAACTTTGACATCTAGTGGCCAAATTTGATGTTTTCCATTTTAAATCAAAGAAAAACATTTGTATTATTTTCTTTTATCCTCCTGTGGGAATGGGTAAGGGGGCTTTCATATTCATTTATAAGTCTCAACCCCCACAAATATGCACATCCTTTTTGGGGGACTGATATGGGGAAATTATGCTTGTCCCTAAACATTGGGACAAAGCACCTTGCAAGGGACTCCGCAATATTGAAAGACATTTGGCTTGGTAGGGCTCAGGGAGGGGTGGTTGCATACATGCTGCCTTCTCTTTCTTGTCCACCCAGGCTGCATGGTGGATAAGGGCCTGGTTAAGGTTGTAAGGGGAAACACACAGTTTTTATTTTTTAAGGGAATGTACATAATTGTAAAAAAACTTGCGATTGCCATTTGTGAATTACTGAATAATGTTGCCTGATATCACTGTTATTATTAAAGAGTAGAGTGGCATCTGAGAGAGATCATATGTCCCATTCCAACCCCTTTGACATTTGCCTAAACTATCCATTCTGTATTATACAATTTCAACATTAGAAGGGTAAAATGCATTTGTTTATGATTTCAAATAGTTTTTTTTTTTTTAACATGTGCCCCTTTCCCTTTCTAGACACAACAAGCCTGGCACAGGCTGACTGGTATGCCCATAGCAATACTATCCCATGTGCCCTTCAACCTTGTTGCCTTCTTTAAAGTGGTTCGAAAGGCTCAAGGTTTTTTACCTTCTCTGTGAAGCAGCACCCTCCCTAATGCTCACCTAAGCCCCCTCTCAATCCAGCGATATGCAGTCGAGTCTTGGCTATCCTGGGACTCCCTCTATTCATTGGCTGAGACAGAAGCTGGAGCCATTCGCTCCCACTGCTGTCAATCACATCCAGTGAGCCAATGAGAAGAGAAAGGGGGCAGTCAGGCAGAGCCACGGCACACGGAGCAGCGAGTGCCCCCATAGCAAGCTTCTTGCTGTGGGGGCACCTGAGAGGAGGGAGGGGCCAGGAGAGCCTGTGGGGGACCCGAGAAGAGGAGGATCGAGTTTGCTCTGTGCAATGCCATTGCACACAGCAAGTAAGTATAGACATGTTTTTTATTTTTTCTTTAAAAAAAATAAGCCTGAAGAATCACTTTAAGAGGGATTTTCTAAACAAGGGGGTATCCCACCCAAAGTACCAATGACCAGTGCTAATGGGAACTGTGTCCAGTGCTAGAAGTTGAGAACTGAGAAGGAAGGAAGATCCTGCTCCTTCTTTCACAATCCAGCAAAGATAGAAACCAAGCAGGGGACCCTGTGCAACGTTGCTTGAACCAGAAAGGTAAGTATTAGTTAAACGTACAACAATAAATGTGTTTTTAATGTCATGTTTGTTTGTTTTTTCAGTATCTCTATCCAACCCTTACAAAGTGATCTGATTAGCTCCACAATCCTCTAGTCACAAAATAACAGTTGACAGATGAGGACTTTTTTTTTAGATATTCTGGTGTAAAAGTATTAGAAAATCATATTAATAACACAATTCATAACTTGGCTCAGCTCATCATGAGAATACAATTTAACCTGATACACAGTACTACACTATATGACAACTGCTATTTAATAAATTGCCTTTATAGAGGAGATTGTTGTATAGTTCTATTAGCAGATTACAGCTAACACCATAATGACTTTGAAATAAACTATTGGCTTTATCTGTCACCAAGATCTTCAGCAATATATCAAAACTGTTGTCTATTTCACACTATTGCAGTGGGGAGTTGAAATTTAGAAAGCTGCAGTGTCCTTCATCGCAATAATTCATTGACATCAAATATGACCAAACAGTAGTAAGTAATGCAACCAATTTAAGCATTGCTTGGGATGATTGATCAAATACACATTTTTGTAAGGAATTAAAGGGTAATGCCGCATTTGTTGGGTACAAAATAGAGAAAAAAAATACAGCATATACAATTGCTACAAAAAACATATTTTAATTTATTGTTATTAAAAATTACCTTTCCTTTTTAACCTGCAGCCAATGTAATTGTTTGTAAAACTCTATGCAATATGGCAATCTGCAGACCTTCTGTACACAGTTGGTGTATAGAACTTCCCAAGAAAAATTGTTCTGCTTATGTGATGGGCTCATTGATTTTCTTAGAATACTGCACTAAAATACAAGTCAGATTTTAGACATCCTCTGCAACAAAGAATTCAGTTTTGGTGAGATAATCCCAAAGGGTTAATCACTTCTTAAGGGATGCATACACTGCTTTCCTCATTAGGACACTGCAAGTGCATCATCTGATTAATAATGAAAAAGCCACTCATTTTCAGATTCACATAATCAAACAGCATTTTATTCAGAGCAGAAACAGGTAGGAATCTGTAACAAAGTTGGGTCAAATCCCTGCAATGTACATTGATTACCCAGAAGGGATTGTTTTTCTCAACAAAAGTGGCGTTACCCTTTAATATGCTAGGAATTAGTGTGTGACCTGGTACTAACTTTCACTACGCATCTATCCCAGCTGTATATTACTGCATGAACATATAACCACAAGAAACAGGAAGAGTATATGATAAAAATAAAGACAAGTCTGCAGTACTCCAATGTATGTTCCAATCAGCAGCAGATATGAGATGACACACCCCTTTCATTCACTGGGAAAACCAGAGTGCTGCTGTTTCTAGTCCCTCACCTCTCTATGCAGCTGAGAACAGAAGGAATGCAATCACTTATAAAAAAGGGAAAATATATTTAATTTTATTTTTTAAATATGTATACACAAATGTCTTACCTTTCATTTATATTTTAAACCTTATGGGTTGTTTTACAAGGTTAGGATTCACATATAATGTACGAAGGAAGAAGAAGAAAATTGGTAAAGCATTTACCATACCACAGGCTGCATTAAAATAGTAACCCTTTTCAATCTCATTTTCAAAATACCAACAGATTGGACACATTAATTGGAGAACTGGATAGCTTATCAGAAACAGTCTTAAAAGATAAAATAAAAACAAACAGACCTCAGACCTTTATGTTGCTGTTATTCAGGAAGATCGCTACGTGAAGATCCAAGATCTGCCCATCCTAATTACAACCACTAACATTGGATGCAAACACATTAAACTTTCCGCTGGTTTTTATTGCTGCCAATGTTCATTTTCAGTTGTTTTTCTATAACCCTTTCCCCACTGAACTATTACAGGCAAAGCATTTAATAAAACCCAGCACAGTGGGGGTAGATTTACTGTGACACAAGGTACAGTACGTCTGAATTAGGTGACTAATATAAAGCCTAAACTTTTGATATGGTTCAGTTTAAATGACTCTAAATTGTCAGCTAGATGCATTTCTGCATTTACATCCCCAAGACCTGAAATTGTTCTAGCACCAAAGTACCAGGCAACGTGCACAATCCTATCACTCACCTATTGCCATGTTAAAAGCCAGTAACTTAGCAACTGATAAGCTCTTAAAAACATCTTGATCTGCATATGCAGCTAACATTAAACTAAGGGTTCATTTGCTAAGCCATTCATTCATTATCTTAACGCGTTCCGGACACAAAGGCATAGCCAAAAGTTGTAATACAAATATTAAGCAGACACAGGCCTGCTTTTTATTACTGCTAATCACTGTGTAGTAATTAATGCATGCAGAACATTGATTAGCCTACATAAAAAGGATTTGCCTTTTTAATTGAATAGCAAATATTTTCCAGAAAAAGAGGGAAAAGAGAGGGAAACATAATGTCCTGACCAACAAAACAGCAGTTGATTCAACATAGGTTTGGACAAAACGGGAGAAGAATAGTGGTGAGGGAATTAAATTCTTTTTTTTGGAGTGCACTGCTGGCTCTTGACAAATTATTTATTCCAATGATGTAGCAACATTACTACAATTTTTTTTCCATATGCATAGGCTCAAACTCCATAAACAAGATTTTCCAATATTGACACACAAAAAATATTCTCTTGCATACTCACAAAAATAGAACCTATGCTATGTTTTTGGAGTTATCAGTTAACCCTAAGCTACAGACCTCATGTGGCACTGCTTTATGTGATGATCCTATGACTGATTTACCAGGTTCTACTTGCAGCCCAACCATTGGTAATGATGTCAGTTTAACTGTAAGTATATAATTTTTTATTACAGTATAAAATATGTAACCTACAATGAAAGTGGCATTTAGAAAATTCATGGTGTTAAATGGGGTTCTCACAGTTTGGGAATGGCAGAAAACAATTTGTGATAAAAACAAAGTAACTATAGCTGGTGCTTTGAAACTAGCTTAGTAAAGAGTGATATGATTTTGCAAGCTTTATAAAGGTAAAATTAATGTACAAGGGTTATCAAGAAACATATAAATAACTCAAATCAAATCAAGGTCCACATGATAATACCAGTGCTTCTGCAATGCAACTATAGCCTAACCCTGAAAGCTATGAAATGTAACAATATAGCCAGCAACTAATTTCCTCATAGTAACTTTATTGGCTCACAGTGGAAAATATAGAATCCATAAAACTGATGCATTTCCACCACAGCCTTTCTCAAAGCTTACATCAAAAAATTAAAATACAAACTTATAGAGCATAACAGTCCACAATGAATGGGGGCAGTACATACTTAATTAAAATCATCATTTAGTCTAAATGATTACAGGTGAAGGTGAATCAATGAGACTTCAGAGAAAGAAAAAACCTCATCCCATAAACATGGCTGTATGCATCCTAGTGTAAAAGAAGAACTACAAGTACCCAATGGCAACACTGCCCTCACCATGGATGCATGCAATTCAAATATGAAATATAAGTAATAAAATCATCATTCATTTATCATTTAAAAAAATATTAACATAGATTCTATTATTTAAGCCAAAAGGGACCCTAGTACTGAGCATATGAATCCACCACACTTCACGTTTAAGTAAAGTGCAGTGTACATCACCTCCTCTTATAGGTTTTCTTACATGTTCTAAGCCAAGGAAGGAAAAGGAGTCAAGGTTCCCACCATGCTTCTCCCTAAAATGTTTAGAGACATTAAAAATGTTTTTAGCATGTGGGTTGTTAGTGTCATTACATTATGTTCAGATATTTTAACTTGTAGTGAACGAATGGTACATCCCACATGTTGAAGACGACAGACACTGCATTATATAATATAAACAACCATTCTGGAATTGCAGTTAATGTAATCTTTCAAAGCATATATTTTCCCTGTAGAAAAGGAGGTAACTGCAATACTTTTTTTTGTGTCTTTTATATTGTCTACATGTGTTTGTGCCACATGGATAAGAACCCTTAGGTCTCAACCATTCACTACTTTGACCATAGGTTTTTGAACAAAAAGTGCCTAAAGTGGGAGCTCTCCTACTGCAAAAATTGCATCCCCTTTTAAGATGTCATACAACACCTTATCAGCATAAAGAATCAGTAAACATTTCTTAACTATGACAATTTGATTGTATTGCATGGAATACAGTATGTAGTAACAAAATGAACATGATTTGTGTTTACGGGATTTACCTTTCTTTGAAGGTTCTATGATTAAATTATCCCAATGTTTTCCTTGGGCTGCAATCATTCTCTGATCTACCAAATATTTACTATACACTCATTCTCTTAGTCTATCTGAGTCTATATCACATTCCTTTAAAAAATCAGATTGAGTGGAACAATCCCTTCTCGCCCTAACAAACTCACCTAAAGGTAATGCTTTGATAGTATGTGTCGGGTGACAGCTAGAGGTGAGTAATAAGGAATTACCCATACACTGTTTTCTATATGTTTTGGTAGTGACATTTCCACTCTCCTCATGTCCTGTTAAAGTCAAATCTAAATAATTGATGGTAGTCGGATGGTAGTTATATGTAAATTCCAAATGGAAACTTCTATTATTCAGATATGTAATGAAATGTTTTATCTCCGAAACTGTACCAGTCCAGACTAAAATCAGATCATCAATAAAACAACTGTACCAGGCAATACGAGATCTATACAGTATATGTTATTGTGAGAAAATAAGAAAGTCTCCTCCCACCATCCCATATATAGATTCGCTTATGAAGGGAAGAACTTAGCTCCCATCGATGCCCCTTGACATGGATGTAATATTTCAAATCAAACATGAAGAAATTGTGCTTAAGCAAAAATTCAATTGCCATGCACAGAAATTCCCTTAGTTGCATATTATATGTACATGTCAAGTGATGTTTAATAGCTACTAAGGCTAGATGGTGTGGTATGCTTGAGTACAGTGCTTTAACATCTATAGTGAGCCAATTGTTCTGTTCCATCCACTTGATCTCATGTGTATGAGCTAAAAGGTGGCCAGTGTCCCTCAAATATCCTGGTAACCGGGTAACTAGGGGTTGAAGATGTTCATCAACCCATTCACTAGGCCTTTCTAATAAAGATCCAATTCCTGCCACCATAGGACGTCCCTGGACAGGGGTAAGCTGTTTGTGTATTTTTGGGAGATGCTGAAAGATTGGAATGAACGGATTATCAACGATCCAAAAGTCCATCATTATTTGATCTATATCTCCCATTTCTTTACCTGTGTCCAGCAGATGTTGCATCTTTTCTTTGAAAAGGGTGATGGGGTTAGTATCAAGTAACCCTGAAAGCTCACTTCAATTTTGATCTGAATTCTGCTTATTTTACAGAGGACTCTACATGTCTTACCAGTTAGGGCTATCTCTTTAAAGAGCTACTGTAAATGTGCTAAGGTCTTTATTTCTGAAATAGAAGAAGTCTGATGGCACAATAAAAGAAAGAGTAGTAACTTTATCTCACCTTATCACTGCTGCATCAAAATAAATATAAAAATGCTATTCTATTTGAAAATCTGGATACTGACTGAAAATGAATTTATGTTGTTAGCTTCCAAAAATAAATGATCATAATAAGAATGCTGGCTCATATATATAAAGAATTGTCAGTGAAACAGGATTATCTCAGTTTTACAGATACAAAGCTTGATTCATAAAAACCAGATGTCATAATGATCACTGGCATACAATGATTGCTTCAGCTGACCTTCTCTCTCTGTCCCAGCAGAGTAAGTGAATTAGTTTGCATTTGCTTTCTGAAACATGGACTAATGTGCAGTTAATCCTACTGTCCTATTTATCACCATGTTCTCTGTCCAGGCTTGTAGATGTTTAGCATGTCGTATTATTTTTTATAAAATGACATTAACAGTCAAAAGGTCCAAGTCCTCATACACTTTCTAAGGCTGAGCCATTCTCATAATGGATCCTTTCTATAAGCCCCTGAAACCTTTTCTTCTCCTGTTAGACTAACTTTAGACATGCGTTAGGGAGGCCTTAAAAATGCATGGTTGAGCTGCACTTTTAGCACCCCCCAACCACCCTACTTAAGCTGTAGATGGGCTGTTTACATGCCATGGTCACTAGGCTTTGCTTTAATAGCAAAAACTATCCAACATAGCGCAACCCACTCAAACAAACAGTTACCGGACACTGTTCAGCAAAAATGGGGTTAAAACAAGTGTTAAGGAGGCATCACATCACCTTCTCACACCTGTCAAATGCCTATGAAACATGAATCACTCTTCAGAGAAGGAACGGGTTTAGAAACGCACTTAAACCCAGCCTAAAACGTTCACACTGAACAAATGTACATGTGGTTTTTCAGGTCAAATGGCTCTGGGAATTTTAAATGTGTACTGTGTATATGTTCACTAAAGCAAGGGCATGTTGTTACATAGTGTATTAATCTGCATTTTTCTGCACTGGATCAACACAGGTCACCTCTTTGGTATGTAAAAAAAAACTGTCATCTATGGCAGTCAGAGTGTGCGTAAATTCTGTCACTGTAAGCCTTACATCAGTGCAGTGAAAGAGTTAAGGTATACAAAACTGCATTAATATGTGTCTTTTATCTGCACCCCCCTTTTTATGTCTCCATTTAGTCTCATCTCTTGATCACCTCTATACTAATTTTAAAATCAGGAAAGGTGGATTTCTGCAAAACGTTATCTTACTGCTCAGTAAAGGTTCCTCCCATGAGGAATGACACTTTATGCTTCATTGGCTGAGAGCCAGAGTTAATACTTGACCTGAGCACCTGAATCCTTCTCCTGTAGATCCCAAATGGAAGGCCTGTCATTGAGTCATATAACTATTGAATCTTCTGATCATTGTATCCTACTCTAATGCTGTTTGACTTGCCATTCTCTAAGGAGATTGTAATTGCTAAACTTTATACGGTTTTTGCTGTAGTCTTATGTCTATGAGAATGCATAAATGACACATCTTTCCAATAAAAACATACTGGAATAAAAACATATGTCTTTTATATCTACCTAGAGTTCACTTTAAGAGACCAACTCTGAACACTGGTCCTTCACCCCTTCCCCCTTGTAGCCACCCTATTTACCTATATACTGTACATACTTTTTGGTATGTACTTTACTTACTTATATGGCCAAGGTTGATGACACTATGGGTCCTGTTCACCCTATTTTTCCTCTGATGGTAGACAGATCTTAAATTTTGTAGAGAGTAATACCACATCATGGCTTGGTGCCTCTCTCTGTAGCATTCCCCCTATGTTTTGGGAGTATAGAGCTTTGATACCTTGGACTGGAGGAAGTAGGTTGAATGAATCTGGTGGTCATTTAACATGGAAGAGGAATGAAGGCTAGGATTGGTGGGTCTTTGAAGGACCACACAAGAGGCAGGGTGAGAATAGCAGCCATAGCTGTGTTTTATTTTCACCTAAAACCATGGGATCCACTTTTAACTAAACTGCCTAAAGTGGAATTATGTATTAATGAAATGATTTGTTTATTTTCCAAACACATAAACTGGTGTTATTTTATACATGCCCATAGTTCAGTTTGGAGTCTTGGAGAAATATTAATTACAACTGAGGAAATATCACTAATTTAGAAATTTAAAGTGTATTAATTTCATTTCAAAGTATTGACAGTGGTATAAATGAAATAACACAAGCTATTTGTTTCTTAATTTACTAAAATGTGCCAAACATCACAGACAATTAATGCCAAGAAATGCTTCATCAACTCTTTATTTCAGTTCTTGTGCAATTTCTATCTCCTCACTAGAGCTGTGCACCACACTTTCCTTAGATTTACAGCCCAGCATGTGCTTGTCATTGCAGGTGACCTTCTTATCATTGGAGCTTGGGATTTCCCTTGCACAGCTTGGTTGCAGGTTTAATTTCTATCACAGCAGTTTCCAGCCAAGGAGAAATCACTTCCATTTTTACTGAAACAAAATGTTGACAGTTGTTTCTTTCTCTACAAATAATTTGAGTATTTAATAAAAAAAAATTAAAATATAAATGATTAAGAATTATGAGATATGGCCACTTTTTCCTTGACACATATGAGAAGTAATGACTATTAAATAATGTCCCAGCACACTTATCACAGTGTGGGCTGGGGAAAGAGGAAGTTCTCTTGGAATGTCAATATACCCTTGATTAGGGGCCTGAATTAAAACAGGTTCTCATCAGAGGTGATCATTTCCATTAGAAATATATGTCCC
The DNA here is from genome assembly GCF_062004578.1 of Staurois parvus. Taxonomy (NCBI): domain Eukaryota; kingdom Metazoa; phylum Chordata; class Amphibia; order Anura; family Ranidae; genus Staurois; species Staurois parvus. Next base: position 912,796 of record NW_028318726.1, read on the forward strand.
TATTCAGATGACACTGCAGAGTTTTGCATTTGTGCATGAGCTTATATTTCCATTACAGCCTTTATTTTTTGTGATTTAGGGCCTGCTCAGACTTGTGTGATACAGCGATGTGCATTCAATTGTATGTTATTGCAATGCACATCAATGTATTGGGCCAACTGCAATGCCATTCAGTGTGAATTGCACTCCAATACCGTTCACCCATATAAGGCCCATACAGGGTTACAATGTGTATACGTTGGGACGAAAGATGTAACCTTTTTGTTATGACCAACCAGTGCATAATTTGTTAGACATGCATTTCTTTTGAATTTTTTGTTGCTATTCCATCTCTCAGTGTTACAATACACCTACCATTCGATTTTTAGACTGATCATTTCTTTGTGAGTAGGCAAACATTCAAAATAAGCAGGGTATCAAATACTTATTTCCTTCACTGTGTATATATATATATATATATATATATATATATATATATATATATATATATATATACAGTGTATAAATATATATATATATAAATCTTACGGCACTGTATCCTATACATGTGACAAGGTACAAAATTGTATCTCATTGTTTCTCTTTGTTGTTCTATGTATAAATACAGTATATGGTGTTTAGAACTATTTTTAAACATTTATATTGCTTGACAAAGAAAACTAATGTTACGAAAGCTTGCATCGATGATGACTTAGTGACTGCAATGAAGCTGCAGGAGACCAGCAACCCTGAGATGCAACAAAGGCTGAAAACAGGTATAAAGAATTATTTTATTTACAAAAATGTCAAATGTTTGTAACCGCAAAGGGCAGATCCAGATGTGTGAAAATGGTAGTGTAAATACAGAAGAACCAATACAGGTGTGAAACACACATAGTATATATATAATTTAAATCTTGATTATTATGTATATTTATATTGTGTTTTATTTTTTTGTTTGAACTGTAAAGCCAACAAAAGTTATGTCTGTTTTAGCCAGGCCATACATTATGCAATTTTCTTTCCTCCAAGCTGTGGTTGGATAAAAGAAAATTGCTTGATTCCCCCATCAGCACAGTCAGTGTTAATGGGGGAATCCTTCCCATAGTGCTCTTGTGTTCTGCAGGCGGGGAGCACAGGGATCCTTCCCTGTGGCAGTATACAATGATCACTGTTAGCAGCTATGGCTGCTGGCAGTGATCTGGTGAAAGAAAAATGACAGGCTGGTTGTACAGAAGTTGATTTATAGATCGACTTCAGTACAACCAGCCTGCCAGTAGATGAATCGAAATTTGGACGACTCCTGCTGAACCAGTCACATTTCGATTCATCTATGGCCAGCTTTAGACATAAAAAATGGGATATGTATTTCTACTGTATTATTCTAATTTTGTGCAGTTGCTGGCAACATGAATCAAATACTGATGTTTTATATCTCTTAAGGACACAAATGGCATTTTTTATTAGCATTCTTGTTTCTACCCATCTGCAATTGCATTACAGAACCAAATGTGTTAGTCTTCTTTTTTTATATTATACAATTAACTATTAATTAGGGAATCCAGCTGTGAAAAAAATGGCATCTCAAAGGCCTTGTGATAGGCCATGGAGACACAAACTACACTGGAGAACTTGTCTGTAGAGTCTCCAAAAGAGTTTTTAAAAACGCCTTGGGATACAATCGATTTCCAAACATGGACAGTTTACCTTGGCTGGAGCCGAATTTAAATGATGTTTTGTGATACTATAACAATTGTGATTTAATGGGATTAAAAAAATAAAAAGAGATCAATTTTATTTGTATTGACATATGGACAAGTCATAAAAATAATCACTGAAAAAGTAAATACATAAATCAGCAGATAAATAACAAAGTGCCTGAGACTGCAGGATTGGAAATCAGCAGTCAGGGTGAGACCAGTAGCTGTTCATGTTCTTACATGTTGGTGATGCTGCAGGGAGAAGTGCAGCTGCTTCTTTCAGAACATGCTGCATAGTAAAACAGAAGCTAATCCCCACAAGGAATGAAAACCTATTTCTGTTTTTGCAGCCTCAATGCACACTGCACAGAAAAGGCTGGTGTCTTTTCTCCTGTTTGTTGTAGTTTATTACTCTTCTAGTCAACCACGCGCAGTAAGTGTAAGGAAATTATATATTAGAATGCAATTTGTCTCTCATTTATTCCTTATTTATTTCTGGAGTTTCTGAAATATTACAGAGGCAAAACAAAACTGCAGCTCTGTCAATGTTTGATTATGGGAACCATCGTATCTCTATATAGTAGAAAATTTTCATTCCACTAGATTTGAAAATATCCAAGGGAAAATATAAAGTATGCTATGTCCAGGAAATAGGAAGACTCACATCATATAATATACATGCTATGAAAACAAAATCCTATCATTTTATAATTTTTTCAGAATACTTAAACTTTTTAAAGGCATGCCTTTTAACGTACTTATTTAAAAAGTAACATCAAAACTATAAAATTGATGTTGAATCTCCAGCAAACCAAATGCGTATAGCACTTGATCTTGTTCTAATCCATGGCCCATTGTTCAATAGAAGCACATTTTATGTGTGGTTCTGCTTGTTGTAGCTCCACTCCAGGCTGAAGTCACATTTATGGGTGTTCTTATGGGGGTTGCACCACAGTGCTAGGTACCACCTTCTTTCCTACATGTACTACCTGGCACCAGCTATAAGAATGTGCCATTGCAACCCTGGGCACTTGATCTTATTACAAGGAGAGGCAGATTGCCTAACTGTATACAACATCTATTCATCTACATTCATGATTTGCCTACATGTTGGGTAGATCTCCCTCTTTCACCTTCCCCTCACCTCTCTCCCACTGAATGGTGATAGGGTTAAGCAGCTCTGCTCACAGGAATCACTGTACTTACTGGCAATATGCAGAGAGATAATTGTGTTTCCTCTCACCAGCACTCCAATAAGTAACTGGGTCAGGACTGGGCAACAGCCACAAACACAAACATTGAGCACAGTTGTCTAACCTGCTAGAGGAATTGTTCTGCCTACGAGGCATTGGTCCTCAATCATACAAGTGACCCATGTGTGTGGATTTTTGCCTGATCCAACAGAAAATTGCCAGATTGGGCAAACTGTCATCTTGCGTCTTTGGGCAACTTAGTGACTGTGAAGACTAAACAATCTAACACAGAGGCTGCAAAGCAGGCAACAAAAGGTCTGTGCAAATACATTCCCTGTACTCCATCACTTCTCCAAGCATCTGACTATTCTTCTGTGATATTATTTGTTTTTTTATTTCAATTGAAAGTGTACATGAGGCATATAAACTCTCATGTTGCAGCATCTGGGATTGCCCTCTAATGCAAAATTTGAGTGGTAAATAAGGGTGTCAAAATGCCTTTCAGCTAAAGTACTAGGTATTAATTGTAGCTACAGTGACAGTTCAAACTGGCAGATTGGAAAGGAGAATAGATTTACTTTAAGGGTTCATACATTTAAAGTGTCTCACCAGGCAAAAATCAAAAAATCCTAATGTTTAGGAGATTGCAAAGACATTACCTGCTGATCATGTAATTTCCCCATAATAATATTCTTTTTGTCCTGAATCAACAATTCTTTTAAAGGATAAGTTCACCTTTGGAACATGTTACATGTTCCACCCGTTTTAGAGTGGAACATGTAACATGTTCCCATAGCTACAGCCATGCATACACATGTCCAACATAAGATTTAGGGCTCTGTAAGGCACATTGCGGAGGACAAGTAGAAATATATATGGATAAAAATCTACTATGCATAAATAAAAATATACATACACTTTGAAATCTAATAGGAAAAAAACCTTTTCTGTATCCAATATGTAGCAGTGCTTTTGAGTCAAATATGTACGTAGATAACTGGGGCATGCATATCCCAAACACTTTTTGTTTTATTTTTCTAAGATAGAGAGAGAAGGAAAGAATTTGTATTGTATATATTCATCAGAAAAATGAAAGATATTCCAATAGAACCACCTCGTCTTATGTTCCTTAGTCTTGTCTTGCAGGGTTGATGTCAGGTCCTACAGTTGTTCTATATAATTCACCCTTGCAAGCTATTGGGCAGCTGTTGTGGGGGACTGTTGTTTTCATAAGCTAGGAATGTAGGCCCATGGTGCAATCAATAGGTGTTATAGTAAAGATTTGTGATACTGCTTCTGCAATAGGGGAGTTAGATTGAGCAAAATGGCAGCACGATTTTCTCATAGGGAGATGTCCATAAATGTTTGAATAAGGTGGAGCACAGGTTGCCAAATGGTTTGAAGTTTGGGACATTCCCAAAAGATACGTAAGAGAGTACCTACAGATGAACTACATCTCCAACAACAATCATTTTGTTGAGGGTACAGTTTTGCAAGGACTGACGGGGTCCTGTACAAATGAGTCACTATTTTTTAAGTAGTCTTGGAGAGTTTAATAGAAGACCACATAGATGAGTTTTGCTGGAAAAAAAATGTTTTAAGCAACAAACAGCATGGATTCATGAAAGGCATAAATTGTGAAACAAATCTGATTTCTTTTTATGAGGAGGTGAGCAAAACCTTGGACAGAGGGGTGGTGGTGGACGTGGTATGCTTGGATTTTGCAAAATCATTTGACTCACACGGCTAATGTGTAAGGTAAAGTCTACAGGCTTGGAAAAATCTGCATGAATACAATCTTTTAGCCAGTTTTATATCCATTTATAGAGAGTAGTGGTCAATGATTCATACTCTGAATGGTCTATGGTTGTTAGTGGTGTACCCCAAGGTTCAGTGTTGAGACCCTTACTTTTTAATATATTTATAAATGATATAGGGTCTGGGATTAAAAATACCATTTCAGTCTTTGCAGATGACACCAAGCTGTGCAGTGGAATAACGTCCTTACAGGATGTCTTCAATTTACAATCCAACCTCAATGCACTGTTTAATTGGGCAACTATGTGGCGAATGAGGTTTAATGTTGATAAATGTAAGGTTATGCACTTGGGGCTAGGACTATGCATGCATCATACATACTAGGGGGGGTACATCTGGGGGAATCAATGATGGAGAAGGATCTGGGAATTCTGGTAGATCACAAGCTTAATAATGGCATGCAATGCCAAGCTGTTGTTTCTAAAGTAAGCAAAATCCTCTCTTGTATTAAAAGAGGTATAGACTCCAGAGAGAGAGATATCATTTTACCCCTGTACAAATCATTAGTAAGACCTCATCTGGAATATGCAGTTCAATTTTTGGCACCAATTCACAAGAAGAACATTGGGGAACTGGAGAATGTACAGAGAAGGGAACCAAACTGATAAGAGGCATGGAGGAGCTCAGCTCTGAGGAAAGATTAGAGGAACTGAATGTATTCTCTCTTGAGAAGAGGAGATTAAGGGGGGGCATGGTCAACATGTATAAATACATCAGTGGTTCATATAGTGAACTCGGTGTAGAGTTATTCACCTTGAGGTCATCACAGAGGACAAAGGGGCACTCTTTACATCTGGAGGAAAATAAATTTAATCCCCAAACACGGAAAGGTTTATTTACAGTGAGAGCTGTGAAAATGTAGAATAGACTCACTCAAGAGTTGAAACAACTCTAATGAAGTCATGTGATGTGTGATGATACGCGTGAGGGAGAAATCAGGTGATGTCAGCACTCCTACATCGTTCCGACAGGCAGGGTCTTTCTCTCCATTATTTGATTCTGACCGCTGTTTCATGCGTGTTTAAACACTATTATCATGTGAGTTCATATGCTTTAATAAATATATGCCTTTTCAAGAAGCCTACTGCACTATGGTCTACTTTGTGGTTGTCAAGCTTTATCCACAGAGTTGGATGTACTGAAATCGGAAGTGGAAGAGTGCACAGAGGAGCAAGTTATGTGTTACCCCATTAACCTCCTTGGCGGTATTCCCGAGTGTAGCTCGGGGTAACATTTCAGTACCAAAAGCGGTAACCCCGAGCTACACTCGGGCTTACCCTGCAGCGCTGCTCCGGCATGTGTTCTTCACTTACCTTACCCTGCGCTCCCACGATGTGTCCCCTGCAGCGTCCCTGGCCATCTCCTCCGGCTGATGCCGGCATCCGGCTTCTGTGTCCTGTCCCTGTGATGTCGGGACGTACGGGCGCCTCCGCCTCCGGCGGCGGGAAATTTAAATATTTAAAAAAATGTCATTTTTTTTTTTTTTCATTTTACACAGTAAAACATTGCTGTTTCAACCTATTTCACATACATATTGTCCCGAGTGCTTTGTCCTGCGCCCTGCCTGCATTTTGTCTGTTCTTTCTGCCTGGAAACTGAGAAATGTCCATGGCGTCCAAAAAGTGTCCCTTTAGGTCAAAAGCGGTTTAGATCAGCTAGAGAACAGCGATAGTAAATCAGAACCACTTACAGAATTGAGTGATAATGATTCGTGGGGGAAATTCGTCATCAGAAACTGAAAACGATTTTGCGACTGAGCTCAGCAATGTGCGAACTTGGCGCTATATTTCACATTTCAGTGTTTTTGGTTTGATTATATTATTGAATTAAATTTTTTATTATTTTTATATTATTTTTATGATTATTTATTAAATTATAATTTATGATTTTGTGTTTCAAATTTTATCATACCCGGGATGTTTACTAGACTCTTGTTCGGACAGATTTCAGTGAGTTTTTCCTAAAAATTACAGCCTACAATAAAAAAAATACATATTTCCATGCAAAAAAATGGTACCGCTTTCAGCACCAAAAATCTGAAATAATCATACCGCCAGGGAGGTTAATAGGGGAGATGCTTTGTTTGACCTGTGTCCACATACAGGTCCATGCAAGAAGGTGAGAGTCCACCTGGAAGTCTATGTTCACTGTGGTGATTCACATGTATTGAAGATTTACAGCACTGGGATTTTGGGTGCAATCACCAGCAGGAAGATTTTTCACTTATTTGGATTTTTCTGAAGAATTGCTTTTATTTTTTGCTTTGTCATCTTTTGGGACAATCAGTCATGTTTTTGTTCGTATATTTACATGTATTGATTTATGCTAGCAGAGCAACACTTTCATTCATTTTAGTCTGTTTTTATGTTTCCACACATAACAGGTGTTTGCAGCAGCTCATCTATTATTATTTTCATTATTTGGCAGCGCACAATTTTCTTTTGCCTTTATCCTCAAGAGTTGGTTCTGGCCAGCTCAGTGGATTGCTTTAAAAAGACCTGGATTCTTTCTCGGATACACAGAATATAACTGGTTACTAACATTTATAGGTAAAGTTGATCCAGGGAATATTCAATTACCTCTTGGAGGATCAGGAAGGAATTTTTTCACTGTAGGAGCAAATTGAATCGTGCTTTTCTGGGTTTTTTGCCTTCCTCTGGATCAACTGTGGGTATAGAATTATAACTTTTTTTTTTTTATTAATGGTTGAATTGGATGGACTTTTGTCTTTTGTCAGCCAGACTAACTATGTAAGTCTCTCCATACTATCTGTCAGATTTGAAAACAGTGTGGCTGTGCAGGGCTCCACCCACACGGCCACGTCACTCATTCACAGAGTTCCGTGAAAGAGTGCCTACAAGTTCCTGCAGCCTTAGCGGCTGTCGGCTTGTAGTTTCAATGAACTACCACGGCACTGTGGAGTGCCGTGGTAGTTCATTGAAGCTTCCTGTCAGAATACCTGCTTGGCCATACATCCCACATAGAAAGCCGATATTCTGACAAGTCTGTAGGATACCTGCATGGCATCAGCGATCTACTGCTCGCTGGTGCAATGCTTTACAGGCTCCTTTGGAAAATAATAATAAATGCACATTTTTTTTACCTGCAAAAAAATGTGCATTTATTATTTTTATCCAAAAGGTCAACATATCCTTTAAGCAACTATTCAAATATCTGATTCCTCTTATGTTGTTGGCACCTGCAAGTTGTGCTATTGCATATTTTCTGTGTTTTCCTACCACACATGCACTGTGGTGTTGTCTGATCTCTGACAATGTTCACCCCAACAGACAGATACAGCTCCTCCTTCCTTCTTTTTTATTTTGTAAAAAGGAGGCTAGTTAAAAGTAAAAAATATAAGGTTAAATATGGCTGTTGCCTAAAATTCTATTTTTAATATGTTATAAACAGTGTATAAAAATAATATTCGGTACAGCAATCTCTTACTCTCTAGCTGCACAAATGATAAAACACTCCAAACCATGTAAATATAACTGTGCTGTGCTTGTCTAGTAACACAGTGATATACAAAAATTATTAAAAGCTTAAAAGATCAAAATATATACCAATAAGTACACAAAATGTTTGTGAAAAAATTAATAATTATAAAAAAGTATATATTGTATCAAACAATATAGGTATTCGTTTATGAACCAGTGATAATAGATCGCTGCTCAGTTCTCCGGCATTCTCGGAGAACACAGTTCTCCTGTGAATGCAGTTTATGAAGCAGTTCTCAGAACGAAGGGAGAACGGTCTCCAAACGCTGGAGAACGGTCTACAAACTCTGGAAAGCGGCTCATTTTACTATAATCTCGCGAGATTACAGTAAAAGATCAGTTTACTAAGCAGAGGTAAACTATCTCTGCTTAGTTTTCGGTCCCTCTGATTCTCCAGCTCTGGGCTGGAGAATCTGGAGGGAGAACACAGATCTCCAGAGAAGGGCTGACATGATCTCCTGAGTGTCATAAACTGTGAATGACCAGAGAATAGCTGAGATCTGTTGAATCGCAGCTATTCTCTGTGTCATAAACGGACACCTAAGTGTGGTAACAAATCCATGCTGTGAAATGCTCAAGCCACAATAGTTCATATAATTTTCAACATTATGCAAAAAAATATGTTATCCTAACTGAAGGACCTCCACTGAACCGCAAAAGGTGTCTGCTCACCTCAAAATATTGACCCTCACTACAAAGGTCAATAAAGCATGATATATATTTCTAATAAGTTTGTTCATATGAATTGTGTATAGTTATTGGTATATACGGTCTGTAATTAAAAAGTCCAGCCATTGTTAATATAACAAAAACAATATGAGCGACACTGATGTTACCTGGCCGCCAAGTAGAGTGGACTAGGATGCGCATGTGTGAACAATGACAATTTCACTGTACTAATCAGTGGGGGAACTAAAATCTGTCCCGTGAGCATGTGTACTCTGTGGCTGTCACTTTCAACATTACTTAGCGAGTAGAGCAACAAACAAAAGTGAATCTGTTGAAAGTGACCCATATTCTGGAAGGCCTGAAACAAGCAGAACACCTGAGAATATTGAACATTATGGGCTGCAATCAACAAAGATCAACAACTGAGAGTGTAAGAACTAGAACCTGATCTAGGGATTCCAAAAACTACTGCGCCCAAGATTTTGATGCAGGATCTTGGCATGAAATGTAGTGGTGCCCCAAAGCCTACTTTGAAGGGGACTGAGGCTTCATTGTCCTATGTACAATGTTTCTTGTATCTCCTTCAGTAAATGTCTCTATTTATTATATTACATGGCTGGATACTTTCTGGAAAGACCTCATATTTTCATGATTTAAGCTTCTAATTATTGCTTTTATAACTACATCACTACACAAGTGCAGCACAGTTTTAGTACACAGAAACAGTGTATGCTAATGTACAAGTTATTACATCAATATCAATACAAATGTTAGAAAAAAAAATTAGTGCATAGTGTTATTAAATTCCTATCTTCTATATCAACAATGCATTTTACCTCACTATGTAGAAAAATATAGCAGAAATCCACCTACACTTTATTATGACTTTAAAAGGGCTCTGAATACACTGTATGTTTCTTGCCACGTCTTGGACATTTCTCAAATGCTACTGTAAAGATGGACTGCTATAACAACATCACATGGATTACAAATGAAAGACTGTATTACACTTGTATTGAATTTTGTGCTGTACAGTAACACAATATGGAACTGTAAAAAAGCAAATGTAAGGCTAAGAATTTTTAGATCTGTTTGTATTTATTTTTATTTTAGTAGTTTCTCTAAAAACATAAAACCTTTATAATGCAGTGTACATGTTTAGTTTTGTGCAAGGTTTTCTAGATAAAATGCACATACTAGTTTATAAACGTACAGTACATATCTACATATGACTTTGTAGCAGCAGTTACCTGTAGACCATGCATAGGAGAGTTATAATGCTCTGTATCTACTCTTAGGCTCTCTATGTCAAGATTAAAAGGACCCAAGAAATCAGATGACTTAAATGCGTAAGTGGAATTAAATCATTTGTTCTTATTATTTTTTCTTACACTGTTTTATACAGTGTATTCAATGGGATTGACTGACTAATGGCAAATAGAATGTTCACTTTGCAAGAGAAATTGCACTTTGCAAGGCAATTATCCCTAGAGCTTAGTGAATAAGATGAAGCTCTTCTGATTTCCATCATTCAAACATGTGCATGCAAAAATGCTGTTTTTTCCCTTGCACATAATTGGGTATTCTTTGCAAAGTAAAATTTCACATTATTCACTAAACACTTGGGAAAATTCCCATGAAAAGTACAATTTCCCTGGCAAAGTGAACAACCTATTTGCCTTTAGTAAATCAACCACAATAACTGTTGCAACAAGTTACATGGGACTAAAAAAGAAATAACAGGAGAAAACTACATATTCAACATACATTTTGTAATGCACTCATATGCTGTATACTCAAATCACAGTAATATAAATTACAGAGATTTGTGCTGAATATGCTAGACAAAAATAACATGGCTAGTAAGTACAGACCAGAGACATAGAATGTGACAAAGCATAAAGGGGCTAAGCTATTATTTGTGTCTGCCGACTTCACAAGAGAGTGATCAAGGGAAATTATCACGTTATTAAATTTGATGTTAATTAAATACAAAGAGTACAAGCAGCCAACATCCATGTGATAGGGAGAAGCCTGGTTTGGATTCAGTTTATGTTTGTCTCAAATATATTTCACATTGTTAAAACAAGCTGGATGTCCACACAGGAAGAGTTAGGGCCAGCAATTGCTGGGATGGAAAGACAAAGTGGATGCCCTCAGGGTAAATGTAAATGCAGAAAATGCCAGAAAAAAATGCTTACGTTTTTCAGATAAAATATTCTATTATTGGCTGCTATTTTATATGGGTGCATGGTTTAGCCAAAACTTTAAGTATGTTATTTCATTGAGTACATGCATGAACTGTTTATTTTCAAAAGATAATGTACTCTACCAGGTGAAAGATTTATATTACAGTTAGCAGTGCAATGCTGCAGACTAGTTAGAGAGACATGTATGGAAAATGTCCCTGTATAACTGACTGCAAAAGTGTAGCAATCTATATAGAGGACAAAGACATTTTTTTTCACTACTTTTTTATATGATTCAGTTTTTTGTAATGCCAAAAGATTCTGTGACTAATCACCTAAACTGATTTGATGGGTGGACAAACCATTAATCAACGATATAGATGCCATGACGGCTTATTAATTTAAGAAGCTATTTATTTATTAACGTGTACTCTATTCTATTGCTCTGCAGGATGCCTTGGCAATTAGTTACTCTTAAATGCTGGCATTAATTCTGTTTACAAATACTTACACGTTTACTTTGAGAATGAGTAGATTAGTAGTGCATAATTTGAACACTATGCTAACATCTCCTACCATTGATTGTTGAATACTAACATGATCAATATGCAGCCTATAGGTACGCATGAACTAAGGATGACTTTGGGTGGACTGTGCAATTATTATTTCTATAGGCACCAGAAGAACAGTCAGCCTGCAAGGTTTCATTTTTTCCCACCTATCATTATTAGGATGCCAACACACAACATGAACATCAAGTGATGAAAGTATATACTGTACAAAATGTCCTGCTATTGTTTGGCCAGTTGCATGCACCAGTTCTATGAACAAATTATTTTTTTTGGTTTAATCTTGCATATACAGGAAGACTCCACCATTTGTCAATGTCATAGTTTATATTGGTCATACATGGGAAAATAATGTGAATTCTGCAAGATTAAAACAAAAACAAAAAAAACAGCATATAGTGTTTAGAGATTTCAGAAGATGCATTTCACTGTCAATACAGACTGATATAGCAGAGATAAGCAAGAGTTTATGGTCAGTAATGAGGAGTTAAACTACAACATAATAAACATTAAACGCTTGGAATGATCAGACACCCCTGTGGATGGCAACCTTAATATTGAAAGGTAAATTAATTTCCACACATTGTGAAATTAATTTCATTGTCAACAAATTACTATGAGTTTTTTTCCAAGCATCCTTAGGAATATTAAGCAACCATGAATATTATTTATACAACATGAAGTGCACTTGCAGGTATTTAGAGAAAAGAAGAATGCCACTCTTTTGTAACTTGTACTGGAACCAATCTATAAGGAATCCTGCTGAAGGAATAAAAAAAAGTACAAGTGAATGGGTTCCTCAATTATTAAAACATCACTGCATCTCTGTATCTGAAATAAAGCAAACTGATATTTACAGATATGTGTCCCCTTAGATTCAATCTTAATTCCAAGATTAATGTGCAATTACATCTGAAATTATTCATGAAGTCATACTGCAGTGTATTGCAACATGACCTTCTATGTTCATGAGAATCATCTTAAGAGCAGAACACAGTTATTTGATTTTTGAGAACCAGAAATGATTTTAATAACCTTTATTTCGGGATTATTAAATAATGGAAAAACACAGCAGTTGACGGTAGCAATAGCTGAAGTCTTTCTTCCCCACTGGGAAATGGATATGTGGAAACAGATGTATGCATCAAAGGAAATGCTTGTAGTGTAAATATAATACCTATGTTTTGATTAAATATATGCTTAATTTTGACAATAATGTTTCTAGAAAAAATATATACACCAAAAATGCAAAAGTCTATTGCTAGAAGGCTAGGGTATTTACATAAATTGCAAATCTCTCCAGCTAGTAGTGTTGAAGTGGTGAAGCCCAAGACCCACCACCTTGACCTCCTGCTTTGCCCCAGCAAATTATCCCCTTGGAGCACCTCAAGTACCATTTTAAAAGTATACACTTTTTCTAAGTGTCCTTAACAGACATTACAGGTCCTAGAAGTGGGTTAATTCACCCTAACATTATATGTTGTGTTTGGGATGTGCTGTGGGCTGACTTTCTATATATTTGTAAGGGAGGAAACTACTGTCTGTTACTGATATTGAGAGAGCCAATCATGGGGGTGGATTGCAGGAAGACAGAAGGTATGTGCAGCTCCAGTCTATGTGCATGTGTGAGGCCCTGGTAGTGCATTACAGGAATGTGGAGTTCAGCACTGCTTTAAGCTTAGCTGGTTTCCAATGACCAAAACAAGAGAGAAAGCAGCTGGTGGTGGAAGAACAGCTGAATGGGTAGGTAACAGTAGCCAAAATAGTAAGACTGTATATTCTCCTGCTCACCTTCTGTTTATGGAACTCAAAGCTAACTGAAATGTAAAAAACAATGTTTAAGAAAATCAATATTTTTATTTATTTAGGAGGTTTGTGCAACAACTGTCTATACCCTATTGCAATCCTTTCACCCCCTTTATCTTCCAGTGTATCCTAAATCCTGTGGAGAGTAGCACCATGTAGTGAATTAGAGCTGCTCTGGAGTATTCTTCCATGAGACAACACAAATTTTCATCCAATTTTCATTTATTTCTAATAGCAGTACACCATTTAAGCAAACTCCTGTCACTATGTGCTATGACTATAACAATTTTTTGTGGGAGCCTTTGTAAAGAACCAAAAATGGGCACGAGGTTAGGGAAAATTAACACGTGGTACCAACATCACTAAATCCAAGTCAACATTGGAAAAGAAAATTGTTGAACATTTTCTAAAGTAATTTGCTCAGTCCCTCAATTGTTGCTTTGCAGTTGACAACAAATTATGTATATAAAACTACAGTATGTATTTCAACTTAATAAAAGCAGAAATAAATGAAGTTACCATAACAGGACAAGTATTGTCCCCTAGGAATTCAATTCATGTGTTACAATAACATGAAATATTCATAGACACTGTTACATGAAACAGTAATAAAATAGACAGATACAAAAGTCATTTACAGTGTTACAAATGTTAGCTAATGTGACATAGGAATGCTCAATGCATCCATAAAAAGCTCCACTCAAGTAAGCTTGCCATTTTTAGATAATATGCAAAAAATGTAGCAGTATATACTGTACAATGGCAGTGTGTGCTGGAGACATATTTCTAACACGTTTTTTGGGTTGCCTTATGAGATGGTTTGGTTTAGTAGGATAATAAAATATTTTCCACAATAAAGAAAAACATTCCAAGTTAGTAAGCTCAAACTTACACATTAACCTTTCAAGAACAAAGATCAAAGTCTTGATATAGGAAGACACATTTTGGCAGTGTTTTTTTCTGCTTCTGAATGCCCATCCCTCTAAACTCCACGAAACACCTATGTGTGCATGGACACATAGGCTAACATGCTGGGGCATTTAGAGATGGGAAAAAAATTCCAGATGCCCCTAACAGCAACATTAAAAACATCCAGTGTGCATGAGGTCTATTTCATTTTACTTTAAGGCTAGATACAACAACAGCATGCCCATTTCTTCAAATACAAGTTATAATCTCTAAACTTACAGTTTTACTAAACATGTCTTTTACTAAACTGTCATCTGCTTAGGATTATGTGAAGGTTGTAGCTCAGGATAGCCTGTAAGAATTCAAAGAAACCACTGTACATACCTTTAATTTTCTTTTTGTAATGTGACTGCTAAGTCCCTTCTTCTCCAGCCAGCTCAGATGCTGGGGGCATAGACACAATATGATGTTTAGTGGCCAGGTGCCATTGTCACTGAAGTTGTAAAGGGCTGGGAAGAAAGGCTTGTCAGCATCAATCTGATATACGAACTGACCACTTTAGGGTGGATCTGTTTCCATGCCTACCATAGTCTGAAACAGAAAGAGGGTCTTTCTGAAAGAGACTGGCAGGATCATTACTGTGAGGTTTGTGAGGATCAAAGGGAAGTACTCCCCAACATTTTTAGGTTAAGGTTGATAATTTTTCAGAAAGATCGAAAATTAAACACTTAGAGGTGATTACATATATATATATAAATTATACTAAATTTAGAGAGTACCCTCTGAGCCGTGAAAACTTGATCAATTTTTTTTTTCCAAAAATGTGCTCTTAGACGGTGGGCTTTCCAAAAGAAGTAGCAGAATGCTGTGTACAGTGTTCAAGCTACAATAAATGCCACTCTTGTTACTGTACTTACCAATCCCCAATATGTTAACTGAGCCAACTCATCCAACTGAGCCAACTCAGTGAACACATTTAAAAATGTCATTTGGGGGTTACTTGGCAGGCAGTACCACAAAGTGAATGACAGTGAAACTATGGAATTTTGAAAGCTGATACCCAAAATGATAAAATAAATACATGTACTTAATCACTGAATATGTTGGCATTTGAATACTGAATTATATTTAACAGATATGGCTTTTTTATCCTGTGAGATATCCATCAGAACTTGAGCCAAATGTGTGTGGTGTGTGTGTGTGTGTTTGTGTGTTTTTAAATAGTTTACACTATATCTCTTTACTACATTTCGCAAGCATCCTACACTCAAAATAAAACCAATATCACGTAGCAATACTAAACATAACTAGCTTATAATTTTAAACCCATCAAAGTAGATCATAAAATGTATGTTGTTCCCTTGATAAGACTATCCACTATGGCAAATCCATCTACATCAGCGTAAGCTCATCCCCAACATCCCAGAGGTAGTTTATCATTCTAAAGTGTGTTCTTGTAGCTAGTGAAATCCAAGAAAAGCCTTGTTTTTATATGTAAGGTATGAAAGAACTATAGGATTCTAGATATGTGAAATATACAATAATAAAATATACATGAACTTCACACAGAAATGTAAAGAAAGGAAACTGCAAGAAAACTGGATGAAACTGTTTGTATTGACTATTACGCGTTGGATTCATTTTCGTACCTGAACTACCGAGTTATAAAGACAGGCAGATTCTCCTTGAGAAAAGGCATTTCCATGGAAGCAGTGTTTTATTTTTTTATGAACAAACAGGTTTCTATGTTTCCTCTGCCTTGATGTCATTATAGCCTCTTGCAGTGCAAAAAGGATCAGTCTCCCAGACTAACAATATAAGCCAGTAGCTTTCTGTGCATGGGAGCATTGACGGAACAATGACTCATTGGGCATGATTTACAAAAGTATATGCACATTCCCTGTCACACCTATGGGTTCACAAATCTTGGAAACAACTTAAAAACATTCTCACAGTATATACTACACTATATTGTGAGATGCATGCAACCAGGTCACTCTGCATGCAGCCATTCACTTACAAATGCAGTTTTCTTAACAGTGCCTGCTCCATTATGAGAGCAAACACCAGGTAGGTGGTGGTGAACCCAAAATCAAAATTCTTTTTTGTTGTATGTTCATATGTAAATGCTATGCACAAACACAATATTTATAGTATATGTGCATAGTGCAGTGGCCATATACTATGCAGTGACATGATTTTTTTATTCTATCGCTTGCTTTTACATGATGAAATTATAAATACCCATGCGTACACTACCTTATCTTATCTGGATTGGGAGCTTGGCCTGATTTTGGTGCTGTTACTTCACTTTGTACATGTTCATAACTTAGTCAATAGTGGCACTTGTAACATTACAACTTTTAAAGTTTCACACTGTACAGCCTAAACTGCCATCATGTTTTTTATATAAAATAATATATTTAGACACACACAAGATATTAAAAAAATATTCTTAGTTCTAGCCCCTAGTCACAAGCACGTTCTTGACATTAGTGACTGTTTTCTGGACAATTTTGTGTGGTTGAAAACATTTTAAATAGCAGTTATTTGTATAGTTGTGTTCTGTTCTTACCATTCTTTCTAACAAAGGTATATTATATATATATATATATATATATAAAGAGAGAGATAGAGAGATATATAAAGGCATGGTGGCAGTGGCATTGCCCCTCATCACCATTATGCAAGTTTTTTTTTTTTGCAAAGCGGGTCTGATAGAAAAATGTATATTTTGATGTATTAATGCTATTTATAATTCAGTTATTTATTTATAAAAACAACAATTGGCCAATGTTGGTTGCTACATGCTGCACAGCATCACTTCATTTTGTATTGTCTTAGTGAATAAGCATTTTAATTAGCTATCTTTATGATATTTTATCCTTTTCACCTGTGCACTAAAATTGTAACTTTTTCTTTTATAGTACAGAAATGGAAACACATTTCCAATTACAGCAGATTTATAAAGACAAATATGCTGGAAAACACTCACATTGTGTTTTATGATCCATTTAAAGTATTACTAAACTCACAATAGTAAAATCAGTCTGTATATGCAGTAAAGCATTCTTGTTATACTCACTGTGGAAACTAAGGGGTTAATCCTCTGCAATGTGTAAAAAGGCCATTTGATCCTCTTTTCTCTGCCCCTCCTCTTGTTCAAATGTCCACCGTCTTATCTCCTGATAAGACAGACTGAACTCGTAGCCATTCTGCACATGCTCAGTTTAGTGTGTATTGCTAGAGAGGTTTTATTTTTCTTGTGAGAGTGCATGTGATCAGCACAGGGCCAATCAGCACTGTCCAGACATAGGGTCAGGGGTTTTGCATCCTCCTAGAGCACAAAGAAAACTCCTCCTACATGCTTTAACCAGTGCTCTGCTGGACACTGATAGAAGTTACAAGACTGCTCTAACTGCTGATGAGAAAAGGTATTTAGCAGTTTATATTTACTAAAATAATTGCATGTCCATGTTCTGTGTAGTATGGGAGACCATATATAGTGAATGCAGGGTCCTGGGTTTAGTAACACTTTAATGGAAAATAATCTTAAGTTTATGATAAGACATAGGTTTTATGTCATGAGACTGGTTGTATTGGATGCAGCTGTATTTCTGCCTTTTCATAAGTACCTTATTTTAAGTACAAAACATCAACTTCTGCTGATAATCGCCTTTTATAATTGAACACTACACTCACCGGCCTCTTTATTAGGTACACCTGTTCAATTGCCTGATAACACAAATTGCTAATCAGCCAATCACATGGCAGCAACTCAATGCATTTGAGTATCTAGACATGGTGAAGATGACTTGCTGAAGTTCAAACCGAGTATCAGAATGGGGAAGAAAGGGGATTTAAGTGACTTTGAACGTGGCATGGTTGTTGGTGCCAGAGAGGCTGGTCTGAGCATTTCAAAAACTGCCGATCTACTGGGATTTTCATGCACAACCATCTCTACGATTTACAGAGAATGGTCTGAAAAAGAGAAAACATCCAGTGAGAGGCAGTTGTGTGGACGAAAATGCCTTGTTGATGTCAGAGGTCAGAGGAGACTGGGCAGACTGGTTTGAGATGATAGAAAGGCAAAAGTAACTCATGTCAACACCTTGTTAAACCTATGCCATGAAGAGTTAAGGCAGTTGTGAAGGCAAAATGGGATCCAACCTTGTACTAGCAAGGTGTACCTAATAAAGTGGCAAGTGAAATGTATATGCATATTCTAATTCACATTTACTATTCATGATATAGAAAGATCCAGCTAAGGCTGCTTTCACACTGATCCATTTTTCTTCCACTTTTACATTAAAAAAGCAGAAGAAAACATGTGACCATGTATTCCTATGGCACGCTTTACACTGAAGAATGCACTGGACCCGCAACTGATCAAAGTCCTGCTTGCCGCATTTTGGTTCGGTAAAAAAAAACATACCTGCCCATTGAAATCAATGGATAAACGTGGCAAAAATATATAAAACCGCACCTGCATTGTATGTTTGGAGCTTTTTTAGTCATGTGTCCTTTAAAAAATGCACTTCAAAATGCGGTAAAAACACAGTATGAACACAGAAACAACACAGTAAAAACACAGTAAAACACTGCAAAAACACTGCAAAAACACATCCATTTTTGCCATGGATCAGTGTGTAAGTAGCCTAACAGGTAGAAGCTACTCACTTTTTAAAGTGAAAGTCTACTTTGAAAACTGTATACTTACTTTTGAAAGTATATGTTTACTTTAAATACCTAACTGTATTCAATAAAAACTGGAAAAAAACAGCATTTTTTTTCTAGCACACGATCAGCCATTTAAAGTGACTACTGCTTTATCTTGATTACAAAGCTCAGTGAAAATTCACTTTGCAAAGTGAACAGTTTCCCCACTGTGTCAAGTTTGGTGGATGTCTTTTGTTTCATCTCAAAAATGTATCTGAAAGCAGGAATAAAAAAAAAACACACCACACAGGTCAGAGACCAACAAATATGACCGTACCATCCTACTTGATGCATCAGAAACCCATTCTGTAATCAGTGATAACATAGTATAAATGGGCCCTCAGTCATCTACAAAGCTCATTATAAGCAATTTTTCCCTATTCAAGTTAAATTTGATTTAATGCAAAGTATTTCGGCTATGACCATTCTCTTGCTCACCGCTCACATCAAACAAGCCATTAGCATACAAGTATATTAGCAAAGGGCCAATTGACCTTTAGAGAAAGTCTTGTCTGATTTGAGTTAATTTTGTTAGGCAAAATAAAATAACAAGAAATCACTGCATGCATTCATATCAGGAAAATGAAAATACTACAGCATTGTCACAGTACCTCTTAGTATTTGTTTCAGCTAATTTCCCAATAACACAGAAAAAAAATCTTATAAAAACAGTGAAGCATTGAACCAGCAAATTAAAAAAGGCTAAAATTAAATTAACTGCAGCACTGTTATGCATTATGCATATTACTTTTAAAAAATTAAACCTGGCATAGCAGAATAAATCTGGACATCCCTGAGGGTTTAGAAGAGAAACAAGGAAGCCTGTTAGTTTTAGACACATTATGGGAAGAATGATTCTATCCTATATATATTGTGACTCAGACATTTAGAGCAGCTGATCTAGCATGTACTGTGATTATCTGTATGATGTGGGCGAGAATATTCAGCAAGCTCCATGGACACACAGATCAGATCTCAATGTCATTGACATATATAGCCCAGAATGTTTACAATGAATGCAGCTGTACATGTGAAACAAGTATTTTCCTACTTTCCTAAAGGAATATGTTTGCAGATTGCTGCTGTGAGACATTTTTTTAAAACAAAAGAGTAAATTGGTATGTAAACTGTAGACAGAGGGCTTGATTTACAGGGAAAAGCCACTATGGTATGCTTGCACTGTGAAATCACATGAGTGTACATATGTACACAGGCACATCAGGTTCAATCATCGAACAAATCTGATAAAGTGTACACTGAAGTTTAATTTCTATAATGCAGTCCTAGCCTGCTGTGTATGTGAACGTCGTAAAAAAAAAAATCTTTTTATACTAAAAGAAATAAGGGAACTAATTCCCTAATACTCGTGTCAACATTTGTTGTAAAAATAAAAGCACAAAAATTATAATGTGACAAGCACTGTGATTGCTCACTAAGTTATGAGATACGTATGCACCAAGCATGCACCCGTATGATGTGCTTTTGGAGGAAATAAAGCAGCAAATAAACAAGAAATGTGCCTGGAACCTCCATTATAAGCAGTCGCATATGAAATCGTGTATGTGCTCTTGTTATCGTGAAAACCTTCACTTTTATTCATATTGCACCCTTCTACCGTGTTTCCCCGAAAATAAGACACTGTCTTATATTTATTTTTCCTCAAGAAGACACACTATGGCTTATTTTCAGGGGATGTCTTATTTTTATTAAGCTGGTCAGTGCTGGGGAGCAGCAGCTTTATTGGTGTTTGTGGGGGGTGAGAGAGACCCACAGACTGTTGCTGGTTGGTGCTGGGGAGCAGCAGCTTTACTGGTGTTTGTAGGGGGTGAGAGTGACCCACAGACTGTTTCTGGTTGGTGCTTGGGGAGAGAGACCCACAGTGCTGAGTAAAACAGCAGGCACAGCATTACTTCTTCCCCCTGAGGGCACACAATACGGTACCTAAAGCAAAGCGTCCTGCTCCTCACTTCACTGAGGAGACTTTTACTTTTACTTTCATTTTCTACCTCTTCACTGTCTCCCTCTATGAATCAGCTTGCAGCATGCACGGAATGACAGAATGACCGGGAGCCGACCTTGTTGATGGGACTGCCCGTAACCTCTCCGTTCACCTCCGAGATAGCAGCTGTCACAATGGGGGAGATGAGAAGGGCTGCCCGGCTCCATGCCAGTACATTGCATAGCCACACCTATCACTATGTCTTATTTTCGGGGTATGGCTTATATTGAGCAAATGCTTAAAAATCCTGCTACGGCTAATTTTATGGGTATGTCTTATTTTCGGGGAAACACGGTAGATCGGTGCTAGGTTAAGGTAAATTTAGCTCTGGGTCACTGTATTCAGTGGAGCTGCATGTGTTGTTAGGCAAATTTAGTGTTGGCTCACTGTAATCATTGTGGCTGTTTCTGATTGTTTAGGTCTTTTCTGTGTTTGACAGGCTACAGGTTTGATTACTCCTCCTGTCTTCTAGAACCTACTGGATGCTGCTGGAACATAGTAAGGCAAATGAGCAGCATGAATATTTATACTGTCTTAGCCAATCTCTGTAGGAAGATTGCACAGATGGGTGCTGGGAAACTGTATAAATAGTTTGAGACCTGGAACAGGCTTGTCGGCTTGTCTTCTCCCTGAGGAAGATATCACAGCTAGGGGGGGGGCTGATTTCCCCCCAGGCCACCTGCCACATGTTTGTTGATCATTGCAGTCCCAGATAGTTGAACTGGGGGGATGGGTTTTTCTGGAAGTAGCTGGAACTGACTGAGGGGCCTGTCGTTTGTGAATCTAGTATGGTATCACAGGAAGAACGTGTCTGGAAGACATTGGTAGGAGGCAGCCAATTGTCTAAAGATATTAGTGAGTACAGAGAGTTGTGTGAGATCCTGAAAGCTGGAAATTGGCCTGGGCAGGAAGGGGGTATAAGTGCCCTGTAAGCTAGTGGTTAAGGAATAAACTGCAAGAACAGCATAAGAACATAAAGTATAGTATACAACAGGAAAAAGGCATGTAAGTAATAACCATCTTAATAAAGTACAATCATGTAAGAAACAAAGGTCAAGTACATAAACAAGGTAGACAGGAAGATATGCAAAGTAATAAAACTACCAACAAAGGAACAATATCAAGCAAACGATAATCCATCAGTCAAACAATAGATGCCGATGAGTCTTCCAACCAGCTCACTTTCTGTCAAATAAGTGCATCCTATCCAGCAACGTGTAATGAAAATGTTCCATAACCATCACCACATCAACTCTCCGTAGAACAGAGGACAAAGGTACTACTGGTGACTTCCAATGAAGAGCTATGGCCAATAGGGTTGAGACACAAATGGTGTGAATTAGCCTCATAGCATTGGTCTGTATCGCCGAGATAGGGGCTCCCAGTAAGCAAATCTGCACAGATAAATGCACCGGAGCCACTGCCACAGCAGAGGCCACTTCAGAAACTTTACGCCAGACCAATGAAAGGCCGGGACAGGCCCAAATCATATGTACAAGGATACCAGCAAGGCCACAACCCCAGAAGCAGAGGTGAGATGTCCCTGGAAACATGATATGTAGTCTAGAAGGGGTATAATACCAACGGGTTAAAACAGTCTATTTCTTAGTGGGAGGACTTTATTTGGACTGTCCACAGAGGAATATTAATCTCCTCAACTTGCTTCTACAACACTTTACCCATATATTTACTGGTGCAAGGACTTGGCTCATAGTTCTACAGAATAGAAAGTGTCCTTTCCTCCTATTTTTACATAGATGGGGTTAAGGAATTGAATGGCATACTCCAAAACTAAGTTACCCAAAAATAAAACACCAAAAAAGAATACCCCTGGACTGTTTATTTAGCCAAAAAGTAAATGTGACCATGTGTCTGGCTGTGGGAAAATTACTGGGAAAAAGAAAGATTGGCACCTTTCCAGCGACTTCAGGGGGGATAGTGTTACTGTGTAACACACATGTGCACCATTGTATCCCCCATGAAACAAACTTTGGCATTTTTTATCTGTAGTCTTTTTTTTTTGTTACGATCCTCTTTTATAGAGTAACTCTACTTTTGTTAAAGTGTTACTAAACCCACAACAGTAAAATCAGCCTGTATATGCAGTAAAGCATGCTTGTTATACTCACTGTGGAACCTAAAGGGTTAATCCTCTGCATCATGTAAAAAGTCCATTTGATTCTGTTTTCTCTGCCCCTCCTCTTGTTCAAATGTCCACGTCTTATCTCCTGATAAGACAGACTGAACTCTTAGCCATTCTGCACATGCTCAGTTTAGTGTGTATCGCTAAAGATGTTTTTTTTTTCTTGGGAGAGTGCATGTGATCAGCACAGGGCCAATTAGCACTGTCCAGACAGAGTTCATGGGTTTTGTATCCTCCTAGAGAAGAAAGAAAACTTCTACAAGCTTTAACCAGTGCTCTGCTGAACACTGATAGAAGTCACAAGACTGCTCTAACTGCTGATGAGAAAAGGTATTTAGCAGTTTATATTTACTAAAATAATTGTACTTTCATGTTCTGTGTACTGTGGGAGACCAGATATAATGAATGCAGGGTCCTGGGTTTAGTAACACTTTAATTTAAAAGAGATCCCCTCTCGGTAATCAATTTGTATTGCAGCTCTTTGTTAGGCAATGCTCCATGCAAAGTATTTCTGATTGGAAGTGACAGGTTCATTCTAGTCAGCTGGTGCAATTTCAGGGTTGCAGTGTCTGCATCCTTATAGAAGTGATTAACCGTTATGGAGTATCTCACCAAAAATGAAATTTTATTGCAGAGAATGTCTTAAACCTGACTTGTATCTTAGTGCTTCTTATATATTTGAGTTCCTCACCCAAGCTGGAAATTAGATTTTTTGTAGGTGTTCTGCACATTGACTGTTTACAGATCACCTCCAGGTTGCTATATTGCATTCAGTTTTACATTAATAGCACTGCAGTATGAAAAGGATAGGTAAATGTTAATAACATTAAAATAAAATATGTTTATTTGCTATATTTTTTTCCACACAAAGTGACATTAGCTTTTAACATTGAGTGCAGTATCATTCCAATATGAGATGGGCATATAAAATATCTACAGTATTTGAACAGACCCTAAAAGAAGAAAATCTATATTCCAGAATGTTTGGCATCAAATCTCATTTCAAAGTTTCTTACCTGGGGATCCTACCAGTAACATTGCATTCTGTCACAAGGTTCCAAGCTAATTCACTGCTTTACAGCTAGCAGCAGCATAGTCAGCCTGCCATTTACATACCTTCTGTTGGGCTGCCTATCTAACTAATAGGCAGTCCAATGGCCAATCAAATTTAAACTTAATAAAATGGGCCTGAATTTGAATGTTAAGCTAAAATCTAGACAGATGGCTAAACACATACTGTAGATAAATGCAAATATATGAATAGTTTTAACTGCCAATTGGATTTGTAATACATTTTTAATTATATGCTACCCACTCTTGCATCCAAACACATTGCCGGACACCATAGCCTGTTCCTGGACCTCCACTACTTAAGTAACATAATGTAATCCAAAAGTACACCCTAGGCTTCTGATTGATTAGTACACTAAAGCCTCTTACACATGGGTTACCTAAAAGTGCCACGTTTTTAGGCATTCAGACAAAATGACCTAAATGCAGGAATATTGTTTTTAATAGGCCTGTACATACAAGCATGTAACTTACACTGCATTGAAAAAAATACAAAAATCTGCATTGCTGGTCAGTAATTTTACATGCATACATGCCTATACATGAAAATATTCACATACGTCACCTTCCCTTGATTTAAAAAAGCTAGAATAATTTTTAAGTGCATTTATGTATACATGCAAATACACGCAAGTGCTATAAAGTCCATTCTTGCATTTTTACTGTCAAAAACATCTAATGTTCATACATCAGTACAGTGTGAAAGTATCCTATTGAGGCATCACTCTGCTCCCTTTGTTGTAGCCTGTCAGCATGGTTACTGTTAGCATATGTGCATGGTTGTTTTTTAAAAATGATATATATATTTAGGAGGTAATGATAACAATCTTACACGTGTAAAAGAGGTCCTTAAAACTATTCATACCAAGGAGTGCATGGTAAAAATTAGTCATTCTAATTAGTTATACAGTATGTCAATGCTATAACAAAAGTTAATAAAAACTGCCCTAGGCCTCTTAGAAAATCTGATACTTGTTTTTTTGGGTCTTCATGGTGCCCGGACATAGTACATTTTATAAAGTTCTACTTCTTTTGATTTCAGCTATGCATTGCAATGCAAACCAGATGAAAGTCATAATACGATACTGGAAGAAGCAACTACTTCTTATGCATGGCTTTTACTGGATTGGACTGTCCACCAACCAGAAGCTGTAGAAATGAAACTTGTTACTTGAGCTGCACAAAAGTGCTCAGAAGTGGCCATACAAGGAAAACAAAGCAGATAATATGTACAATTTTAAAGATATCTATCAGGTAAATCTAAATAGTAAACCTATAGGAAAGACCTGCTGACCAGAGTACCACAACAAACAGCAACGTAAAGCTGATAAAAGGAAATGAATAGTTTACCCTATGGGGGTATTTGAGAACACAGGACTTCAGATTTCAACTGAACACAACAGCCACCTGCACACAGCACAGTCTTCACTCATAGTAAGTATCATCTCTGGTGCTTTTCTTTATTTTTAATTTTATTTTAATTAAGTTCAGCTTCAAGGATATATTGATATTTGAATATCTGTAGAATGGTCACAGGATCACTCTAAACTATTCATTAAGAATTCATTAAGCACATAAATTAGTCTTTACTGATTGCCAGTATTTTCAGCATGTTTTAATCAAATAATCGCACCTAAGTTTCAACATTATCCTTCTTACTCTCATTTCCTAGAGTCTATCAGCCCACAAATGTTTTATGATGCCTACAGGCATCAGATGGTGGTTGATCATACAGGCACAATCCAACTATACCAAGAGGCATACTCTTGTTAATAAAGTTACTGAAGATTGCTCTCCCAACTTCCCTGCAGGGGATGGGGAAAGTCTGAGCAGGCATATACCCATATATATACCCATATATCCATCTAACTCTTCTCTCAACAGTGAACAGCCACCTCAAAAGCCACCAGAAAATATTTGCCAAATTCTCCTGATGTCATGTTATATCTAGGCGTATTCTCACAGCTCTGGCCATTGTAATGTAAATTAAATGCAGGTCAATCAAATGTTTTTTTTCTTTTTTCAGGTAAATTATAATGTTTAAAATTGATATCACAATCTGTCCAACATGCTGAAAATTTCATGTAACCATTTTTTAAATCCTTAGAGCTACGCTAAGCAAAAGTTAACCTATAAACTAAAACTAGAAAGTCAATACTCATCTGGAATACACAGTTCAGTTTTTGTCACAGTTCAATAAAGGAAATTGTAAAACTGGAGAAAGTGCAGAGAAAAACAACTAAACTGATTGGAGGCAAGAAGTACCTAAGCTATAAGGAAAGATTTGCTGAACTGAATATATTCTTGCTAAAAAAAAGAACCAATTAACCACATGCCTACCGCCCTTTAGCAGATACACTGCTACAGGGCGGCTGCTCTGTACAAAATTACGTTATGGTTATCTGGATCCATTGGGTTTCCCTTAACCCGGGACAATGTGGCTGAAGGTTATGAATTTTTATTTGACCCTGGCCAAATAATAGGAGGTTTTAATTAGTGATATGAGCTGGGGATAGAGAGAAAAATTCAAGACACCTTCTATAAGAGTCCTGCCCTTCAAGACTTTGGCTGAAGAGGATACCAGTGTGAGGGACCCTGGTATTGTTGTCCTGGGTTCCAGCCTGGAATGGCAGTCCTTTGCCTCCCAAGCCTGTTGCTTGGGCAAGACACAATTCCAGGGCCAAGGTCCATGGATTTGGTCTATGCTAGGGCCCAGAAATACAGGAAGGTGGCTATTAAAGACGTGAACCTTCAGAGGAGCTTTGTTCAGGCTATTATTAAAGGTCCACATATACAGATCGTATGCTCGTCCTATAGGTCCACAATTACAGATTTTTGGTCTCTTTCTAAAGGTTCATCATTAGTCTACACAAAGGGCTGAAGATATATTTACTAGATGGTACTACTGAATGGTGAGAATTGTTGTTGCTGTTTTTGGGTATCCTGTAAGCTTTAACCCTCTCCCTGGACACTGAGATACAAAAATCTTCAAAACAAAGATTGACAGAGTAGATGTCTGTCTTTTGGTCATTTGGTGAGTCAGTGAGTGTTTTATGGCAGCTATAGGCCAATTCCCCAGTAGAAAGGCTAGGAGGGCTCCATAAAATCCAGCAGCTCCTGGGATGGGGGGAGTGCTACGCTACCAGTAAGCACTGGAACTGTTAAAAAAAAATAGGGAACAACATTCTATCATTATCTTTCATACAAAATATTTCTGTCAGGGCAGGAGCCGAGGAACGGACAGGCAGGCCTAACAATGTAACGCACTGGCTGATGACAACCACCACCCACAGACCGGAGTCCCTCAGGGCGCGGAGTCTAAGTCCCAGGCTGCCCTTCACCAGGGCCCCTGATGGTGGGGATGGACTTGACGCAGCCAGGAACCAGGTCGCGGCCCCCGAGACACCTCAGCTGCGGTAATGGCCGCCGCCAATGGCGTGTAGCTGGTGGAAGAAACAAAAGAGTAGTCAGACAAGCCGGGGTCAACAACAACAGGACAAAACAGTACAGGACAGCAGACGAGAATCACAGGTCACAAGCCGGGTTCAGCAACAGAGGGTCAGATCAAAGGAGAATACAAAGAATAGTCAAGTCACAAGCCAAATCAGAATACCAGGAGAGTCACGAGAGTCAGAACAGAGTAATAGTGACACAAAGACACAAGACACAAGTGCAAAGAGCATGTGCGGGCCACAGGCTTATATGTCATCAGCCACGCCCCTCTGGGGGGTGGACCTCAGAGACCTGAAGGCATAAAAAGGACTCCCATCATGCACAGCAGAATCCAAGATGGACGCCAGCACATGGAGTAACATAACCTCAGGGAAAAGGTAGGACCTTGACAATTTCATAATCAACAAAACTACTCTGTTACAGCTATGCCACCTAATTGTACATTGCTTTTCTGAGTAGTCTTTTATAAATGCATCTGCTATGTTACCCACAAGCTGTAAACTATTTTTGGGCCACTAATCTTATTTCCAATGAATGCTGTTGAACAGTTGAATGTTTAGTTATTGACCTTAGATGAAAAAAATGTAAGATCTTATAAATATACCTGTTTTTTTTTAGTACCATTAGTATCTTTTTTCAAATTAACGTTCAGGTTGGTTATCATAAACATTGCTATCAAATTATGTTGGTGGTGAAACTGTTAAATATTTTGCATGTATGCTAATTTAAAATGAATATCTAGTAGTTGTCAGCTTGTATGGCTACTTGTATATGTGGGTAACTACATTTATTTACCTCTACTATTAGCCAGCAGGGATTTAATCATGGAACTGGGATTGCTATGGAAACTTCAAGGATTATAGAGTCAGCTACTGAACCTCCAGGTTACCATATCAACCTGAACTATGGGTTGAACACAAAAACATACACTTACACAAAATTCAGCATTGAAATGTTACTAGCTAGTACATACAGTGACTCTCATGCTGGTGTATATGGTTTTGTCTGCACTATTACACAGCATAAAATATTTTCCAACCAAACTGCTCATAATTTAACACCCAATCTAATGTAATTGTCTCTCGTAACACTTTCTACAAGATAACAGCCACAGACTTAATTGTTTTAGCATTTCTTGAGGATTGCGAATTCATAGAACCTCTATATAATTTATGGATTAAATATGATAGTTCAACTATAAACTAAACAAACATCATCTGTATCTTTAATAAACAACATATTGAGTCTTTCACTAAATGGTGGCACCTGCTTTGTGGGTTAAAGATCGTACGCACATGAACTTTTTAAAAAATAATATAAAGCATAAGTAAAACACATAATGGGGAATTTGATAAAATGTTAACATCACTTTTCTGGAAGTAGTGCCCTTTAGAGCTACCTGCACCAAATTATGGCAAGCATTGGGGCTAGCTTTGATAACATTACCAGCATAGACAACCAATTCAAATAGTTTTAACAACTGCCACTTTAAGAACATGTCAGTATTACAGCAGAAGCTTCTTAAAGAATTACCACTATTTCACAGATTAAGAATCTAGTGGTAAAGAAGACCAGCTGTGAGCTGCCGTACGGAGGTACACCAGTGCTTAGAGTAGGGCATGGCTTTGCTGGGAAGCTGTCATGAATGTTACAGCTTCCCACACAATCAGGGATAGTGTTGACATTACCCAAATATGACAATGTCCATTAATTATGGATGAACTGAGACAGTATGGTCCCATCAGGTCCACGTTACTTTTGACTGACAGCATAAAGCAGTGGAGGATTTGAAAGCCTCTATTAGATTGAGCAGCTGCTATGGGCCCATCCACTGTCATCATGTCCTTGCAATATTGCAACAAGGAATTGCTGGTGTACAGTATATTTCAGAACTCTAATTTCCTCACACATCATGACAGCACACAATAGGTTATGGGGAGTAATCTCCCATTCTATGCTGTTTCTTATGCTGATGTGCTAGGAAAAAGGAGAACTGCACACTCACCTTCCAGTATATGTCCTTTCCTGGTTCATCTCAATGGCCAAATACAGTATACAGTAGATGTCAGCCTGCTTAAGGGGAAGAATTATGTAGATAATTAGAATAATTCTATGAAGCTGAGGGGATGAAATCACTGCCTACTGTATGCTATTGAGATGCACCAGGAAATGAAAATTACATAAATGTGAATATCTAATTTTACTTTTTTGCTTGTGTGAGTTGCTCTGAGATACACTAAGCAAAAAGATCAACTTTTAGGTGTCCACTGCAATTGGTTCTACTGTATAGTATTCTCTAGTAGATAACTATCAACAGGTTTCCCTATAGAATATCTGGTTCTGTCTCATCCTAACTCCTTTTATTGGTCTTTTACTGCGATGGGCAACTTTTGGTCAGTAGTAAAACAAAGCAAAGAAAGTGATTTAGGCATAGATGTTTGAGCAGGAAACTTGGTTGAAATTTGAATTTCAGAGTACACTAACATTTAGGGAACTCGGGGTGATCTGTGTAAACCCTGACTGGGTGTGCATTTGTTCTTTATTTCAGAACAGGTAATGTGAAATGACTTTAGACATGCAATTTCCATGTACCGTTATGCCAAGCTTCTCTCAATGGTGATTATGAATTAATTTTAAATGCTTTATTGTATCCTGTGTTTTGTTCCAAATAATTAAATATGAGTTTAATCTGTAAAGAAAGCTTGAGCAATAAACTAGAATATTTAGCTAGTTTATGCTATTATGTTGCTAATCTTTGTGGTTTGCACATTTTTGTGTTGTTATAATGCAGTACATTTATGAGTAAAAAAGCCTCTGCTTTTCTTTTCCTCTCTCTCACTATTTCTTTTTGGTCTTTGTGTTGTTCCTTTTCTCCCTTCATGAACAAAACACAGCATAATCTGGAATTATTAACAATGCAAATTGAAAATGAAAACAACCAAGCATGCAAGCTGTAATTTAAAATTTTGCTATCCTAAAAAAACAGGGCTTTCTAAGAAATACAGAATCAAATATGATATGCAAATGGGAATTCTCTTAGAGTATATATGTACTTTCTTGATTAAATGAAACATTGCATGTTTTAACATGAAACTGTAATCAAAAAATTAAATTTAAACAAATTCTGCCAGTCATGTGTCTTTCTGATGATCTTGTAGGATAGAATATTCCATCAAACTAATATATATATTTATTTGAGACATTGAGACACCTTATAAACTACTGTATGTGGATGTACATGCACAGATGCCAATTTGGTGACTGGCTTAGTAACAGATGATCTGCATTTCCACACAAAAGGAAATATGTAACTTCTAAAGAGAAGGTCTGATTCCTTGGTGTCAGTTATTGTTTTGGCTAATTCTGTTTAAAAGGCAAAGGCAACTGTGGTTTTACAACACCCAAACCATATGATAATAGGATTGAGGAATGACAGACTCCCCCGCTCTCAGATCTGAATGAATGATAAGTCTCTGAATGATAGCACCTGGGGATTATGGCTCTATGCCAAACTGGTAATTGCTAATTGTATTTTGCGATACAGACTGCAGCCTGTAATATTTGAGGGTTGTAAATACTGCAGTTGGCTTTAAATAAAATGATCAATAACTGCAGAAAGGGTTTTAAGAATCCTAAAGGAAACCTGTTTATGTAGCTCATATAGTAGGTGATATCCTGGCTATGCAGCTCATAGAGTAGGTGATATCCTGGCTAGGCAGCTCATAGAGTAGGTGATATCCTGGCTATGCAGCTCATAGGGTAGGTGATATCCTGGCTATGCAGCTCATAGAGTAGGTGATATCCTGGCTATGCAGCTCATAGGGTAGGTGATATCCAGGCAACACTGTTTGTTATAAATAAGATTAAAACAGTTTGTCTGATCAACCAATAAGATTCCTCAACATCTTAGTGAATGAGGAAAAAAGGATACTTCAAAAGAAGGCTGAAGCTGGCCATTTGTGGCTATTTTTTTTGTTGTGTTTTTTTTATTTAGTCCTCTGGCTGAACAACAACGGATTCCTGCATCCATGCAATCAAGGTGATTATAAATTAATTCATTTTAAATGTTTATTGAATCCTGTGTTTTGTTCCGAATAATTAAATATGAATTTAATCTCTACAATCTCTCTGTACAGCTCAGAACCACAAAACAATACATTTGTAAATATTGTTTACTATTTTATTTTTAGTATTTTTACTGTACCTATATAGTTCACGCACATACACAGTTTTTTCCTAGATAATTTTATGTGACAAGTTTGCTTTGAAGTAAGGATTGCATTATACCATGTGGAGTCCATTAAATATCCTCAGTGGTGTTATACTGGATAACTTCAGGCTAAATGTATCATAAGGAAAATTCACCTGGCATTCTAGCAGTTCAGATTAAATGGTATAAACCAGTTTTAATGTAATACATTTAAGATGTGTGCTTATAGGCCTTGTTAGGGTTCAAAAAGTCCTGGGTATCCATGGGGACATTTGTCTGTGAAAAAATGAGTGGTATGGTCAGTGGATTTTTTTTTAAAACAAAGAGGTAATACTTCAACAATACAAACAAATGGCCACTGCCCCAATCTACTGTATAACTGGCCTTCAGAGCAAGGAGCACATGGAAGGGTAACACATGTCAAACAATAAAAGAGAAAAATTCCCAGCTCAACTTACTGGCCAGCCTGCAATGAACCGTATTGTCCTGTCTAACAGTTTGCATTAAAATGTGCTTCTTGCTGTGAAGGCCAGTTATAGATTGGGGCAGTGGCCATTTGTTTGTATTATTGATATATTGGTGAGGAGATGCACTGGACATCTTTGCTGCCACTGTTCTGTAGGCTGGTTGTCCAGTGTGCCCCTTTGCCTTTAAGTGGGCTCCCTCAGGCTCACCTGCCCTCAGTCTATCCATTATGATACATGTGCTCTTAAAATTTATTGAGTTAGGAACTGAAGAATATTAGGGTGCCATGAAGAGGTTCTGCAGCTTATGCATGTATTTGCAAATGTGTGCAATCTAAGCCCCTGTTTTTAATGCAAACTGTAAGACAGGACAATTCGGTTGGTTGCAGGCTGGTCGGTAAGTTGAGTTGGAAATTTTCACTAAAAAGGTGAAAGGTCACTAACCTCCTGGCAGTACCGCACCAGTGCTGTCAATGTATACCTCCTCCAGGTGCCTCTTGCAGCCAGCCAGGTGCTAATGAGACACCCGTGTGTGTGCTCCTGAGCCATACTGTATGCTTATATAGATGCACACAGTACCAGCAAACCCCCCCCCCCCCATGACTCAGTTGCCCTGCATTTCTCCTGTGAAAGCAGGAAGTGAAGGGAGTGGTGCTGGACTGGGGGCAGTGCTGGAACGGTGACATGGATCCAGGTCCGTTTTTAGGGAAAGAGGGTGGTAAGACAGGTAGTGTTTTTCTTTTTTTACCTTAGTTGTGAGACTGCATTAAGGAAAAAACATTTAGGTTTTAGAACTACTTTAATGCTTCCTGAACAACCAAGCCTACACACTACAAGCTCACCGATCTCATATGCCAGAGTTGAACTGCTGTTTTGGAGTGTCTGCGTGTGAAGAGACTGCCATGGATGACCAGGCCTTTAGATAGGCAGCCTGTAAATTTCTCAGTTAGAAGTAACTGGAGAGACCTTTGCATCCCCAGTAACCCAGTAACCCAGTCATGTGGCCTATGGTAACTTTCACAATCAATGCAATCATTGCTGGATACAGAATAAACAGTTTCCCTGTGCAGCTCTGAGTGTTAGTATGAATAATATTAACTGTATACTATATATTGTACTGTACCCCAATATTCAATGAACAGACTCACTTTTCTGAATGTTGGAAGACCCAGTGATATTACCCCTAGGTGCCAGGGCCTAGTAGCATGAAACCATCGGGCACTCTGAAAGTGGCTGAAGAGTTTAGGAAAGTGTAAGGAAAATTATATATGCCATTTCAAGCGCAATATGAATAACAGTAAGCTTTCTCTGTGAACTGTTTGTGATGCACACAAAATCTCTTTTTGCAGGTGCCACCATGATTTAAAAAAATAAGACTAAGACTCTGGTTACCATGAGAATCACACATAGTTTTTCCTATTTGTTCATTGTACCCAGAATAACTTTCTAATTCAAAACTTCCTCTTCCTAAAGGTGTTTTTAACTTGAAATCTATCAGGGCTTACTTTAAATATCGTACAGTGGCATGTATAATGTTTGGTGGAAGCACATCTCAGCCTTTATACTCTAGAGCAACTCAGGAGCCATGAAGCCTAGAATTCTCTATTATTAAAACTGCAGCTAGGAGTTTGGTGCTTAGTCTAACCCCTTCCACTTCTAGTGCCTCACCATTAGTCAGCACCAGCTTCCTATTACTTACTGTGCCTTTATTGGACAAACTTTAAACATAGAAGTTAATACAAAAATAGATGGATAGAAGGCTAGCAGGTCCAAGAAACTGTATAAAGCTGTTGGCATGCTAGAGAAGACTACAAAAAGCTGCCAGATTTTGCAGGAGGGGTCATTTCCAAATTAAGAATCCACTCAATAAGTTGCTCTCCAAAGCTCCTTACGTAGCAATACCTTAAATCTCTTCAAATTATTAAATCGTGTAAGAGTTTGTTTTTTTTAAAATGAGTCTACAGTTAATGTGTTGATGTAGCAGCTAACAAGCTTTACCAATGTTCTCCCTGCACACTGCTTGACTTGAAACTAAGACTAAAAAAACCACATTAATCCATGCTAACACTAACAATAGACTGTAATGCTTCACATATTTCCTTGAAAACTTTCACTTTACATTCACACGTGGATACTTAGTACATCAGGGAGGCTGGGAAGTAGTTTAGACTTTGTTTCCAACCTTGTGTGTGTACATCAAGAACAGAAAGTAATAGAAAGTGCTTTTCATTGTATTAAACAAAAATAAAACTAACAGTTGCACCAATATGGCATAGTTCCCATAGCAAAATGCCATTACCAAGGTTTTAACCTGTAGCAACATTTCATATGTGCTCAGGCAATATTTTTGGACATCAAAATTCAGGACAATGAGATAGCATGATGTATATTTCTGGATTTATGCAGGAATGACTCATAAATTGTGACTTAAGTCATAATATATAAAGGCAATTTAATTTAACAACCACCACAAGCAACCAGCTAAAAGTGATAACTGACCAGCTTATCCATGAAAAGGCTAATTAATACTTTTTACTAAAGGTTTTATTTTGCTTCAAATCAAATCAAATTTGTCAGAAAGGTGGCATTGTTCTTTAGAAAAAAAAAAAACATTTTTTGGCACTAGAGGTCAGGAATGTTCCTTATCTGTGAGAACAGGATTCAAATTAAAAAGTAAAATTGCTCCAGTCTCTATTCAGTTATACTCTGTAATGCTAATTTGACCTCATTATTTATATTGGCCTATAAACAATACTAAATATCTTACAGAGGGATATTTAAAATACGTTATTTTCTATCTTTTTGCAGAAATAACATGATCTAATTGGCTATCACAATAATAAATTAAAAAAGGACCTATAATAGCTATTCTAGCTAAAGAGATGAATTATAGTTAAAAAAAATCCTTTAAATCTAAAATCATCCTGCCAAACCTTTGCAATTCTATGCAGGCAATGATGACAAACATCACAGTTCCAAAACCTCTCTGTAAAACCTTCATCTCAGTTAAGTAATGCATCCTGTCAAGTCTGTGACTGGAGAACAAAGGAGAAGACATACGCTAATGAGGTCATCCCTCTGCTCTGTCCAACATGTCTGTGAGTTTGCCTGCTATGTCAGAAAATAAAAAATAAAGCTCATTCATTGAGATTCCTACTGAGCACAAGTCCAGCCCCATTCTTACACCACACTTTAGTGCTGCTCCTCCATTTACCCCTTTGTCCCACATAATGCATATGCAAATTGTCATGGGATTTGTATATGAATAAGCCATTGTATGATTTGCTTAAGAATGAACCATTTTTATGGAAATCTCATTGAGAGAGACAGCAAGGACAGGTTACTAGCTGAGTAGTAATGAAAAATAATAGTATGAAAATTATCATCAGAACATTTTTAGAACTGTCTTTGTTGCTATTGAGTCACCTGATTTAGTTTGAAAGCTCTTAAAACTAACCACTAGATCTGCTATATGACTGTAATCCCAGTCATATTAAACAGGTTTCATTCTAATATGTACAATTTTTCATATGATTTTTCCCAAACAAAAATCACATTCACAGTTCCAATTTACTTTGTTCATAAAAAAATATTCCATCCTAATCATTTAATCATTAAATTTTTTGGTAATTATAGTAAAAAATTAATGTGGATTTGACACCACAAACCATTAGAAAATTGAACGTTTCAAAACCATTATAAATGAAATTCTGTGAGTGTATGGTCAGCTTAAGAAAGCTGCATTGCTTTTCAGCATCCTTGGAATTGAAACTCATGCCCTCCCAGGATGCATTAGCCAGTAGTACAGAGCATTCAAGAAGCTGTAGACTCAGTCACTGCTCAGCAGCTGGAATAGGATTCCCCCTCCCCCACCCTTTCTCTTTTGCTGCAGTGTCCCCAGGGGCGGACTGACAACTCATGGGGCACCCGGGCAATAGGGGATCATGGGGCCCCTGTGTCCTTGCCCAAACTCAAAAAAGCCTATGAAAAAGGTACCAGGGGCATCTCATGGGGCCCCCTACTGACCCTGGGTCCTCAGGCAGTGCCCGAGTTTCCAAATGGTCAGTCCGCCCCTGAGTGTCACTGCTGCCTGCTGTCACCTGTCAGTGCCTACTTCTACTTTTGGGTAAAGCAAACAATTCACCTTATTTAAGGTGGAACATGTAACATTTTCCAGCTTCTGTCCATTCCCCCCCTCCCCAATCCCAACTCCCAGTGATAGTGGGCAGGGAATTTTCTCCCCGCACCCACTGTGAGGCTCTGGCCACATGGCCACATCATTCATTACCAGTTTCCTGTGAATGGATGCCTACAAGTACCATCAGCCATTACGGCTGACAGCTTGTAGTTCTCAATAAACTGTGAGGGTGCTGGTGAGTGCTGTCATAGTCCATTGATTCTTCCTGTCATTCAGTAACTGCTTACCCATAGGAGGTACAGGCAGACAACTTATTGAGTGTTTCCAGGATCCAGGCATTGTACCTACAATATGCTGATCATAGATGCAATGCCTTACATACTGCAGTGTAAAAAAATCTGCATTTATTATTTTTTTTCCAAAAGATGATCTTTTAAAACCCTTTGGTTCATCACAAATGCTAATAAACAAACACTTTTTGAATCTAAATTTAGTACAGATTTACTAAAGGTATATAGACTGTGTACTTTGCAACTGCAATTGCACTAATTTTCCGCAGAAATGTGATAAATGTGGTAATGCTATATTGATTTTCATTATTCAATAACATGCAAGCAAAACTGCTTTCTTTTTAAACATTTTCTTGAACCTGATTGGGTGTTCTTTACAAAGTGAAGTTTTACCACATTACATTTACTAAAGAAAATGAGTGCAACTGCACTTGCAAAGTGCACAATCTGTTTGCCTTTAGTAAATCAACCCCTATGTGTCTAGTGATGTGCTTAGTTTTTGTTGAACAGGTGTCGTAGTACTCAGCAGAAAGGTCAGCATCAAATGATCATTTAGAAAATTTTTGTCAGATACTCCATTATTCAAATGTAATTAGTGTTTATCACTGTATTCTCTGCAATAGCTGTTGGGTTGCTGCACTTTAAACTGAGTAAAAAAACATCAAACAGGCAGGCTTTTATTGCACTGCCTCTTCTGCAATAAAATACCCCTACTTTCCTGCTCACTGTCATCTCTGCCTCTCTGCGCTTGCTCGGCTCAGCTTACAGTGCCAGGCTAGACACTGAGTGTTGGGACGACTAGCTTGTCCTAGAGAAGGGGAACTCATTGAGCCAGGTTTAGCTTTTATTTTTCTTTTCTAGGTTTTTCTTGTTATTTCTGGTTTACACAGACTAATAAGGAACGTGGGAAAAGTGGGTGCTAAAAAAGGGTTTTAGGGTTATTCCACTGGCTCTGTATGTAAAAGGATGTGTTATCCTTTATTAAAGCATATAGTTAATACTGTGTTACATATATATGTAATTTTTTTGCTTTTAGCAGAGCTATTGAAAAGTTGGCCAATGGCAGCAACACTGGCACAGGATTTTCACCTGCATCTTCCACCTGTGTGAACTAATCCTTTGTGCATTACTCAGCATTGCTCAGCAAATGAACAATGTAAATTCACTGTAGTTTTAGGGCTCATTCACACTTTTATGTGCACTTAATGCATATTGTTGCACTTTGTGAATTAATTTTCAGTGGACCTCCACTGTACTTCCATGAGCTAAAAATATGCATCTAAACAACTTTGTGGCATGCTGAAAGGTAGGTGTGTTTATTTACTTCATGTATGTGTGATGGGTGCCATTGAAAATGAATGGTAGCATACTGCAATACACATACACAGTACATTTTTGTGCTATGCAGAAACTTGTGGCAAAACAAAAAAGCAGTGACGAGTTGTGAAGCAGTTGTGTTAACCAGTTTTGGGAGTACTTTTCTGAGATGCAATATGGAGAAAAGCAGGAATGTAATTTTCGGTGAAATCTGCTTTATTGGTATCCCCAACAATTTAGTCAGCCATATTACTGCATAATAAAACTAACAAAAACACAGTTCACATTAAGAAAATGATCTCCAAGATAATTGTGCAATGGTGTTAGAAAAAAACAGTTTCTTGCACTGCTGAACCACCACATCTATAAAAATGTGCAATAATATGCCTAATGCTTAATGCTC
Source organism: Staurois parvus (assembly GCF_062004578.1). NCBI lineage: Eukaryota > Metazoa > Chordata > Amphibia > Anura > Ranidae > Staurois > Staurois parvus. The sequence continues at coordinate 951,335 of NW_028318726.1, forward strand.
ATAATTACATTACATTTAAATAAAATAATTTTTGGCTTCTGTTGAAATAAAAAATGAAAATCTTGAAAAACAAACATGGTTGCCAAATCATCAGGATTGAAGCATTTCAATCAAATAATTAGGATAAAAATAAAGATACTTGAAAATAGCCAGGATACTCCAACATTGTTTAGATAAAAATGCTAATTAGACCCTTGAAATGTGCTCAGAAAAATATGCTACACAATTTATTATGATCTAAATAAAAAAAATAATTAGCATTAAATATTGCAGAACACCTATTCCCGGGGAATGTAAATGCCTCTTATCAAAGGTTCATTATCATGCCTCCAAAAGGCTTACAGTATTTTACTGCAACAGAAATGACAAGGATAACATAAGGGTTATAATGATAAAGGCAAAATAGTTGTCAAATTACAGAACTAGAATTGACACTTGGAGAGAGGCTATTTTAGAATATTTTAAATTAAAGGAAATAAAACTGGCACAACAAGAAGGCAATAGCTAGGGGACACAGAAAGCTACTTTAATGGTCTCTGGTATGATTAGCAACAAGTTAGGACTTTACTGTATTATCTGTGTTCTATTGCTATTTGACATGAACTAAAGAGCGTAGTTCAAGTGCATTGTATGTGCAACAGAGCTGCTATTAGCTATTATTAATTCAACTATTGTAGACTGCAAAAACTGACAGTTGATATGTGGTTATTAGGCAAATCTACTGTTTCAACTCCATGCTTCAAATAGTACACGTACTATTGAATGTGCCCTTTCAGTAATATACATGAGAAAATGCAAGAGAAGATGTTTGCAACTGTAACATATGGAAGTATGCATAAGACGATTAGAACATTGCTTCAACACTACTGTTCATGACAACTTTGAAACCAAGTTCAGTGAAAATAATCAATTTTAGAGGCCCTTTCTAGACAATACACTGTTTACTGATTGCCATATGTTTGCTCATTTATAGACCACATGAAGTCAACAAGTAAAATAATTCTATAACATGTAAATACAGTCAATAAAACTCAATCAATTGGTTGCGGGGAGTGGCCTGATCAGAATCTAATAAATAACTAATGAATCTATAAATATTGACAGTATAAATGATCAAAATGCCCCTGAACAACAGGAACCCATATCACAAATCCACACAAAAACAGAGATGGGGGAAATGTTTGAAAAACTGGAATTTTCTATGGAAAAAGGAAATGGCGGTGATCCATAAGGATCTTGGACGAATGTTAACAAGGATGGAAGAAGTGGAGGAGAAAAGTAAAACACAGGCTCTGCAGATATGTGACCTGGAAACACAGTTGGAGGAGATGCAAAGGGGACAGAGGAAGCTGTCCTACAAATTGGAGGACCAAGAAAATAGAGAGAAAAAATAATTTAAGGATCGGGGCATCCCAGAAGATGCACATGAAGAGGCCCTCTGGGAAAAAGTAAAGAAAGTGTTCAATCCATTGTCAGGTAGATTAGTCACAGATTGTCAGGGCTCCGGGTATAACCAGAGGTATGTGAACTGACGCAGGGAAACGCAGGCTTCAGATATGTTATAAACAATATAATTTATTAATACTAACAATACATAAACGAAGTGCAATACTAAAACATAACACAGTGCAAACGAACCAAACCAAACCAAACCACCCACAGATAACAATACATACAATGCAAGCGTAGTCAGGCAGGCCGGGTCAATAACAATTGGGCAGGTAGGAACAGGAGGAGCAGGCAGAGAGTAGTCAGGTCACGAACCGGGTACAGCAACTAACGGGCAGGTAGGTACAGGGGGTCAGGCAGAGAATGGTTGGGGTCACAAGCCAGGGATCAAACAGGAGAAGTCAGCAGAGGTCCGGATCAGGCAGGGTCGGCAACAAATCAGTCAGACAGGAACAGGAATGCAGGTAACAAGGTACAGGGGCCCATGGAAAAACACACACCAAGCTACAGACTGCAGGTCTGGCCATCCCTTAAATACACCTGCAATCAGCCTCAGGTGTTTGGCTGACTGCAGGGTTGAGTCTCTGATTGCTGAGAGCACCCGCTGGCCAGCCCTGGTACTGCAGCCCACAAGGCAGGTGAGTCCCACCATTATTGGCAAGTCCATTCCTGACACAGATCCTTTAAAGATTGAGATAATCCATAGATTACCTCCCTACCGGTTTTCCCGAGTCTGGCTCGGGGTCAAATCTTGTTGTCAAAAGTGTTAACCCGAGCCAGACTCGGGCTCACCGCAATCTAATTACCTGGTGCTAATCTGTGTCTCTGGTCCTGTGCTGCCAGCAGCCATCCCCTCCGTCTGTCCCCAGTCTCCTTCCCCGCTTCCCTGCTTCAGTGGTTCCCAGCTATCTCATGCTGATCAGTGTGAGTCTGCCGTGCTGTGCCGTTGGGGGGCGGGGCTTTCGGGAGGAAGGGAATTATAAAAATAGATCACTGTCAAAATAAAGTGTTACTCTAGTGCATACATTGTAACTCTACCTGAGATATATCCATAGTGCAGTTTTTCAGTTTCTGTGACTAAAAACGGTTTTGCGCTCATGGCTTCCAAAAAGCGCCTCGCTAGCGCTAAAGCGGTTTATGATGAGCTAGCAAACAGCGACAGTGAGGAACTACTTGACTTGAGTGATAGCGACTCATGTGGTGATTTGTCTTCAGACACTGAAAGTGAAGACAGCAGCGAATCTGAGATTGACGTGAGTGATCTGCGCACATGCTGCACTATTGATTGCGATACGCCAGCGCCGCCAAGATTTCCATTTACCGGCGCACCTGGTATGAAAATATGCATAGAAGGTGACAACCACTTGGTGTACTTGGAATTGTTTCTGACCAATGAGGTTATTGAAATTATCGTGACGGAGACAAATAGGTACGCAGCCCAACAACTAGCTGCTCCACACAGCCGGTTTTCATGAAGCAGAAAGTGGGAGCCTGTCACCAAAGAGGACATTTGGCTGTTTCTTGGCCTAATTATTCTACAAGGAGTGGTGGGGAAACCACTGCAGAAGTGGTACTGGACCACCAACAAAATGCTCTCCAATACAACTTTTCCCTCATTATGAAATTTTTGCACTTCGCAAATAATGAGGATTTTGATGAATCGACTCATCCGGCTCCCAAGCTACAAAACATTTGGGAAGTCTCCCAAATAATTGAAAGAAATTTCCAGCAGAGCTATGTGCCAGAGAGAGACATAAGCATAGACAAAAGTCTAATGGCCTACAAGGGAAGGCTCAGCTGGATACAGTACATCGCGTCCAAGAGAGCACGATTTGGCATCAAATCCTATCTGCTGTGCGAATCCTCTACCGGCTACATCTGGAACACAGTCATATAAACTGGCAAAGGAACAAAATTTGATCCTAAGTACAGCAACTACGGAATGGCAACATCTTCCGTCCTGTGACTGATTGAGCCTCTGCTAAACCAAGGCTACTGTGTAACGACGGACAATTTTTACACCTCTCCAGAACTTTACAAGGTTCTTCTTCAGCACAGAACGGATGCCTATGGAATCGTTCGGGCTAACCAGCGCAACCTGCCATCCATGTTTGCAAAAAACAAACTGAAGTCAGGAAAATTAGTTGCCTGGCAGAAAGGCAAAATGATGGCACTGAGATGGCGGGACAAGAAGGATGTGTGCCTAATGAGTACCGTTCACAATGCCTCCACAGTGATGGTACAAAGAAAAGGTGGGATAAACATCCAGAAGCCGCAGGTTGTCATTGACATTGTCATTGACAGCACCATGGGAGCTATTGACAGAGCTGACCAAGCTATGACTTTCTATCCGGCGATGAGAAAGCAGCAGAGAAAATACTATAAAAAGATTATAGCATATTCTAGAACAGTGTTAGTGGAATGCCTACATTCTGTTCCGCAAAAACAGTGACAAGCCTGTGGTTCATGCGGACATTAAATGGAAAGTGGCGGAATCGATTTTTCTCAACATCATACACCATCAGTGTCTGTGGGTAGATCCGGACGACGTGCTGTGGGAGTTGTCAACCCAGAACGTCTGACTGGACGTCATTTTATGGACCACATCCCACCAACCCAAAAAAAGGCAGCACCTACACATATGTGCGTGTTATTTTGCTCTCGGCGAGATGAGAGTGGAAAAAAAATCCACAAGGAAACAAGGTTCCACTGTCCTGATTGCGATGTCGGACTTTGTCCAAACAATATTATATAGACACTGCATTTTGTTTTAGAAAACATCACAGGTGTGGTAAATTTTGAAACATGGGACTGCACAGAGTTCCGTGTATTTGATTTGATTACATTATTTAATTTATTAGTATATTATTATTTTTTATTATATTATACTTTATGATTTAATTTATTAAACTTTATTGCACCAAGGATGTCTACTAGACTCTTGTTTAAACAGATTTAAGTGAGTTATTCCTAAGAATTACAGGCCTACAATAAAAAAACAACATATTTCCATTGAAAACAATGTACTGCTTTTAGCACAGAAATACTGACATAATCATACCGCTAGGGAGGTTAAGACGCCCACCCGGAGTAGCATCAGACACCACTAGAGACATGATCATTCGATTCCATGACTATGAGGACAGAGAAAGAATACGGAAAAAGCTGCGAGAAACCCCAGAGTTAAAATATGGAGAAACAAATCTACAAGTCTTTGCAGACATTTCTTCTAAGACATTAGCTAGAAGAAGATTGCTGAAACCCTTATTGGATCAAAAGAAGGAAAAAAGAATTTGATACAATTGGGGATTCCCAGCATGTCTGATCTGGTGGGAAGACAGGAAATCAGCAAGGCCAAGATTCCCAGAAGAACTCAGTGACTTTTGTAAAAAATTAGAACTGCAGAATGTGGGAATTGTGGGGTGGATAGGTGTGTCAAATGAAAGTGAAAGGGTAAGGTCAAAAAAAGAGAAGTGTCAGCTAGTGAATAAAAAGAGAAGATAGATTGAATTGGGGAGGTGGGTGGGGGGTTAGTGGGAGAGGGATAGGTTGCTACAGGGGATGAATTGCAGTCCTCCTCCTCCTCCCCTCCCCCTTATTTTTTCTCTTTCCCTCTCTCCCCCTCCCCACCTCTCCTGTGTTTTTCAGCAGGTTTTCAAGTAAGATAAGTAGAGTTGGTGGGGCGTCAGGAGGCCAAAGGGAATTTAAACACTTAAACCCCATGCTGAGAGTGGGGGTAGGAGCGGGTATCCCCAATTTAGGAATCACCAGTGGGGGAATTCCACGTCAGATTCCAGGGCAACATATAGGCCAAGGGTTTTTTAGTAAAGGTTTGGGTGGGTAGGAGGGGGGGCGAGAGAGGGTAGGAGGGAGGGGGAGGGGTGGGAGGGAGGGAGGGAGGAGATGTGGGAGGGGTGGGATTGGAGGAAGGTCCATGAAATGGGCAGTCTATACCGTTTTCACTTTGAACAAGAAAGAGAGCAGAAATATTAGACACCTATGAGCCTGATTAATTTATTGACATACAATGTGAAAGGTTTAAATTCTCCTACCAATGTATGGGAATGTTTGTATTTTGGATGTAAATGATACTTTGCTGTTTTTTGTAACAGGAAAAAAAGTTTAATAAAAGATTTAAATATTAAAAAAAAGAAAGCTCAATCAATTTACTGTTTTTAGTTTCAAATAATTTTTATATATTCCCTTTAAGCCAAATCAAGCAAAGCTAAGGGTGCCTATGGGTGTTTGCCAAACATTATGTGCTGAGCATCCTTCCTCTCTTCATGCTTTCAAAAGATTTAATTCTGAACAAGTGGGAGTGCCCAGGTCATGTACTGTATATTTACACTGGTGCTACAGTTATTATTGATTTGAATAAAGGAAATTGCAATTGTCTATTTCAACACTGGGTTTTGTCTTTTAAATGAAAAAAAAAATGGATGCTATTGGGTACTGTGGATAACAGCTAATCCAGAATTTTAAAATCAACACAACTGTCTACAGAGAAACTGAAAGTACCAGCTCTCTCTGAGCTGAGATGGTTTGTACTTGCTAATACAATTTCCAAGGTGGCACAGGTATGGTGCTATGAAGAAAAAAAGTAAGTAAATAACTAATGTTATTATCCCTCCCTGGACCCCACCGACCTGAACAACCTTAGACCCATCTCCCTGCTGCCATTTACTTCCAAGCTCCTCGAGTGCTTGGTCTACAATCGCCTAAGCGCCCACCTCACTGACAACAACCTCCTCGATCCACTGCAGTCTGGCTTCCGTCCCCTACACTCCACCGAAACCTCCCTACTCAAAATCACTAATGACCTGCTAACCGCCAAAGCTAATGGCCACTACTCAATCCTCTTACTCCTCGACCTTTCCGCGGCCTTCGACACAGTTGACCACCCCCTCCTCCTTAATAAACTACACTCCCTTGGCATCAGAGACTCCGCTCTCTCCTGGCTCTCCTCTTATCTATCCCAACGCTCTTTCAGCGTTACCTATAATGCCACCACCTCCCCCTCTCTCCCCCTCTCTGTTGGGGTCCCCCAAGGCACTGTCCTCGGGCCCCTTCTCTTCTCCATCTACACCTCCTCCCTCGGCAAACTGATACACTCCCACGGCTTCAACTACCACCTCTACGCCGATAACACGCAAATGTACCTCTCCACCCCTCACCTCACCCCCTCAGTCTCCGGCCGTATCGCCCACCTACTGAATGACATATCAGACTGGATGTCGCTCCATTTCCTCAAATTGAACCTTTCCAAAACTGAGCCCCTAATTTCCCCCCCAGCCCGTGCCCCCCACCCTCTCCATCACGCCCAACAACGCCACCATCAGTCCCACCCCTCAAGCCAAAGTCCTAGGTGTCACTCTTGACTCAAACCTGTCCTTCCAACCTCATGTCCAATTGTTGGCAAACTCATGCAGGCTCCATCTACGCAACATCTCCAAAATACGTACGTTCCTAACCCCAGACACTACTAAACAACTCATTCACTCCCTTATTATCTCACAACTCGACTACTGCAACTCCCTCCTTACCGGCCTACCTCATCACAGACTATCCCCGCTTCAGTGTATCCTGAACTCAGCGGCCAGACTCATCCACCTTACTAACCGCTCCATATCCGCCACCCCCCTCTGCCAATCCCTCCACTGGCTTCCGATTGCCCAACGCATTAAATTCAAACTACTAACACTGACATACAAAGCCATTCATAAGGCTGCCCCAAACTACCTCACCGACCTGTTACCCAAATACCACCCTACCCGTAATCTTCGCTCCTCACAAGACTTCCTACTTTTTAGCTCCCTGGTCTCCACCTCCCACGCCCGACTGCAGGACTTCTCCAGGACTTCCCCCATCCTCTGGAACGCTCTACCCCAATCCATCAGACTGTCACCTTCCCTCCTCACCTTTAGGCGCACCCTGAAAACCCATCTCTTCAGGGAAGCCTACCCCACCCTCACCTAATTGCTGATCTACACTCTATACTCCTCCTACTACTCCATCCCCCACAGCCACTTCCTCCTGTACCACTATCCCCTCCCTCCTAGATTGTAAGCTCGAAAGAGTAGGGCCCTCGAACCCCTCGTGTTTTGTCTTGTTACTGTATTGTCTCATGTACTGTCCCCCACTATAATGTACAGCTCTGAGCAAACCTTTTGGCGCTATATAAATAATGTATAATAATAATAATAATTTAGTTAGCATTGGCTACACAAGGTCTTTTAGTAATCAAGTTGATTAGGCATTTGACTACAGATCCACTTACATAAAAGTAAACAATTACCACCCATTTATCAGTTATTACTCAAGTGTAGGAAACGTCAGCCACTGACTATTATGTTATTATGATTATTGTTATGATTACGATATATATATAAAACACTGTCTGGCACGATTTAAAAGTGGTAGGTAACATGGATATAGTTGGTATTGGCAGTGAAAGGATGCATGACAGGTAAGAACAGGTAGCTCAGTGGCGGAATCTGATGAGAGACACATGAGTTTTGCCTATAAATGGGAAAAGTCTGCAGTCAGCTAGGGATCTCCTGTTGAAACTGTTGCTGATGAGACAGTGCATCCAAAAATACTCTGGAAGAATTTGTCCATGCCTGCCTGGCACTTTTACCAGACCAATGTTTAATGAAAATTACATTTGGAGACTCTCGACAGACTTAGGCAGTATCTATGTGAACAGGCCAGTGGGTCTGAGCTCACTAAGTATTAGTTAGGGTTTAAGCAGACTTTAAGCGTATCTAAACCCAAAAACAAAACAAAAAAATACATTGAAGCATACCAATTCTTAGATTTGATAGCTGCATCCTTTTTATTTTTTTCTGGCTGGTGATCTGGCCAGTAACCTGCTTCCTTTTTTAGGGTGGCTATACTCACTTTTCTACTTTGTCTATGCAGGAGCAATGTAGCTGCCCTTGGATGGTAACATTGTCAACCATGGAGAGGGAAGTGTTAGATGGGCTAGAAAATGTAGATGGCCTTTACATAAATGACTAAAAAATGTTAACTTAAAGAGGAGCTCCAGTCTCCCCAAAAACATTTTAAGTCAGCAGCTACAAATACTGTAGCTGCTGACTTTTAATATAAGGACACCTACCTGTCCAGGGATCCAGTGATGTCCTTACTCAAGATGATTCTTCAATCTACTTTGGGTGCAGGAGCCGACATCTTAAGTAGAGGATTCTGGCAGTGAAGCCTTCCGGCTTCAGTCATTTTCCTACTGCGCATGTTTGAGCTCCACTATGCTTTGTGAATGGTCCCACAGTCTTCTGGGGCCTGTGATGTGTCCCAGAAGGCTGTAAGGGGAAGGAGGATGGGTGGACCGTTGCAGCGATCTGACCGGTAGTGGGGGAGGAGAGTGGGTACCTGTCAAAACCAGGTACCCGCTCCCACCCAAAAAAGTGCCAAATATTGCAGTGGTTGGGGGGAGGATGCAAAGAAGTAGAACTTCCCCTTTTGGGAAATTGAAATTGAAATTCCGCTTTTACTTTTTAAGCAGTTACCAAACCAGTTCTTATCTTTTAAGACAAAGATTCTACTCAGATTAATATAAACTGACCATTTTGTAATCACCCTGTCAGTGTTAAAATTTTTTTTTCTTTATCAACCCTCTCTGCCTTTATCAACAGGTAATACAAAAATGATATGGGGGGGATTCTGAAAAACATAGGTCACTGTATAAACTCTATTAACAGACTGCATCATATATGTCTTTTGATTCTGCCCATAATCCCATTAGTCTAGATTAAAGATGAACTAAAGCCACAAATACCTCCACTCCAAAAATCTGACATCTGCTCAGCCCCTATCTGCCACATCTTCTCTCCAGTTTCTTCCTGCCAGTTTGAGTGGTTGGCATGGAAGGCTGTAACTGCCATGCATGTGCAGGACTTCATTCATCCTGGCACACACACATCTTTTTGAGAATGCACCCTGAGCTGTGCATGTGCAGCTGAGTGGATATTTTAAAGAGGACTGGATTACGAACAGGTAGGTGAGATAGTTTCAGTAAAGAAAAGACATGCTTCTTCTGCAATAAATAGAGCCTGCCTACTTGAAATGTTGTTTATTTTACACTTTCATCACAAAGACTAAGAGAACCAGTCCACTAGAGAGGCTCAGACTGAAGCAGCTCTGTTTTGATGAGAAAACAGAGTTATGCAACAAATAATCAACTGGCGGAAGATTATTTACTCTATATATATATATATATATTAAAAAGTATCTATCAAACAATTTCCTTTAGTACAAACTTTTTTTTTATCCTTGACAGTTAGAAAATGCCTTCTAAAATAATCCCACTGCCACGACTTTCAGAGGCAAAAATGTTATTTGAACTCTACTTAGGCTAATGTAATTAAAGTACATAAGTGCAAAAAGATTTAATGGCTGATAAAATAAAGATGAAAGTATATGATATTTATTGTAGGTTCATAGTTGTTTAGGAGAAATAACTATTTGTTTTTTTGAAGGGATTTTGCCGAATGTTATTTTGGCCTTTGCTTTGGTTTTAGGGTGAAACATAAATTTGTTCATCAAATATATGGTCTAGATTTTGTGATGCAACTGACTGTTTTGAAGCATTAATTTACTCTAGCTTTTACTGAAAGATAAAAGTCACTTCATAGCCTAACAAATTTAGATGAATGTGTGGTATTTGCAGAATGTTGCAATAAACAAAATAAGTACAACATTCCAGTATATTCCAATAATGGAGAATACAATTATGTAAAGAGTAAATGGAGTAAGTATAACTTTAGCATGATTGCATTTAAGATACATAGTGCTATAAACCACAGAAACAACCAAATATTTGATTACATTGTAGGAAACATTACACATTCTAATTGACCAGCAAGTGCTACAAAACTTTTTGTTTTTTTTTACAATTTGCAGCAACCATAATTCAATCCATCAAGTTGTTTGAAAATGATAAAATAGCAACTCAGCTCAAAACAAAGAATGCAATATCCAGTAGAATAAAATGGACCTTGTCCCAAGAACACATGCAGGCCCCTAGTGAAAAATAATAGGACCCAATCCTGTTTATCATGGTCACTGGACCAATTGTCAACTTTTCAGACATAGTGACTTGCGTAGAAAACCGTACTGTAACTAACTGTACAATTTTTGGTTTTAGGTATACCTTGCCCACTATATTCAGTATGCTCTTTTTAATGATTTCCAGATCATTACATTTATGCTTCCAAAGTTTTTTAAAAATGCTTATTAAATTGTTCCCATTTCTGGCCCTATACAACAAGTATACTGTACATATTTCACATTGCATAACTCAGGCTGTCCCTACACATTAAGAAATACACATTGCCACAACATGGTGTTCATAGTTCTATTTCTTAAACAGTCAGTATGGAATGGTGTTGGATCGGTGACAACAGTAAGGTAAGTGTTTAGGGATGGGGTAGGGGGAGAGCAGTTAGTGGAGAGTTTTTTTTTCCTAAATAGAGAATACATTAAAATAAAAAACATTTCGACTTTAGAACCACTTTAATGCTTTACTGCTGCATCTTCTGTGGTCTCTTAGTCAGCAGTGGGACATTGTATTGAGGAAGAACTGGCCCAAATGTACTAGAGAAAAGAAAGGTATTTTACTTGCTACCTTTTACTAAAACAGCAAAGGGACTAGTTGCTAAAAGAGCTAGCAGTCAGAATTAAAATATAGGTTTATAATTGACCCTGATACCTCCTTATGCAGTTTGCCAGCTTTCCCTTTTCTTTCCCTACAGCTGCTTCCAATACACTGACACTATGGGGTTTATTTACTAATAGCAAACATACTGTTCACTTTGCAAGTGAATTTTCCCTTAGTTTAGGGAATTTGGAGAAATTTCACTTTGCAAAGAAAACTCAATTGTTGGCAAGTAGAAAAATAAAAAACTACCTTTTGCGTGCACATGAATGGGTGATAGAAGTCAGCTAATTTACTGAGCTAAGGAAATATCCCTTGCAAAGTAAACAACCTATTTGCCTTTAGTAAATCAACAACTATGGCTGCCTTGCACACCCTTTTTATAGAGAGGATCTGGATTACCTGAAAGCCCCCTTATTGGCCTTTCAAAGTCTGCTGCCCATAGTTCAAAGGTCATGCAGAGCATTATGGTTTTAAAAAAATCTTCCAGGTAAATCTGCTCATAAATTCGCTAGGACCACAAATCTTGAACCTGCAGGATTCACCATGAACCCATTGTAATGGTTAACTTAAGCTTCATTCCTACTCTCCAATAGCAACACTGAAAAAAAATACAGCTTTTATATTTACTGTAAAATCTTTTTCTTTAAATCCATTGAGGGACACAGTAACACTAGATAATCTTAAACTATGGGGTTATAATGCCTTCAGGAGGTTGGGACACTAGCAAACAAAAACTTTAGGGAAGCCCCCTGTGTAACTCCAACTTCAAACATCATGTCTCATCTTTGTGAGCAATCATTATACAAGGTGAAACACTCAGAGATACAGATCCTGCATCCCTCATGGACTTTAGGAAATTGATTTTATGGTAAGCGGAAAATCTTATTTTCTTTGTGGTCTATTGGGGGACGCAGGAATAGGAATAGGAATATTTAACCAATGGGCTGTACAAAAACAGTCCAAATGAGAGATACAAAATTGCCACAAATAGATCCAGCAACTCAAAAATCATACTACACATGGTGAAGAAGAAACCACACATGAAAATAAGGTTAGATGGAGAAGGAGACTGATTTTATCAATTTCATAGTCCAAGTGTCAGAGCCTGCGATTGAACCTGGGCCTTCTGCAGTGAGAGGCAATGTTTCTTCTCACTGAGCCACCTGGAATGCTGAGCAGCTCCCTTGACTATTCTTTGGATGATCCTGCCTTGGCCCTGTTGGTCTTGAACCTTGAACTCCTTGCTCCTCCCATGAACTTCCTATAAAAGCCATGTCCATACACTTCCTCCTTGCCAGATTATTGTACCTTCCCAGCTAATATCCCGCTTACTGTTCCTGCCGCTGTCTACATCTTCGTTACCGACCTTTGGCTTGCTACTGACTATGATTCTGCCTCATCCTATCTACTATCATTTGTGACCGACCCTTGGCTTGTGACTGACTCCGCTTTTCTTTGATCCCTAATCTGTTTGATCCGCTTTTGGTTTCCAGCTTGCTCATTCCCTGGTGGGGTGATCCTGAGATCTGCGACCTGGTATTAGCACGCAGCCAAATCCATCTCCACAATTAGGAGCTCTGGGGAAAACCGGTTAATACTTAGACCCCGCACCTCAGGTGAGCCTGCGTCATTCCCAGGGTGATCCGCTGGTGTACCAACCCTGCTGGTTTCAGGTAAGCCTTACACTGCTGTAGCAACTGGTCTCTGAACCTGACCTAGACCGTGACACCAAGGGATCTTCAGGACTGTTCCCTTTCTCTTGAGAGAAACCAGTGGGGTTACCATATGACATGGCTAGCGAGTTTATTAAGTTCAAGGCATGGAAGAAATGTACATTTCCATGGAAGGATGAAGAGTGGCATGTTCAAATAGAGCTCTCACCTACCAAGAAGAGACAAAGAGTTTAAAGAATTGAAAGAGTATGCTGATCAGCAAAGATTCTTAAACCTAAAATTTAGCTAAGAAAATAATTATCTACAGCGCTATTGACCTAACTTACCTATAATGAAGTATGTCCTACATCATGCAGGCTGTTGGCTTCTGTTGAAATACTCAAAGCTGTTAACCTTCTCAGCACTGGAAGGTTTTCCCCAGAAAAAGGATAAGAAACCCTGCATAGAAGATTTCTTGGGATCTAGCAGCCTGCAAGAGCTGTACATCTTTCATTACAGCTAAGTTAGGTCACTAAAGCTGTAGTGATATTTTTAGCTGAATTTCAGCAATAAACCTTCACAGAGAAAGAGAATGCAGTGCAGAGAAAGTCAGACTAGGGAAGACAATGACTCTGAAATATTTAATCTGTAAAATTATACTTGAGGATACTTCTGAACAGGATAGTCCATACTGATAGGGCGAGAACCATGGGTAGCTTGGCCAAAACTTCTTAAAAGGGAAAAAGGTCTCTGTAATCCCATAGACCCAGAAAAGGTAATTGTGAAAAGGATCCAGCAAAGACTAGGAAATCCAATTTCCTGAGTTGGGGCTGTTTACAAGGATCACGGAACAGAATCCACCAGATGTGCTAGAGTTCCCTTTATTCACCATTTTAAAATTGAACTGAATAGTGGAATAATAATAGGGCATAGAATGGTCAGTTCCCTATTTAGGAAGAAAATACCAAGAACTGATGGTAGAGGATCATATAGATTATGTCATCTATCAGAAGAAGACAAATGAGGAGCGATAAACACCATGATGAGTGCAATTAGGCAGGACCTCACAGGCTCCTTTGTAAGAAGGAGTAGAGGTAAAGGTGTAATAGTATTCTGCAACACAGGTTTCTAACATCATAGGAAATAGAGGTTTCAGAGTGTAAGGAATACAAAACCAAAAAAACAGGATGTAAGCCCTAGAGTGGAAGCAACAAGGAGAGCCTGAAGAACAACACTGTAAGAAGGAGGTACCCCTGGTACCCAATTTAATGTCTCTAAGAGGCCATCACAACTAAAGAGGAGAACTTGAGAGTCTTGCTTTGTGCTAGCAGTCTTTTAAAAAAATGTGATTCACTAATATATGGTTACTTGCATTAAAATCAACACCATGAGAAGACAAAGAGTAGTTCCAGTTAATTCAAACTGAGAATAAATATGGGGTTTAACTGTCTATAAGTGAAAGGCAAAGGCCTCATAAACCAGTGTTTACATGTCTGGAAGGTCCACACAAGGTAGGAGCCATTTGTCAAGGAAGGAGCCATTTGTCAAGGAATTCCCCATCAAAGGAAAAACACATTATCAGGCAGAATGTATGGTTGCATTGGAAGTTCCCTCATAGATATTTTCTGTAGCACAGTCTCTAAAGACTCTCAATGTACAGTATATGCATAACAGAGTGTTTGTAGTTTTGCATATTTGTGTCATCAATATCCTGGTCAAACACAGATTCCACAGGAATAGGCTGTGAAGGTCCTCATTCTGAATCAAAGGTAACAATAGAGGGCTCAGACACCCTGAGAAATAAAACAATTAGGTTCTGCTGTAGATGACTCCGGGGCATGTAATGAATGTCTGGAAGCAGATTGTTTCAGTCTATGTGCGAATAATGGAATAAAGTCAAAAATGGATTTAGGTGGCTTGAAAGTCACAGCACAGGTTTTAGTTCTGGGCAGCAGAACTATAGAAGCTACTGATGAGGATGAGCCTATAAAAATATGGGTAGCAGGTTCTAAAATATAGAATTAAGTTCTTTCTGGGTATACCAGTCAAGCACTCCGTAAACAGTGGGAAAATAGGAAACAATGTCACCCAATGCAGAGGGAATGTCCTTTAAACATCTGTTAACAGACATACTGAATAACGATATAAACCCCAAATGAGGCAAGGCCTAGCCTACAACCTCAGTAGTGGGTGCTGGTGAGAGTTGTAGGTGGATAAGAGTGCTCAAATCACTGAAGACAGGTAATGGAGCAAAACCAGAAGTCTGAATGATTTCTAATGCACTGAGTTTCCTCAGGTGTAACCATTACCTCAGTAAATAGGGTGGGAAATTTTAAAAAACAAATTATGTTGGCTAGTTAAATTGTGAGGTAGTGCCTAATACTGCTGCCCAAATGGCCATAGCCATTGAATTGTTTTGAGAGACTGGGTCACACTGTCAGATTGTGCCATAGCTCTAAATCATGATAGCACTCTGCAGGTTACCGATAGAGGAGACAAAGGATGGAGAAACAACATAGGGCAGATATGAGTGGGTTGCATAACTGCAAATTGCAGTTTCACTCTGTATGGAATTCTCTAAGGCCAGGCCACACCAATGACTGTGCCATGGCCCTGGGCCTGGAAAGTGGTTTGCTGTTGACACAGTATCCAAGGGTCTGGAAATTGCCACAATGCAGTATCTAGTGCCTGAAAGACACACATCAGGTTGCCTTTGCCCAATTCAGAGGTTCACTCACAAAGAGAGGTTTCAGAGATGGGTAACACCAGAGCCTGTGCCACTTCTCTGAAACTGAGGAATGTTCTGCAGTTAAGCAGCAGTGTACACAAAGTTTTGAAAAAAGGGTTTAATGCAGAGCTTAGTGCCTGAGGGCCACATACCAGAATGCCATGTCTAGAGGCTTCCTCACAGGGTTTTCAAAGACTTTGTTACACCAGAAGCTGTGCCATGGCCCTGGATCTTGAAAGTCTTGAAAGTTGAGATCTGACGCCAATCATGGTGACATCACTGGAAACAGGAGGGAGGTAGTCTAGCAAGCGCACTCCTTCCTCAGGCCGTGTTCACGGAAGGAGGGACTGCTTGCCTCCTATTTCCATTACCAGTGAACACAGCCTGAGGAATGAGTGCGCCTGCTAGACTACCTCCCTCCTGTTTCCAGTGATGTCACCATGATTGGTGTCAGATCTCCCAGCTTGCTCAAAGCCCTGGATACCACCAGTGCAACGGGTCCTGGAGTACACCACCCACAGCGGTCGAGAGCTTAATACCCACTGGAGAAAGCTGTCATGTGATATGAAAGGCTTTACACTGCCTTTTGTGATTTGCTCTGTTTTGTAAATAAATATTATTTATTACCTTACTACACTCAGAAGAAGTAGAGAACAGCAGTGCTTTCTACCAATTACAGAGGAGCTTCTAGTCTGAAGGCTGGCTGCTTCATTCTGAGTGTGTGTTTTTAGACTATGGACAATTCTTCCTTACCCTGAAAGTCCTCAGCTATTTTAGTTATATTGCTCATTTCTGGTTACATCCACCTGATTTACTTACTTTCCAGCGCCACTATTTTTGTCTATCTGCAAGCAATAAATTAGACTGCTTGAATGAAGAAAAAAATTGTCTACAGATTACCAAGGATGTTGATAGAAAAGAAATTTGGTAAGAAGCATTTACTGCAGAAGAGATGGTATGTCAAAAGCCTTTCTGCTTGCAGTTTCTTTTAAAGCACAGTTCCTCTTTAAAGATAAGTTGCAAGATTTAATTCACTTTTACCACAAAGAATAGATTGTAATGCTCTTTTAGGACTATATCTTGCATCTGTCTAGTGGCACGAATGGAATGATACCCCATAACACTGGCCTCTGGGCACAAAGCTAAAAATGAACCTTGGGAGTGTACTAATGATTATCATCAAAGTAATCACATGAACTAGGTTGCTATAATGCTATAAGTAAATAGTAAAAAAATATAATTACCAATGAAATAAGCCAGGAGAATCGCAAGAAGCACAGCTGCAGCAATGGCTGATAAAGCTGCACATTTCCAGCTGCAATACTTGGACGGTTTCTTCAGTTTGAAGGCATTTCTGGAGAAAGTATTTCTGGGTAACAGCCTAGGAGGAGGTGTGTATACTGTTCCTGATGTCAGTGGATATCCAGGAGAAGAGCTGCTGAATAAAGGAGTTGTTCCAGATGATGTCTTGAACAAGAAGTGCCTAAAAAAAAAACCAAGGAGGCAGAAATATAAAAAACGCAATGCACATTCAAATCATACTCATGAGGCTGAAACAAGAGATGGCAGCTGGGGTGGCATAGCAGTGCGGACAACAGTTTTTAAATGTAACCAACTTACTGTTTCTGTAGTACGAATTCCCATAAAGCAATACGCAAACCTAGTCAAATATTAATGCTAGTATAAATGCATACAGACATGTTTAGCTGCAAGCAAAATTGACAGATACTGAATATTACATTTTTTGGCACATTTAATTCATGAACAGAGGACATCTGTTAGCAAAAAAATACAACATTTCATTAACCCACTCCCAGAATGTCCAAGCAAACTCATGTCTGCACATTGTTTAACAGTTGGTACAGTGGCCCACTGACCTGACTGAAGCAGATAAATACTTGGATCACATGTAACAATTCATGTTATTGTAAAGTAAGAATGAGCAAATCCTGTTTATAATCTATGAAACCCCAATTTAGTAGCAAATCCTATTGAAGTATATGGAGGAAATCTTGATACTAAATTATGGTCATTTTCAGGGATTATAGCCAAACTATTGCAAAATTTGGCACGGGCAGCAGGACACTACTGTGGGGGACATTTAACAGAGCAATAAATAAAAATGAGTGTACAGCAGAGGGAGGGTGCTATTAATGTGATTTCAAGGAGGACATGGAAAAAGTACCAATCCTTTAAATTACATGCTTTGGAGATGTCTTTAAGCTGTGTGTAGTTATAGAAACCAGTGCTGTGAAAATGACTTTTCTAATAGGCTCTTACCAACACATGTCACATAGACAAGTAAAGGGAGGAGGAGTAAGAGAGATAATGGGTTCATCTTCCAATATATTTTGGTGTCAGACCATATCTATACTAATACATCCAACTAAAATTCTAACAGTCTGGTCCTGCAAGAGAGAGGAACAGCGCACTCAGAGTATGAGACTCCACTAGTGAGAACATAATACATGAGTATAACTCTACTGCACTCTGGATGGACTGCAAGCAAAGAGCCTGGGAAACATCTCCTACAAGTCTGATTCCCACTCCATGTACCTTTTCAATATGCCCCCTGTTACTCCTCCTTTTCATATTACTATCCTCTATTCTCAAAATCTAATTTCTTTACCCCTCTACACCACCTCAAAGCTTAAACATATCGCCCTCACTTCTACCATCTCCCTATTACTGCTCTCATCACCTCCTGCTTATACTTTACTCACCTGCTGACCCAAACACCAGCACAGGAAGGCATGTGCAATCATATACATCCTGATCCCACCTTACTTTCCTCACCCTCCACCTTCTCCTAACCTCTGGGGATATCTCACCAAACCCTGCTCCTCCAGTATCTCACCCCCACACCCCCTATCCCTGTGCTCCTAAAAACCACCCTCCCTTTTTCATGTGCACTCTGGAATGACCGCTCTGTCTGTAATAAGCTCAACTTTGTCCATAACTTGTCTCCCACTCCCTTAACCTTCTAGCAATTACAGAAACCTGGCTTCAAGCATCAGATTCTGCTTCTCCCGCAGCACTTTCCTATGGAGGCCTTCTCTGGACTCACTCACCCAGACCCAGTGGTTGGAAAGGAGGTAGAGTTGGTTTGCTTCTATCCCCACTAAGCACCTTTCAAGTCCTTCATAACCCTCCCTCTCTATTATTCTCTTCTTTCGAGACTCACTGCATTCGGCTGTTTTCTCCCATTTCTCTGAGAATGGCAGTGATCTACCGGCCTTCTGGATCAGTGTCTATCTTTCTTGATGACGTCTCTGCCTGGCTACCCTACTTTTCTCTCCTCTGAAATACCCACTATCATTCTTGGAGACTTTAACATTTCCATTAATGTTAACAACCCAACTACAGCCCAACTCTTCAACCTAACCTCATGTTTTGCCTTAACACAGTGGACACAGTCCTCCACTCACTCTGATGGAAATACATTAGACCTTGTTTTCTCCCATCTTTGCACTCCCTACAACCTCACAAACACACCCCCTTTCCTTTCTCTGATCACAATCTCATCACCTTCACAGTGTCCTCCTCTTCAAACACCTCCAAGCAGCAATTACCCGCAGAAACTTTCATAACGTAAACCCTTCTCTTTTCCACTCTGCAACTGACTGCCTCTATGACAGAATCTCTCCCCTGTCCTACCCTGACCTGGCCACTACTGTCTACAATAGTTCGCATTCATCCACACTAGACTCACTTGCTCCTCTAACTACATAAAGTATCATTCCAACCATTACAACCATGGCAGTCTGACACCAGAAATCTTAAGAGACATAGCCATGCACTGGAGCGATTAACAGCTCATCATCCAGTCCTCATCATCTCTTCTCTACTTTTAACTCTCTACTTTCTCCACCTCCACCCAGTACCTCACTCACTGCTTACGAGATTGCAAATCATTTCAAAAACAAGATTGATGCAATTTGTAGAGGCATTTCCACTGCACAGACATCTATCCCGCTTAGCATACCTTATACTAAACCTCCCTAAACACTTTCCTCTTTTGACCTTGCTACTACTAAAAAGGTCACTAAGGTTTTCTCGGAAGCCCGTCTCACCTCCTGCCCCTTGGATCCTGTCCCCTCACAACTACTACGGTCACCATCTTCTATCCTATGCTCCCTCACTCACATCTTCAATCTCTCCCTCTCTAATGGTGCTTTCTCCACCCCTCTAAAGCATGCATACATCACTCCCATACTTAAAAAACCCTCCCTGGACCCCTCCAACCTGAACAACTTAAGACCCATCTCCCTGCTCCCATTTGCCTCAAAACTCTTAGAACGCTTAGTCTACAATCACCTGAACTCCTACCGCACTGAAAACAACCTTCTTGACCCTTTACAGTCTGGCTTTTGCTCACTACACTCCACTGAAACTGCCCTACTAAAAGTTACTAATGATTTACTAACTGCTAAAACCAATGGCCACTACTCTATACTCTTATTACTTGACCTCTCTGCGGCTCTGAATACTGTTGACCATCCCCTCCTCCTCCAAAAACTCCATTCTCTTGGCCTCTGAGACTTTGCTCTCTCCTGGTTCTCCTCCTACCTATCACAGTGCTCCTTTAGCATTACCTATAACTCTGTCTCCTCCTTTCCACTTCCTCTTTCTGTAGGGGTCCCTCAAGGTTCTGTCCTTGGACCGCTTCTCTTCTCCATTTACACCTCCTACCTTGGTCACGTGATAAACTCCAATGGCTTTAAGCACCATCTCTATGCTGATGACACACAAATCTATCTTTCTACTCCTCACCTCACCCCTTCAGTCTCCTCTCGCATTACTAACCTACTAAGTGACATATCGCCATGAGTGTCACTCCACTTCCTCAAACTCAATCTTTTGAAAACTGAGCTCATACTATTCCCTCCAGCCCGTGCCCCCTCCCCTGACTTCTCCATCAAGATCAATAATACAACCATCAGTCCCTCCCCTTAAGCCAGGGTACTAGGTGTAATCCTTGACTCCCATATGTCCTTTCAGCCCCAAATCCAATCACTGTCCGAATCTTGTAGACTTCACCTCCACAACATCTCCAAGAGACCAAGATATGCCCGTTCTTAACCTCTGAAACTACTAAGCAACTTATTCACTCCCTTGTTATCTCTCTCCTTAACTATTGTAGCTCCCTCCTCATTGGCCTACCTAATCGCAGGCTATCCCCTCTTCAGTCTAACATTAATGCTGCTGCCAGACTCGTCCAGCTTACTAACCGTTCCATATCTGCCATCCCTCTCTGCCAATCCCTCCCCTGGCTTCCCATTGCCCAACAAATAAAATTCAAAACATTAACAATCACATATAAAACCATTTATAACTTTGCCCCAAAGTACATCACCAATCTTGTCTCCAAATATCACCCAAACTGTCCTCTCAGCTCCTCCCACAACCTCCTCCAACTAGCTCCCTTGTCTCCTCCTCCCATGCTCATCTCTAGGACTTCTCCAGAGCCTCCCCCATCCTCTGGAACTCTCTACTCCAATATATCCGACTATCATCTACTATGGCCACTTTTAGGCAATCTCTGAAAATCTATCTCTTCAGGGAAGCCTATCCTGCCTCCAGCTAATAATGGAATCTTCTATTCCTTCTACTAGTCCATCCCCCACAGTTATTTCCTTTTGTACCACCAGCCCCTACCTCTTAGATTGTAAGCTTCAAGGAGCAGGGCCGTCCTAACCCTCTTGTATTGAACGGTATTGTTGCTGTATTGTCTCCCTTTATTTTGTAAAAACGCTGAGCAAACTGTTGGCACTATATAAATCCTGTATAATAATAATAATAATAACAGAAGAATATAGGTCAAGTGTCATCTCAGTCTCAAACCAGGGTGAAGAGACGGGCAGATCGGAGAGTATTCCCCTGCTATTAGGCGTAGAGCCATGTTCCTTTAAACATATAAAAATGAGAGGGGCCCTAAGGTCTACTCTTATACTTCCATTTATAATCTTCAAACATTCATCATAAAAAAGAGAAAAACAAAGAGAAGAAAAGAGAGAGGAAGGAAAGAGAAAAGAGAATTGGTGCTATATCCGGTGTGAAACTGACTTTTAACAAAATTAATCAGACCTGGTACACAGAGGACTACTAAACACCCATTGCAGATGTTACTTATAAAATCAATGTAGCTATTTTATATACATGTAAATAATAAAAGATTTTTTGGGTATATAGGGATATGGAAAGAGGTTTGGGCATACCTGGGGTGAGGATGCGCAATGTTTTGCGTGCAGAGTGGTTTTTTTTTAATTATTTTATTTTATCAAAGGATAATGTAAGGTGTTGTGAAAAAAAGTCAGAAATTGACTGTCAGCAACAGCTGCCTGATGCATTCTTATCACCCGAAGCTGAAAATTACAGTTTAAAAATAGAAAACGGCCTCAATTAAAAAGGAAAAGTGTTAACAATTCTAGATCTAGGTCCTTAACAGGACTAAGTGTACAGATATGTAAACACAGGCACACAAGAAAATGTAAAACAGCACTCCAATTCAAAAAAACTAGTTCGCTAAAGTAGTTGTAAACCCAATCACTAAAATGTAATTAAAGCTTTAAAATTATATCATATGGAAAGCCTTTATTTACATTTTGTTTTCATGAAAATAACAGATGGGGATACTGATATAAAGGTTCTTGTGTGGGCACTTTGTGCTATTGAGTGGCAAAGCTCTGTCCCATCACCCACCATTTCTGGCTTGTAAGTCACCATGTCACATGCTCTCCCAAAAGATCTGAGCTGATGCACATTGCCCAAGTATCACCTATTGTTTTTACTAATAAAAATGCCCTGTGAAAAAAACACACGCAGTCTGTTATCACTGTAATGCATGCAGACAGGGACAGACATGCAGTCTGTTATCACTGTAATGCATGCAGACAGGGACAGACATGCAGTCTGTTATCACTGTAATGCATGCAGACAGGGACAGACATGCAGTCTGTTATCACTGTAATGCATGCAGATAGGGACAGACATGCAGTCTGTTATCACTGTAATGCATGCAGATAGGGACAGACATGCAGTCTGTTATCACTGTAATGCATGCAGATAGGGACAGACCTTAAAGATGTAACAAAGGATGAAAAATGCACAGTATTTTTCTACACACATGACAATCTGTAATGGTTTATATCAACTTATACAGATTTATAGGTGCCTACAAACCCTATACTAATTGCTCCTTATCCAGGTTGTCAGCAGCACTTCTAAATGTATTCCTATTATTACGACTATAAGCGCATTTTCACGCCCAAATGCAATGCATGCAATATTTTTTTACATTCTTAATGAATGCCTTTATGTCCATTTTGTGCATTTAATTAAAACATTAAATTTTCCCCTTCTTCATATAATTTCAATTTCTTGTTATGAATTATGATGGACTAGAGATTTACCTTTGTGCAGTTGTGTAACTACATTGAAACAAAGGTTCTAAATTAGACTTAAACCCTAAATATATGACATTTAGCCCTGGTTCAAACCTGTGCGACTTCAGGTGTGACATGCGATTTACAAATCACACCTGAAGACTTATCTATTGTATTTCTATGGCACTGTCTTAATCAGTGCAATTTGAAGGAGCGGGCTTTCAAAAATAGTTCCTGTACTACTTTTTCCGATTTCATTGTGCCTTGCATTGACTTCTATTAAATGAAGTTGCAAGCCACAGTGAATTCAGAGGTACAAATTGAACTGATCTGCCACTTTGAAATCGCGTGAAGTAGCACGATTTCAAAGTTGCATTCTATGTGTACCAGGGCTCATGGGTTGATTTACTAAAGGCAAACAGACTGTGCACTTTGCAAAGTGTAGCTGAACTTTGCAAGATCAGTTGTTTCAGAGCTTAGTACATGAGCAGAAGCTCTGATGATTTCCATCATCCAATCATGTGCAAGCAAAATTTTTTTCTTTTTTTTCCTTGCCCGTAATTGGTTATTCTTTGAACAATTTAACTTTACCTCATTTATTAAGCACTAAAGCAACTGCACTTGCAGAGTGCACAGTCTATTTGCTTTTAGTAAATCAACCCCTTAGTTTGCTAAATCACTGAGTATATGAAACAATTACCATTTCTTTAATTTTTTTTTATCCCCTTTTTTATCTCACTGGTGCTGTTCACCTTTACCCTTTTTTCTTTCACCCCCTGTCTGCATGCATTTACTCCAGCATGAGCTGCACAGATCCACATTGGCTCACAATTGATAAGATCCAAAACTATTTAGACAGAATAAAGGTGAATAAAGCACCTGGACAGATGGCATACACCCACGGGTCCTTAAAGAATTGAGCTCTGTCATTTCAAAGCCATTGTTTCTCATTTTTAGGGACTCTTTAATGACTAACATAGTACCACTGGATTGGTGTAAGGCCAACGTGGTGCCAATATTTAATAAAGGGGTCAAAATCTTTACCAAGTAATTATAGACCTGTTAGTTTAACTTCTATATTTGCAAAGATACTGGAGAGTTTAACAAAAGATCACATAGATGTCTTCTTGTTGGAAAAAAATATTTTAAGCAACAGACAGCATGGGCTCATGAAAGTCAGAAGTTGTCCAACAAATCTGATTTCTTTTATGAGGAGGTGAGCAAAACCTTGGACAGAGGGGTGGCGGTTGACGTGGTATACTTGGATTTTGCAAAAGCATTTGACACAGTTCCCCACACACAGCTAATGTGTAAGGTAAAGTCTACAGGCTTGGAAAAATCCAAAGGTCTGGGATTAAAAATCCCATTTCATTCCTTGCAGATGACACCAAGCTGTGCAGTGGAATAATGTCCTTACATGATGTCTCCAACTTACAAGCCGACCTCAATGCACTGTTTAATTGGGCAACTATGTGGCAAATGAGGTTTAATGTTGATAAATGTAAGGTTATGCACTTGGGGGCTAAGAACCCTCTTCTGGGGGTACCCTGTCAGCACTCTGGGCTCCTCCTCTTCCCTGTGTGTCACCATAGGAAGCTGCTTCCTATGACGGCACATCCATGGGCGCAATCCCGAGCCACGCTCTGTGTGTCCACTGACACACACAGTGCTGCTTGGCCCCTCCCTCCAATCCCTCATCACTGTATTTAATTGACAGTATTAAGAGTCAGTAGCTCCCGCTGCTCTTACTGGATCTAGTGAGGAAGGAAAGAGAGAGAGCGCTGCAGAGATCATTTTGTTTTAAAGGGAATGTAAAAGCTGATTCATACATTTTATTTAGTATGTGCAGGGTTGAAAAAAAACATTAAAACTTATTTTTTAGTAACATAAATATGAATGTAGCATAACAATATTTTTCTTTCTACTTCTGAGTCAGTGGGTGAAGCTTCAGACACTTTTTCAGTGTTTAAAGGCTTTCAGCTTCTTTGATGAAAAAAGCCTGTTTCTTCAGCTCATTGACTCATCGACAGTGATTCATCTCTCAGTCTATTCAGTCTAAATTTTCTATCTTATAGATTGTACCTCAAAACATGCAACTCCAATGTATGTTTTTTTAGCTAAACTATGATGCTCTGGGAATCCTCTGTCATATATTAAATGTTTATTTCTAAAAATTAGGCTGTGTATACAAACAGTTATAAAACATCAGTTCTAAAACGTTGAATCAAAAAGTGGAGCTTTAGTCCTCATGCACACTGGACGTTTTTACAGCTGCTGTTTTTGGCTTTTGGTGTTTTCCTCTACAGCCAGTAAACTCCCCATCATGTTATCCTATGTGTCCAGGCACATAGGCTTTAATCAGCATTTTTTTGGCAGGGTAAATCAGACACAAGGGGGCTCCAATCTCAGTGTAGATGGTTAAAGATTTACTGGTAACAAGAGGTTAAAAACTACTCACAAACGTAAGAAGTATAATAGCATGGTAAAGGAATGCCCTCAGTCTGCCAGTGCATCTCTGCTCCTCCTGCATAACCAGGATCTGTCTTCACATCACTGGCAGACTGAGGGCTTACCAAAGGCATTCCTTTACCATGCTATTATACTTCTTACATTTTGAGTAGTTTTTAACCTTTTGTTACCAATAAATCTTTAATCCTCTACACCGAGATTGGTGCCCCCTTGTGTCCAATTTATCTTCTACAGAGTTCTGCTTCACTCTATGGGGAGCTGCCTTCACCATCCATCTGCCACCTAGGACCCTTGGACTATGTACTTGCCCATCTCCATTTGTCGCTTCATCGCCACCCAATTTTGAACTCATTACTATTGTACGCCTATTCCCCTATTTTTATTTCTCCCGCTGTATCCGTCATTTGTCACTGACCAATCTAGACTCTTCATGTGTGGTCCTCTCCCAGCGCCATTTTGCTTTTCATTTATTTTTTGGCAGGGGCGTTTCCTTGTTGGAAAAACCCCCCAGAACTAGTGGGTTTCTATAGGAATTGTTTAGCTATAAAAACGCTCTAACGCTGGTAAATGTAGAAAAACACAGCAAACCAGCATTTTTTGGGCAAATTTTTTTTATGTGTGTAAAAAAAATGCTAAAAAATGCAAATGCAGAAATTTCAGCTAAACTCTCATGCAAAAATGCTAAACAAACGCTGAAAAAATCATGTTTATAACATGACTTTAACAGCTAACACTACCAGAGATAAACGCCCAGTGTGCATGTAGCCTTAGAAGTCTTTTCAGTATTTAAAGGCTTTCAGTTTGTTTCTTTGGTGAAAGAAGCCTGTTTATGCAGCTCATTGACTCATCAACAGTGACATATCTCTTATCAGACAACTCAGTCTGAAAATACCATCAAACATGAATCTCTGATGTACTATTTATTTAACTAAACCATGTTGCTCTGGGAATCCTTTGACATGTAATAATTGTTTATTTGTAAAAGGAAGACTATGTATATAAACTGTTATAAAGCATCTGCTTAAAATATAGAAAAACAAACAAAAATCAACTAAAATAAAATTGGCCCAAGCCCATTATAGTTGACCATTAAAGTAGACCTTTATTGAGATAATTAGGGAGGCCACCATTGCTGATCTACTTCTGAAAATGCTAGTTACCTAACTGTCAATCTTTTATATTTTCTGACCTGAAATAAGCATTCATCCAGTAAAGTCACAACTCTTGATTTGCATACTTGTTCCATGTCAGTGGCTCAGAAAACTTTGAAGCCATATGACAGTCATGCAACTAGCATCTTAAGAGGTAAAAGTCAGCCGTGTCAAACCCTATGTATTTCTCAGTACATGCTACCTATAAATCTTTGTATGCAAGTAAATTTTAACTCATTGCCGTTGTGTATACCTTTAAAGGAAAACTGCTAACAGGATTAAAAAATGGCCAGAGTACTAAGATAAGTACACTTTGTAAATGTTAATAATCACCATTATGCAGACATACAACCTACATTGTATAGATTAACTATCTATTGTAGAGGGTTGCTTTACATTTTTATCTGATGTGTCAGGACTGCCTCTAAGAAGAAACTGAAGTGCCTGTGGTGAATAGTTCATGGTGCAATGAACGTTAGATATACATTTCTGAAAGATTCTTTATTTTTTTGCTACAGGTCTAAAAACGTATAGAATTTATTTTTGAGCCCAACTGGTACAGCTCTCCTTTAAATAGTTAAACTGACATTTTAACCTCATCCTGATATACTGTAAAGTTCTAATAGGTTGCTAATTGCATCAATTCATATGCATATTTGTGTGTAGCCAGCCTTAAAGAATGTGTATATTTTTAAATAAAAGTAAAAAAAAACTTGATTTAGAATTTTAACAGCTGAGAGGTAAATTTGCATTGGAGTAAAATCTTCTGCTACTAAATAAAACATATAACGTAAAAATATTCCATAACTTCAAAGCACTAAGTGCTTAAAATACAATATTATCTGTAAATACATTTGTAAACAGTAGTGACATATCATAATACATCAATGAATCCTTAAATGAACCTTTCTAAACAAAACTGCAAAAGAGAAACATAAATATGTTTATTATAATAATAAGGGTGAAATACACTTTTATTGGTACTGCTAGAGGTACATAAAATCATACAAAACAAGATGCTGGTGAAGGCACATTTTATACTATATTAGAGGGTTTAATCAGTCAGGACTATCTGATTGTGGCATATTGGGCTTTTCCAGTGCAACCTCAGAGGATTCAGGATGTTTTTTGCTCAATCGGAAACAATATCAGTGCTGCCTGGGTCCCTGCTAATGTTGGGTAAATCCATATTTTGAATTGTCACTGGAACAGCAATAGAAGGAAATTCTTCCAATGGGGATACTTGTTCCAGTGACAATTCTAAAAAGCTTATCATATACAAAATACAATCTGACCATACAATTTCTGTACAACCTCTTTTAGATTTACCAGGCCTTTCTAATTTGAGTATTTAACTAAATTATCCAAAACATTGGTATCCATTTAGGCAGGTCTGTATGCTACATATTTGTTGGTAGATCTATGGAGAGTGTACAGTAAGACTGTAACATGTGTTTTGAACTTAAGAGAGAGTTTACCTCTCTTTGCAGTGATTTCCTTTCATTTCGTATAGTTTCTATAGTACAGGAAGTGGGAGCAAATTGGGACACAGGAGCAAAATGAAACAGGGATTTTACCCATTTGACATTCTTTACTTGGACAGAAAGAAATTTACCTTTACATACAGAAAAGCTGTGAAAATGTGGATTAGACTACCGTAAGAACTAGTTCTGGCCAGCTCAGTAAATTGTTTTAAAAAAGAGCTAGATGCATTCCTAAATATTAACATTTCTTCTGGGGGACAATAGCTTTTTTTTTCCTTCCTCTGGGTCATGCGTGGGTATATAATTCTGCATATGGAGGTTTTCTTAAATTTTTTATGTTTAATTTTTTCTTTTGGTTGAACTAGATGGACTTGTGTCTTTTTTTTCACCTAATTATATAACAATGTCCACAATTTTAAAAAGTTTTAGCTTCAGATACAACTTTACATCAGTCTTATGCTTATTGAAATTTCGGGAAATTTCAGGAGATTTCACTAAAGGGTAGAGTTCTTGATGGTGAAAACAATGGAATATTCCAGTATTAGGTGTGTTTAATCCAAGAGAAGCACATGTGATAAGCTGACAATACAGGGGCCCATTTAGGAGATAGGGACAAAGTGTTGTTCATACACTACATGTTTTAAGGTGACAAGGACCTTAATAGCAGGATCACCACATATAAATTTACCGAAAGCTCTAGATATAAATACATGGGAAATTACTTTTTTAAAAGACTTTAGAGATTGTGTTTACATACACTTTAAGTTAATTTCTTGTGTTTTTTTCCTAGCTCCTTAAAATAAATAGAAGCTAGTTCCAAAATGTGTGTTTCTGAATTGAAGCACATTTTTATCCCCACCAGAATTGCTAAATTTTCACTCTGCTGGCTTAGACATGTCTCCCTCTGGAACAAACATACAATCACATAGGCCGAAGTTTACTTCAGTACAGGATTAACAAGGTAACATTTTATTGCTCTGCTCTTCTGAGCCGTAATACAGCTAAAGACTTGTACAAAACAATGAATTAGTTGGACTTTGCAACATTTCAACCTCTTAATTATAATGCATTAATTGGAAACACATTCAACCCTTTAGCCTATTAAATAACTGGACAGCTGATAATGAGTTTAGCGTAGAATTTTCCCAGAATACAATGGCCAAAACATGCACAGGATTAGAGATTATAGGTACACATTTGTTTTTTAAAATGCCAAGTTATCTAGGTAGCTGTAAAATACATTATTGCAGGGAAATTGTTAATTTTATTTTAACAGTTAGTTCAGAATCTATGCTCCTTGCCTAAATGGTGATTGGCTGGGATGATGTAGACGTGAATGAAACTGCTCTATTATTCATCAATAATTGTTTAAAGCCCCCATTCATGCCTGGGCATTTTGGAACTTGAAGCTCCAAAATGCTTTACAAGCTAAATTCCATGCTATTCAAATGACCCTGTTCACATCTGCGCTTATGCCTGTAGCTCAATGCTAAAGTTTGAAAAGATACATAAGCTACTTTTACAGATAGGGTATTACAAGGGTAATGAGGTGAAATGTCAATACCCACTGCTGCAGGTATAAAGTGCATGCACCTAGATGTACCTACACAAAGTACTTACCTCTCTAAGGGTCCAAATCTGGGTCCTCCCTCCAGGGCATGGCTGACTTCTGTTGGAGGGCCTTGTGGTCAGTTTATGAAACAGCTCTCCAGATTGGTGCTGCAACCAATCAGAAAGCAGCTCTCCTAATTGGCATTGGCTTAAATGGAAAGGTAACATATGGCTCAAGTTTGAGCAACATGTCACTACTTCTAAGTCAAGTCCTATGCTGCAGTAACCTTACCTGTGTCTTTCATGCCTGCCACTAATCCTCGGTGTCCTCTGGCTTTCTCAGCTGCTAGTTTTTGGCGTACTAACCCTCCTGTGCCTTAGTGTCCATGTGAAGAGCCTTGTTTTGAAGAAGGGGGTGAGTCCCCCAAAAGGCATCAGAAAATGAACAAGCTGTGGCAATTGGCATTCAGGAAGTGCCACCTCTTTGTCTGTCACTTGGGCCAGTATTAAGCCATAATGGGAGGGTTTGAAAGGCTGCTGCATGCATGTGTATGTATGTACATGAACCTCTAGGTGTCCACATTTTATACCTGCATTTATTTTAATTATTGACTCTCTTTAAGCAGTGATGAGTTTTAATGCATGATATACTGTACGTTATAAATACATGCTCCTAGAAAAACATCTTCCTGTAATATAGTGTATTTTCCCTTCTTTCCTGTTCTTTCATTATTTAGCTAACAACATGAACATTCTGTGTGCCATGAAAAGGTGATGCTTTTGCTACAGGCAGGTTACAGAAGTTTTTAGAAAAAACAAACAATCTATACTAGTTAATCTAAATACAAACATTTATTGTACAGTACATTTATATACTAATATTTTATCAGCTTAATTTATTACAAGCACAGGCATTATAGCTTAATTCTCTCAAGTTAAAATTAATATACTGTATTATTTTAATGGGTTAACCTACTATTAGTTTCTAGCATAATTGTCATGAGAATTCCGATGACAATGGAACACAGTACTAGGCCCAACCAGCATCTGTCCTTCTGGTAATAATGCTGTTCCATTCAAGCCCTTGGGAAAATAGTAAGAACTGTCTGGTTGAGCCACACAGCCCTAATGAACTGTTTTTCTTCTTCCCTAAGGCCAAATCAGAAAAAATCTAATACATCCTAGAACAAATGAGATGCAGAAATGTGCAGTTCTGTGCAAATAATTGTGCTGTCCAGGGCAGAAAAATCATGGATATAATGTGAGGTTTAATAAGCGCTCTATACATTTTATAGTTACATTTGTAAAACAGAAAGTTGACATGCCACTTAACTTGTTTCATCAAGCTTGTGCTAAGCCTGACAGTATAATTCAGGACAAATAAACATACTATCCAAAGTTCCCATTATATAACCAGTATAAACATCATCATGCGCTTAATATCAGCTAATAGAGTAGCTTTAAATAACAGTGTACTGTATGTAAATGAGCACTTATGCCATATGTAACAATGAGCAAAAAGAAGGAAACGCAAGGTGGAAAGAAAGAGTTGAAGAAAGGAATATGGAGGAATGGTTAAAAAATAGCAAAGGTCATAAGAAGATTTGTATTTCTTGAATATGAAAGACTGAAGAGAACCTAATCATGATATTAACGAGGACCTTCACTATCCACACACCTACTTTCCCTGGAATGAATCTCCCCTATTTAAAAAAAAAACAAAAAAAACTTTTTTCCTGCACACAGTCTCCCCAGTTCCCAATTTCTCACCTAGGTGAGAATGACATAGTCCCCAAGCCTCCCAGCCTCCTGATATATTCATGTCATACATACCAGGATGCTGGAGTCTATCAGTCAAAAATGTGCATGTGCACCTACCCAGGGTTGGCATTTCCATCCTGGTTCTTGCAACCAGCCCCCTATTGACGCATGTTATCAGAGGGCCAGCTGCAAGAACCAGGATGAGACAGTTGGCTCCCAATGATGATAGACAGTAATATAGCAGCATGAGACCCAGTGAAAGCAACAGAGCAGCAGATCGCTACAGAAAACCACTGGATTCACTAGTTGCCTGTTTATGCTCAATACGCATTCTCACACAAACAAGGTAGGTAAGGAGTAGAAGAAAAAAATGTATGGGGGTGAAGTTTCCCTTTAAGCAAAGTATGGATCATAAGAGAATTGGAGAAGGATGGTGGTTTCATTTTTAGCTAGTAAGATAAAGGATAAGTGTATATGGTCAAAGCACAGGTTTGTTTAAAGCTGTTTAATCTTAATTCAAATCCATAGTAAAAAAGAGTTGAACACTATGGTTTTATGCTGATAATGAAGTGGCCCAACTGTAGGATGTACTACAGCAAAAGTGACATTTAGAAAACAATGATTGGCACTAGATGGTTCTATATGAAACAAAGCATCTGAGAGATCCCAATCAACATCAATATCATGCTCTTTGTCAAGGATTCACCCACACGCCACGCCCACAGCGACTAGCTAACTGAGGCGCGCACGTGTGGCTGTGACTTGGGGTAAGAGGGAATAAAGGGGACTTAACTTTAAATATATAAAACCGTATATAAGACCAGCCGTGATATACTTTCACAGCCCGCACTACCTCTTGGTCTTGGCCACCACTGGGGGGAGACTCCACTCCAACCCAGATGGCTGACCACACACTGGCAGATACAAATCTTATATACAATCTGGTGCACTGATTGAGGAGCAGCTTAGCAATCACACACTCTTCTAGGATCCCTCCAGCTATCCTACAGCTAGAACCCCGGTGTTAATCACTCTTCCACTGTCCACACCCCCCCACACCAGACACACCACAAGCGGTAGCTGGCCACCACCCAACAGTTTATCCGCAGAACGGTTGGGACACCACACACACACAGATCTCCATCTGGCAGACCTGTTACCTTTACAATCTGCACGCAATCTGCCCACACGCAGTGCAATTGCATACAGATTGGCAATGAGCTTGACCGAGCGTATAAAGGCACTAACATACAATACAATCTAATCTCTCTGAAGATATGAGCCCGTGCTTAAATACACAGAAGTCACTTTATTAATTTTAAGATTTAATATCCGAAAGTGGGCAGTGCATAAAATATGTACAAAGTATAAAAAGTTATAAAAAATACAAGAAGACACACATAGACTATTCACTATAAAATAAAAGGGAATAAAACAGAATAAAACTTTTACCCAGATTTATCCTGCGACTGGAGCAAGTCAGAGAGTCAGCAATCCGTCAGTCAAATCGAACCGACTCCATACGAAGCACCCTGTCCCAGTGTCAGGGTACTCAATTTATGGGGATATGGATGTAGGCGGGATATTAGTCCTCGGCCAATTGACTCTGGGGGGTGTTCCTGTACCCGCCCACAGGATGTTCTGGGTGCTGACCTGCTCAAACATCAATTGGACCAATACCGGCTTGAATCACCAAGTCGGGTGTTGGATTTCCGACACCAGCGCATTCGTCCGACCGCAACAGTACCAATCACTCTTCCGCTATCGCACTCCAATGCCACATAACCATTTTCTGCATTTTTCTGGCATTCTACCTAATCCACAAATACGGTTTTTATATGCCGATGTAACCCACAGAGTGCCCATCAGAAGGAAGTATTTTCATCTCTCTGCAACTAATATTTTAGCTTTTATGAGAGATGAAACATTTCCTTTGATCAATGTATATTCTTTTAGAGCTCCATAGACAGTTCAGAGACCCCCTGGTGTCATGAAGCCAAAACGTCTTCATTTCTCTTTTCAGCTTCAGGAAGATGGCAGAGTCTGATTACATATAGGTGACAAAATCTTATTAGCACCCAGGTGCCACTTCCAGAGGAAGCTAGTCCCTAATTGATGACCATCTGTCTCTGAATACCTTATTTCTTTAATTACAAGGACTGAAACTACATTTAGGATTACATTGTCATATTTTCTACAGGTCACATCTTATCTACTCAAATCTGTACATTTATGTCACATTTATGTCACACTCTTATCCAGGATAAATGTCTGGAATAGATTTTTAAGGGGGTCACCTCACAAAAAAAAGAACAAAAAACAAACAACATGAGCTCTCTCCCTCAAATCCATATGAGACTCTTATCAAACCATGCAGCCTGGGTGGCCAGGAAAAGGGAGGGTCAGCAAGCATATGCATCTTCCTTTTATATTCCAATGGTTTTTATTAATTTTTAAACATTATAAAACAGAGGCAATAAAACTCGCCCACACAGGGGCTATCGATTGCACAGAAAAAAAAAATGCAAAATAAAAGGAAAACAGTGCTCTAACGCCAACAGGGCAAAAGGTACACCCACGCAGGGGCTATCAATAGCACATAAGGTACAAAATATTAATGCAACTGACTATAACAACTAAAGGCAGCTGTCCAGTCACACCAAAAACAGAGAGAGAGAGAAAGGGGAAAAAAAAAGTGGGGGGGGCAAAAAGCAGGGGTCCAAGAGCACCAGTATCGAACGCCATTACATCCCCAGGCTAGCCGGGGGGAGTGTGGGAAAGGCATATTGCAACCACGGCTCCCATATTTTCAAAAATTTACGGTGGGAGTCGTTGCGGATACTCGACATCTGCTCATTGAGCATCATAGTAGTCATGTGATCCCGCACCCCCTGAAGAAGGACAAACGGACTCTTCCAAGCCTGGGCAATTGTTCTAGTGGCCGATAAAAACAAATAAGAAGCCAACTTCTGCTGGTGAGCCAAGAGGCCTGGTATGGGGCAATGAAGCAAGACATACCGGGCATCCTGGCGTATGGAGAGATGGAACAAGGTGAAAAGGAGGCCAAACACACGAGACCAAAAATGAAACAGACTCGGGCATGACCACCAGATGTGCAAGACATCTCCACGATGGCCACAACCCCGAAAACATTGATCACTACAGGCAGGGTTAGCCCGGGCCAACCAAGCCGGAACCCAATACCACCAAAACAATACCTTATAGGCTGCCTCCAGTGTGGTCGTATTAAATGAGCATTTAGCTATGAATGACCAAGCCTTATTCTAGTCCTCCAGATCCACAGCCACTCCCAGATCGCGCTCCCACTGAACAACATATGAAAGAGAAGTATGCGACGAGCGTCTGTTCAGAGCTGCATAAAGAAGGGATATAAGGCCCAGAGCGCCCGGACACTGTTGGCAAAGCTGTTCAAAGGCAGATTTCTGATACGGGAAAGCAGAAGTGCTCGGCAACGAAAGCAGCCAGTGTCGCAATTGAAGGTATCAAAAGAATTCCGCCAGGGGGACATTCCGCGATTCCTGAAGAGAGTTCCAGGTGGGAAAGGACTGAGAAATCAAAAAGTGTCGCACCTGCGAAAAACCATTAGTCACCCACCAAGAAAACGCCCCCGGATGATCCAAACCCGGTGGTAAAAGAGGGTTGTTACTAATTGGGCGCAAAGGCAAAAAAGGTGACATCAGGCCACCAGAGTAACCATTTATATGTAGTTGTAGGCCTGAATCACCCTGAGTCACATAACTGATGCCACAGGATCAGCATGGCAGACAGGTAACTCGAAATATAGGTCTGATACTGTATCCTGTAGGACAGGTGCAAATTATATTGTAAGTCCAGCCAAGGCTTTAGTTTTACGTTTAAACAAAGTGGCTAAGGATTACACCGTTGTTAGGTTTTTACTTTTTTTCTGAAGCTCTGTTGAGATTTCGTCTTGCGTACATCTGCAGTGAAAGGAAGCAAAATTTTATTCTACTGGCAAAATACACCATTTATTTTTCCCTGTGCAGCTAATACATATTTCTCACACTTCTTGATGTTAAAGGGATTATGCTGCCAGGCCATTCATTTCATAAACAATTTCCGCATAAGATTACATGTGTACTGTATGCCATATACATACAGGGGTTGGACAAAAAATGGAAACACTACGTGATTTGCAAGTGTGAAGTCATGACATGTTTTGCGCTGAAAGCAAAAGTGACGTAACACTCTTTTGCTTCCGCTGTGTGATGAAAGTGAGGCGTCCCACCTGTTAGCTAGGTGTTTCATCATTCACTACGTGTGCGCTGCTAGTAATACAGCATCATGTTAGAGCTTACAAGATGGCAAATCGTTGCTGCCCTCTTAGACGATGCCTCTGTGACTGAAGTTGCCATCTTATTTGCCATGTTGCGAGGTACAGTATCAAAGGTTATGACAGCATTTACAGTTTCCAGGAAAACGTCTGATAAGCATACGCACGGTGAACATGGTCAACAGACCGAAAGAGACAAAAGGACATTGCGCAGGATTGTACCGGAATAAAAAAACAACTGCTGCAAAAGTGGAAGACTGAGATTGAGCTCTGCAGTCAAAGTCAGTGGCCACAAAAACTGTGTGGAGGGAACTTCATATGCAAAAAATTCATGGGCCAGCTGCAATTGCCAAACCACTAGAGGCTGATATTTATGCTCAGAAGAGGAGAGAGTGGTGCAACACCCATAAATTGTGGACTATAGATCAATGGAAGACTGTAGTATGGTCAGATGAATAGAGCTTCACACTGTTCCTAACCACTGGACATTTTTACATGTGTCAAACAATGTCCCAAGCCTAAGACCAGGACTGTCTTGTGCCAACGGTAAATCATGGTTTGGGCAGCCATATCTTGTTATTCTGTGGTCACCATCATCACCTTGAAAGATAGAGTCACGGTCAGCAACTATGTAGAAATTTTGGCAGACCATGTGCACCTCATGGTGCAGACATTGTTTCCCAAAGACAGCTCCATTTAGCAAAACGGTAATGATTTGATTCATACAGCTGGTGTTATCAAATCATAGTTTGACGAACATGCAGAAAAAGTCTTGTATCCTTTCTGGGCAGGGTAGTCGCTGGACCTGAATATCATAGAGCCACCATGGTCAATTTTGGAGAACAAGGTTCAGGCACATTTTCTGCCTCCAGCATCTCTGCAAGAACTGGAACAATTTATGGATGAATAGTAGTATCAGATTCCAATATCCACCATCCAATGCTTAGATTTGTCAATTCCCAAGAGAATTCAGGCCATCTTGAATGCCAAAGATGGTCCAACACCATATTAGGTAAGGATTTTGTTCTTTTACCTGGTGTTTCCATAATTTTGTCCAGCCCCTGTATTTTATACATATAATTTACATGTAAAAGCCTCCCAGAATTGTCTCTCAAGTGACAATCTATAGCATCCCCCTTTGCTCCTCTCCTGACAGCTATGTAGGAAGGTGAGAGAAGGGGTGGAGGAGCTGGGTCAGCACAGAAAGCAACTAGACACTTGTAGAAGAGGAGATGGCTGTGATATTGCAGGAGCTGCAGCTGTGCTAGGGAATAAACTATTCCTGGAGCAGAATAAAAATACTTTATTGAAAGAAAAAACGCTGCAAGTAGACACATTTAAGACTTGATTTTTCTGTGCATTAAGCTGCAATCTTTTAGTGACAGGCTCTCTTTAAAATGTTTTCTCCAGCGCAGTAAATGAGGGCATATCTCCCTAATAGAGTTCCAGATAGCAGTAAAAACCCAGACAGGAGTACTAATCCATCCCCAATCTATCCAAAGCTGAACTGGCCATACACTCAAAATTATTTCAATAATTATTGCAACGTCAAGGCACACAATATAGTTGACAGGAAACCTATCTATATGTTTTCACTTTAGTTACCTGGCAATGATCGCATGAATAGTTTTAGTATTGGATTAATCAAATCCACAGCAGTGTGATCTTGCTTTATGTGACAGGTTTACATTAAGGCTTTCTGGTGTTGTCATTGTTCAGATTTTCACCTCTAATTAGGAACCCACAAATTACTGAATTATTTAAAAAAAAAAAAAAAGTTAATACAGCCCCCTAATGTGATTCTGCTTTATTTTTTATCATATTTGTCAATAGCGTACTGCTTCAACATTTGATGATGATGCAGTTATTCTCTAGCACAAACGGCTCAGTGGTACCTTACATCTTTAGTTCCCTGCTGCTTTCTGTAAGGAAAGGGCACTGACTTCACAATGTTAAAGCTCTGCAGGTAATATCACAAAAGCCTTACTGAGCTAACCTCACATTAAGGTAACTGACCCCATATTTTTCAAATTACAAAGAACACATCAAAGAGCTGTAAAATGTTATTATTTCAGGTTGAATAGCATTATCTTAAACTTTTATTTTGTACTTACATATTGTCTTTTTCATTGTTGTGACAAATCTTAGAACATAGCATTAGAAATGTTTGTTTTTTCCCAGTCTTTATGTATATTTCTATTTAAAGCCCAAGTTAAGGCAGTTTTAAAATAAAGTTCCTACATTATTGGAAGTTTATTAAGCAAAAAAGCAGCCTAGGCTGCAATATCTTCATTTGGGAGCTATCTTCCATAGATAATAATTTTTTGCTACAAAATGTCCTACGTCTTCCAGATTGAATGAGCGCCCATCATCCAAGATGCTGAAAAGAACTGCTTTGGGTTGCTTTTGAGATGTCATGTGCCCGTCTCCTGAGGGAGCATCACCATGGTCACTTTCATTCATAGTATAATACTGCAGAGAGTGACACTGATGTTATCACAGCAGTACCATTTTCTGAATAAAACCGGACAGGATAAAAAGAAAAAAAGAGGACCCAGTGAGTTATGTGACTGCTCTGGAGACATATAATATGCATTATTTTAGACAGAGAAGAGCACAAAATGGTGCCATGATCTCATTTTTGTCTGTGACCCCACTGGGTAGATTTTCCCTCGGTTCATGTTTCTGTGTACTGTACAATTAATGTCATCTTGTCAGTTTGGCACATGGAGCAATAAAATATTTTAAGAGGTATGGCATTTGCAGGTTTTCTGTTAGTGACTAGGGATGAGTTTTGGGTTCAAGTCAACCATGAATTTGACCTAAACCTGAGCTCTTTGCAGTTTGCTGAATGTCTGTCATAAATCATCCATTGAGTGGCAGTCTTACTACCACCACTAAATGAAGCATCCGGCTTCAAGGTGACATCCTTGACCAAATATGGTCATGACCAATAATGGCAGCCAACATCATTGGCTGGTTTGTTGTTAGCTGCTATTCATGGCAAGAGTCCGGTGGGAGAGGATCCACAGCACAGGTCATAAAGATTGTGTTAGTGGGTTGTCATTTATTGTGACTAATGTTGGATTTACATTGTGGGATATGTTTTTTAAGGGGAGAGTTAATACAAATACTTTTTTCATTGCTGTGTGTGTTTTATTTATTCTGAACTTCTATCCTGCTTTCCATCAAAGATCATTTTATCAAGATTAATCACCAAAGGCTGAGTTCACTTAAGATGTGTGTAAAACCAAACATCGATCTTTTCTAATTTTCTCCTTTTTGGTCCATTAAATATATAATTGAATGTGTTTTATTACGTGTTTAATTAGTATAAAAAATGTTGATCCTGCCGTAAATCCAGTGCTGTACTGTGTTGTGTGATCTCTGATGTTTTATCTCAAGCATTGTTATCAGTTCTGCTCAGTTCAGTACTTATGATGTGAAGATTATGATTATGATATCTTATGATAGGAAGATGAAGGAGGTGGTTCAGTAGTTTCAAGACGCTTCTCTGAGATACTGTACAGTGAGTGAGTGTTGCTGCCTAAGGAAGTTGTATATAAGGATCATTAGATGAAAATAAATGAAAAACAAAAAACAGAATAAAAACACCAAAGGTAATGCAACTACCTCATCTAAGGTCTGATCAGCTGCAATATACAACAGAGACTGGAAAAATTAGAATATTGTGCAAAAGTTACTTTATTTCAGTAATGCAACTTAAAATGTAATGCAACTTAAAATGTAGACTCATTACATGCAAAGCAAGATAGTTCAAGCTGTGATTTGTCACAATTGTGATGATTATGGCTTACATCTCAGGAAAACCCCAAATCCACAATCTCAGGAAATTAGAATATTACATACAATCAATAAAACAAGGATTGTAAATAGAACAATATCGGACCTCTGAAAAGTATAAGCATGCATATGTACTCAGTACTTGATTTGGGCCCCTTTTGCAGCAATTACTGCCTCAATGTGGTGTGGCATGGAAGCTATCAGCCTGTGGCACTGCTGAGGTGTTATGGAAGACCAGGATGCTTCAATAGCAGCCTTCAGCTCTTCTGCATTGTTCGGTGTCATGTCTCTCATCTTTCTCTTGGCAATACCCCATAGATTCTCTATGGGTTTCAGGTCAGGCGAGTTTGTTGGCCAATCAAGCACAGTAATCCCACGGTCATTGAACCAGCTTTTGGTGCTTTTGGCAGTGTGGGCAGGTGCCAAGTCCTGCTGGAAAATGAACTCAGCATCCCCATAAAGCTCATCTGTGGAAGGAAGCATGAAGTTCTCCAAAATCTCCTGGTAGATGGCTGCGTTGACCCTGGACTTAATGAAGCACAGTGGACCAACACCAGCAGATGACATGGCTCCCCAAATCAACACAGACTGGAAACTTTACACTGGACTTCAAGCATCTTGCAGTGTGTGCCTCTCCATTCTTCCTCCATACTCTGGGTCTTTGGTTTCCAAATGAGATGCAAAAGTTGCTATCATCAGAAAAGAGGACTTTGGACCACTGGGCAACAGACCAGGTCTGTTTTTCTTTAGCCCAGTAAGACGCTTCTGAGGTTTGTTGTTCAGGAGCGGCTTGACAAGAGGAATGCGACATTTGAAGCCCATGTCCAAGATCCGTCTGTTTGTGGTGGCTCTTGATGCACTGACTCCAACCTCAGTCCACTCCATGTGAAAGTCACCAACACTTTTGAATGGCCTTTTCCTGACAATCTTCTCCAGGCTGTGGTCATCCTACTGCTGCTTGTGCACCTTTTTCTTCCACACTTTTCCCTTCCACATAACTTTCTATTAATGTGCTTTGCTACAGCACTTTGGGAACATCCAACTTCTTTTGCAATTACTTTTTGAGGCTTCCCCTCCTTATGGAGGGTGTCAATGATGGTTTTCTGCACAACAGTCAGGTCAGCAGTCTTTCCCATGATTGTGATTCCTACTGAACCAGACTGAGAGACCATTTAAAGGCTCAGGAAGCCTTTGCAGGTGTTATGGCTTTCAAAGCCTAGCTCTGGGCACAAAAAAAAACCCTTGCACTGGGGTTCCTGCACTGCAAAGCTCATTATGTTTATAGGTGTTTACGGGTTCCAAAATTAGGAGAAATTCACTCCTTATTCCATGTTCCAGCATGTTCCCTCCAGTGGTGCAAGCAGGTTGCTGCAGTTTCCTCTCTTAAGTCTCTCACAGCTGTGGTGGCATGGAGGGACAACCCAAAGGCTGGAGCTTCAGAGGTAGAATGACAACATTGTAGAAGAGTGTGGGGGTAAGTAATACCGCCTCTTGTTCTTCTGCTGGATATGAGCATTTAAAGGGGTTCTAAAGCACAAGGCATTTTACCTTAATGCATTCTCTGCATCAGGGTAAAAAAACCTTCCAATAGAAGCTCCCCCCAAGAGCACACACACACACACACACACACACACACACACACACACACACACACACACACACACGCTTTGTGCTTGCTATGGGGGACAATCAGAGAAGAGGAGTAGTAGAGAACACTGGATGAGGATCCCAGAAAAGGAGGATCGGAGCTGCTCTGTGCAAAGCCATTGCTCAGAGAAGATAAGCATAACACATTTTTTATTGTAGGAAATACACATTTAAGTTTAGAATAGCTTTAATCCTTGCAGTGCAGGGGGTCCCTACTGCAAGGCTATATTTTGACTAATTCCCAAAGTTGGGCTTTAAGTAAAAAAAAAATGCCAGGTATCAGTTCAAGTTAATTCACAATACTGAAGAGCAAA
Source organism: Staurois parvus (assembly GCF_062004578.1). NCBI lineage: Eukaryota > Metazoa > Chordata > Amphibia > Anura > Ranidae > Staurois > Staurois parvus. The sequence continues at coordinate 992,718 of NW_028318726.1, forward strand.
GGCTTAGACCACTATTACTGATATATATATATATATATATATACACAGTATATATATACAATATGTGTACTGTATATATACTGCATGAGCAACTTTAATGATGGGGAGGTACCCACATTATCAAAGCCCTAACCATGTTCTCCAGCATTTACCTAGTTTTAACTAGTTTATTAGAGATTGTGATTTGCTTTCCAAACTTTAAAGATGATGAGTGGGGGTGTAACTACTGATTATGGGGCCCCATATCAAAATTTTGTAAATTGTAAGCCCTCCCACTGACACAGCAAGAAATGCATAAAACAATAATATAGTGGTCAGTAAAAGAAACTAAATATTCGCAAAAGGTTTGATAGCAATAATTTTAACCGGCAGCATATTTTGTATGATTACGTACAGTAATTGTTAGTGTTCCTGCACACAATTACTCTATAACCATAATACAAACTCCTTCTAAGAATGGCTTTTACAGAACTGCAAAACTCAGCAATATCATCAGCTTTTATCTGAAGAGTCCGTCTGAAGAAGTCTGTGTTGGGCATACAGAATTATTTCAGAGTAGCTGCCTAGGCCACAGCAGAAGTTCTGGGGGGGCAATAAATTTACACTATGGCAGGTAAACATATGCTGTTTGATTGTGAGAGAAAACGAGGGGGATTTTGGACTAGATGATGGTCCTGAAGAATGCTAAAGATTCATCCTGTGTGTCTAACATCAGATCTTCTAGACTGGAGACTTTTCAAGACTTCAACATCAGCTTCACGTGCTATGTCTCAAAACCTGACAATTTGCCTCAACAACCTCACTAATGGGGACATCTCTTTCACCAAGCCCCATAACAGGCATATGGGCTGATATTGCTATAGTTATGTCCTTAAGGATGGGGCTGCCTCCATGGAATGTCTGCTCTCAAGTTATTTACTGCTGTATAAAGTATATGTCCCAAATGGAAGCCCTGATAGTTTTTAGTTATGAGCTGCACTTTACAAAGGTGCCTAGATATGGCAGCATAGCTTTGCATGTATTTTCAATTGTAGTGTAAGTATAATGTAATGTAAATGTTAAAACAGTTTAATGAGGTAATTTTGCATTGGATCAAGTGCTGTGAAATCTTTGTATTTTACAATAATGTAAATGTTAAAACAGTTTAATGAGGTAATTTTGCACTGGATCAAGTACTGTGAAATCTTTGTATTTTACAGTCCTGCCCAAGTGTGTCTTTCCTGTGTTATTTATAAATTTCCCACATGCCGTTTTGACAACGTCATGTTGCAATGGTGAAATGCATGTGATTCTTGGGAAGGAAGTGATTTCTGCCCTGGATGCTCTTCATATTTTGACACTTACAATTCATGTAAAGATTTAAAGTGGTTCCAAACTCATCAGGTTTTCTTACCTTAAAAGAACTTTTAGTGCCTGTTTCTCCCACCCCACCCCCCAAATACTTACCCAATCCTGTATCAATCCAGCACTGTGCTCATCTGCAGGTCTTCTCTCCTCTCTTTGCTCTCTCAAAGGTTTGTCTTAGGGCAGCAGGAGCCAATGGACCTTGCTGTCTCCAGTCAAATCCAGTGAGGAGGGATCAGGGGTGGAGCCAAGTTATGTTGTGTGCTTCAATGGATGCACACAGCCTGACACATATGCCACCATAGCAAGAAGCTTGCTATGGTGGCAGAAAATGAAGAGGAGGAGCTGAGAGCAGCAGTGGGAGACCCTAGAGGAGGAGGAGGTTTGGAGCTTCTCTCTGTAATACCAATGCAGCAGGTATATATAACAGTATTAGGAAAAAATAATGTAAAAATCACTTTAAGAGTATTCCAGTTTTTGTAATGTTCACAACTTTACTTGAGCTGAAAAAAATATCTACCCTGTTTAACCATTAGCCGCCCGGCCAATGGCCGTTTGGCGGCTTGAAAAGCGCTGCAGCTTTCCGGGTGCACGCCATTTGGCGTGCTTCCGCACATGCGCGGTTTGCGCGGTTGCAGAGCGACGCAGCAGTGCAATCTGTCACCGCCCGTGCACCTCGGACACGGCCGATGACAGATCCAAGTACCGGCTCCCGTTACCGGTACCATGTGACCTGCTGTGACCAATCACAGCAGGTCACATGACAGTTGTATACAATGGATGGCTTCATTCATGATGCCATCCATTGTATACTAGTGCCTAGCTGTGAATGGTCACAGCTAATCACATGCACATGTCATGTGATTAGCTGTGACCAAATCACAGCTAAGCACAAAAAAAAAAAAAAAAAAGAAAAAAGCTGAATGAATCGATTTCATTCAGGTAAATGCTTGCTTATAGCAAAGTAATTCTTTGCTATAAGCAAATTGTGTAAAAAAAAAAAAAAAAAAACAATACTGATCACTTCCCCAAAGTAGTACAGTGTTACTATGGTAACATTGTACTATTTTGGTCATAGCAAAATATGAAAAAAAATCTTAAAAAAAATAAAAAAAAATGTAATAAAAAATTAAATATAATAAAAAAATTAAAAAAAATTAAAAAAATATATATATATATTTTTTTTTCATACTGTCACCAGTCAGTGTCGCTGTTCACCGCCATGCCAGTTATATGATGACGCTGTACTGCACTGGTGACAGTATGTAAAAAAAAAAATAGTGAAAATAATTTTTTTAATTTTTTCATTTTCCGAAAAATTATGACAAAAAAATACAACTTCAAAAAACTCGCCATGCCTCTTATGAAGTACGTCGGACTGTCTACTCTGCAAAAAGGGGTCATTTGGGGGATATCTGTACTGTTCTGACATTCTTGGACCTCAAGATATTAGATTGGCTGTCAGTACTTCAGGATTGATCAATATTCAGATCTATACCATAGTTTGTGAACTCTATAACTTTCCTACAAACTAAAAAATACATCCTAATTTGGGTTATTTTCACCAAAGACATGTAGCAGAATACATCTCGGCCTAAATTTATGAAGAACAATTATTTAATTGTAAACTTTTATAACAGAAACAAAGAAAAATGTGTTTTTTTTTCAAAATTTTTGGTCTTTTTTTGTTAATTTAGCAAAAAATAAAAACCCCAGCGGTGATTAAATACCACCAAAAGAAAGCTCTAGTTGTGTGAAGAAAATGATCAAATTTTAGTTTGGGTACAATGTTGTATGACCGCGCAATTGTCATTCAAAGTGTGAGAGCACTGAAACCTGAAAACTGGCCTGGGCAGGAAGGTGTAAAATTGCACGGTATTGAAACGGTTAAAGGGGGATCCTAATATCAATATTTTTTTGAAATTCTGTTTTTGGGCTCTAAAGTTGTGATCTGTAAAGGATATTGTAGATACATTGTGCAAAGTCTGCTAATTGATATAGACCAGAACAGATCATATTGTTTGACCATATTTTTGGATATAAATAAGATATTGTGAATCCTGTGACTGGGGACATAGATGGGTATACTGCAATATTGGAAATAAGTAGTCTGGATCTGGGTACCTATCAGGCTTGAATAAACAAATTATATCTGCATACCACATTGTTGAATATAAAAGAGATTGTGAGTCTTGAATTTTTGCTTATTTTAGCTATAAAATAGTACTTTGAATACACTATTGTTCTGAGTTAAGTGCTGACTAAACTACTGATTGATAAATATGTAAATCAGGATTAACAGTAGTGGAATGTCAAGTACAAATGTTATTGGGATGTAAGACTTGCTTGTTTGGCAAAATGGTATTTTTGTAATGCAATCAGAAGTTGGTATATTCATGTTTATCCCATTTACAGGGGAATTTCAGATGTCAAGGCAGACAGAAGTTGACTCATTTAACCAAATGTCATATAAATAACACACAGCTTGAACTCTGCCTAGAATCTCCACACATTCACACATGCCATGACATTATGTATTATATTTTAAATAAATTATAACACATACTTTAATGCCAGCCATATAAACACTGTAAACCTTTTTTTCTTAACCGACAGCTGCTTTAGGCTAACTAACATTTGCTAGATGCCTATAGTTAGCAATGTCCAGAAGATATGTGGCATTAGTGTTCTTTTGTGCTGTTTACATTTACGATGTTAGTACTTCAATAGTGCTATAAGCCATTGGCATATAAGTAAGAGATTTCTATGCAGCAGTGTCTGTTAAACATGATATTCCAGTTCAGCTTAAGCCTATGGAGGAGGTTGATAAAATCTGTTCCTATTTACAATTCAGAGAAGTCAGGAGAGGGTGGCTTAGAAGCTTAGAAGACTAACTGAATAATATGCCGCACAAATCACAGCATGCTTTGCTGTAGAAATGGATAGAGTGGAAAGGCTTAACATGCCTCCAAACCGCTGACAAGAATCTCCCAATAGACAATATATAAGGGTTTGTGAACCCTGATCCTCTCTATGTGCCTGTGACACATACCTGGCAGTTTTGTTTTTCCTAGTGTAGCTAAATAGAGTTTAATGGCTGCCTATGGGAAGCGTGCCTTGGTTTGCACACACTGGCATCCAAATGCAGCTTAAAGTATAGAATAGTTGCAGCTAGCACTTATTATTGTAGCGTTTACCTTTAAGTATTTTTTTCATGTGGCTTTCAAACTTTTAAATACTTATTGCAATGAAAAAAAGATTTTTTGATTAAAGCCCACCTTCAGGCAAAATAATGCAGGTGTGCTCTAATCTTACTTTGTCTACTCAATTTCCTGAATCATTTGACATGGTTTCTCATAGACTGCTAATGTATTATAATCTATGGGCTTAGATATTTCCATCTATAAATGGATAGAAAATAATCTAAAACACCTTATTGAAAGAGTAGTAATTAGTGATTTATACTCTAATCAGGGCCACTAAGAAGGGGGTAAAGGCAGCTCTTTCATACTAGGCCCAGACCCCATCTGGTCAGCGAAGGTCTGGGTGATGGTGGATCCAGGGCTGTGCTTTGGTGTACATTGGCAGTTACTTTTTACTAATCTTACATCTGTGGAATAATCTCGCCGGCAAGCCAACATACCATTGCTCAACAGACATGTGAGCTGTGCAGACTTCTCCCCTACCCTGCCTGCCTAGCCACCTACCCCCTCCAGCTTATTCACTCCATTTTTCCAGTCCAAGGCTGCCATGGAACATGATTTGTTGCACTCAACTGATGAGGGGTGACCTGCCTGCAGAACACACTGGTGATGCTTGTAGTGTAACTAAAGGCAAACATTTTTTTTTTCAATTTTGGATAGAGTGAAAAGGGATTAGAACACTTGTCAGTTTGTACTGCAATTGTTAGGGAGATCCACCCTCTCTATTTATCCTGTTTATTGTTATCATTGAAAGCAAAAGTAAAAGAAAATCCCAAATTTTGAGTTGACATCATAACAGTAATAAAGGAGAAATCCTCCAATGGGAACACTATTTGTGACCTTGGTGATACCCCAGGATTCCCTCACTTTGGAGGGATTTCCTCTCTATTTCTGTTTTGACTATAAGACAGGAAGTGAAGGGAAATTTCCCCTATGGAACACAGATGGAAAAAAACTGGTAGGGGTCATAACCCTCCCTTACTCTATCCAATATAAAAAAACATTTTGACTTTGATTCTGCTGTATTTTACATTCTTAGTTCTTTGCTTCTACAATTTAAATGTGGCTGGGCTCATCATCTCAGCTCATACTGTACATTAATTTAGTCTACAATTACCTAATAATTACTACTATTTACCAGAAAGGGGGGAAATCTACCCACAGGCCTTAAGCATACCTCAAAAAATAATCTTCTCAGTTTTATTATCTTCACTGTTCTGATCCCTGGCTGGGCTATGCGATAAGGCAGTGCAGGTCTTTAACTGTGAAAGTAGAACTCAAGTATTTTTTTTTCTATTGCTCCCTATTCAAACTATGTGCCTGTAATGATTTTGATCCTAGGCATTGATCACAGCTATGTAGTGTAAAAATCCTAGCATTACTAATGTCAGAAAGAAGAGACATCTCTATACTTGCAGAGCTGCAGTTTTAATGCCAGTGGCTGCAAATGTAAAGGGATACTGTCATTTATCTGCCCATTATGTGAATGGATGAAATGAGAGGAGGGGGGATTTTAGGATCCTTCACTGTCACAGCTGCTGCTTTAATCCCCACAGTACCAGCATTACAGTACTGGAAGTATTTGTTTGCATCAATGAAGCTAGGAGTTTTACACTACACAGCTGCAATCAACACCTAAGATTACCATCATCAGAGGTACCCTATTTGGACAGAGCACAATTAAAAAGAATTCTGTTGAAATTTTACTAATGCCCAAGCACCCTGGTGTAGAAATAGCACTGCCCTCCTATCCCCAAAATGTGTGGGGAGCCCTTTTGGGCTGGGGGCTGTTAGGCAGGCTCTACAGGGCCCCATGATTTCTGGTGGTGACCCTGCTCTAAATGGTTTCAAGTTGTTAGTAACATAATTCAAGGTTCATGTTTGGGTCCATTACTATTTTAAACTGTTTATACATTATATATATTTTGTATTTAAAAGTACTATTTCTGTTTTTTCAGGTGGAAAAAAATGATGTAGTGTACTTGTTATTGTATGATATTTCTGTTGAATTGTATGTGATGGTTAACTGAGCAGCTACATGGACATTTTAGTTTACCACTGTCAAATGAAAACCTATGGATTTGGTGGCTAAAAATATGCATGCATCATGAAATCTAGGGGGAATGAAGTTGGATGAAATAGTACTTTACAAGGATGTGGGTGTCCTTGTAGACCATAGACATATTAACAGGATGCAAAGTGAATTGACAACAGCTGCTAGAAAAAGCAAAATAATTTCTTATATTACAAAAGAGGAATAGGCTTAAGAGAAGGAGATAACCTTGCCCCTGTTCAAAGTATTAAGGAGATGCCATCTTGAGTCTACTTCACACGGGGATCCCCTTTGCTCAGCAGGGGATGTGTCCACTGATCCCCTGCTGATGAGAGCAGAGTGGGCGGTTGAAAGGTCCATGTCCACTCAGTTTATGCAGAGTTTATGCAGAGTAGAAACGGACCGAGCCTGCCCTGCTCTATGGGCAGCTGGGTATAAACTGACCGGCTGGCCATTTACACCTAACTACCTCCAATCCACCTGAATGGAGAAGAATGGTTCCCCTTCTGTTTGTTTTTAGCAGACTGGATCAGATCAGAGGTAGGACACAAGTCCGTTTACACCCGCTGGTCCATTGGAATGAGTGGATGTTACCATGAAATCAAAGACTGGGTTGTCTGGCAATATATAATTATACATATGCATTTTTTTAAACAGTTTTTTCCTACATTTAAAAGGTAGGGGATTTGGATTGATTATAAAAGAGCTGATTCTCAACATCTCTTTAGTATATTTATATAGTGCCCAGTCCACATTATACAAGTTTCTTATATGTAAGCTTTTTCTGTGCCTTTTTATGTGACCTGGTATCCTGGAGCCATCTGCTGCGATTACACCTCATCTCCTTGTGCTGTCATATGGATGTTCAAAAATCACTAAAGATTTGGACTCTTTGTACTGCTACCTTTAGTGCTATTTTTTCAACTTTGCAATTTATTTGAAGAAATATGGAAACATGTAAAAGGGCAACCTAGTTTTCTAAGTAGGTAGATTGTTCCAAAAAGTATCTAGAATATGAAATTGGGATTATTCTTGACCAGTCTAGGCAGTAAATACTGTGTGTTGTCATTGGTAAAGGTCAGTAGTTGCATTTACATTCATTAGAAGGACAATTTTATGCAGTAATTTAAAATTGGTACGTTATAAATTTTGGCAGATGGTATTATGATATATGTAATATTTCTTGCAACACCTTCTACTGTCAGTGCCTTAATCACCTCCCAGAGTAGATGGGAATAATACAAGCCATTATATTCTGACACTGATAAATGATAAAACTTCTCTCAATTTATCAATTACAGTATATTCTGTTATTGATGTGCAGAATTATATCAAGACATTGCTGAAAAACAGCTATGAACATCTGAGCATGTTTGTCCTTTTGGCAACTTAGTTAACTCAAAAATAATACTGTGTTGGGCTAAGTAATGCTGATTTTCCATTCCTTAGTAATAATAGTCATCCATACAGTTCCCTCGTACTTGATAAAATACAGTCTTCACATAATTACACTCTGTTTATGACATGTATTATTAAAGTAAGACTATAAGACATTTTCCAGTAAAATTAAAATGTTAGGGTCTCCTAATCTGTACAAATGTATACAGCAATGATTGCAAGAATCTATTTTTGAATAATATTCAGTTGAATTGGTTGAATACTTTCCCAGTGTGCTGGAACATTGTCAGCCAACAGCTATTTTCAACTGATGTAGGGGATCTATTTATAAATGTATTCATACAAAATTCACACAGCTTTCACCCAAGATTCATAATTTTTTGAATATGGTTAAAATTAATATTTTTGAATCCTGGATGAATGTTTTGTCATACTTGTGTGAATTAATGTATAAATAGAATCCTTGGTATGTAAATGTTCAAGTATCCAATACAGTGCTTTGCTAAAAAACAAAATGTTAATTACATTAATAACAGGTAATTTGGTACATGCAGTTTAGGTCTGGATGGAAAATTATCTGTCCATATAGTGACCCATGAAGTTAGCTAGGCCTTCCATTTTAGTTGTAAAAGTCTATGAATAGTGATCTTTTTTTAGTCAACTGCCCACTGCTATAAATATCATTTTAAAAGCTAAGCACTGTTCTTACAAACAGCATGTGTACGCATATGTGTACTGGATAAACAGATCTTCTACCCCATGGGATATCTGCTTTGGTAACACGTGGTACATCTTGCTTGAGTAAATCAAAATACATTGGAGAATTTTTAAATATCAGTGGATGCAGGTTCAGACATGTGAAGTTATGGACTAGAGCAAGAAGATTTCAGAGTGCTCATTGTTTTCATCTTTACTGTTTTGTGGTCATAGAATTACACTAAATGATGCCTGGGGGGCTTTAAAGATTCCATAGCCATTAAATAACCAATGGATTGATTGAGAATATTACAGTACATTGAAGCACCCTTTGAAAAACAATCTGGGGCAATGATGGAATGGGCAGGTTAGCTTGCACATCACACTGTCTTTTGAAGTTTATGGTCACTTTTAGAATTCTGCAAACCTTTGGAATTTACATTTCAAATTACTGAAATATATTAAAATATCATATAGTCTTTCATAGGTGGTAACAGTGTTAAACTTGTCTTTAAATAATTTACACAGCAACAAATACAGCCTTGTTAGCTTTTCTGTTATGGGAAGCAAACATTTTCTCTCAAGTGTTTTAAATTGATCATACATCCATTGTCTGTTTTATGCCCGAGGCCCAAACTCTAGACATCTGATGGGTCTTCAAGTAATTGGACATAGACTGTCTTTTCAATTGTGAATATTTTAACAGAAGGAAATAAAGTTAAACTGTGATATTGTTTTCATGTCTTTGAAATAGTGGCTGACCTTGATTTGCATTTATACCTTATTGAGTTTCTCCTATACAAGTGTAATACTAGGAACTCAGACAATGTATGACCCTCATGAGCCCTGCAGATATGTAGTTTCATGAATTTTCATGTGTTCATTCTTGATTGACAGTCACAGGGTGATCTGTTATATTATGTCTGACAATGCTTACAGAAGTTTTCTGTGATTCTGTTTCTCTAACCTGTGCTCACTAACAGGTGATGCTTTGTAATATTACAGCTAAAATTCAAGAACCTCATCTGAAGCAGCTGTCTTTGCAAATCTTATTCTACCTGCATGTTTTACATTTACAGGGCTGGACAAATCTCAGGAGTCAAGCAGCCCATTTGCTTAAACCAATTTTTTTAGGCTTTTATATTATTGTCTGTGGAGGTACATGTCCTCTGGTTCATACATTTTCCTGAATGTCTTTTAATTCTTTGATCCTTTATTTGTATTTTTGCTTTATTTTCAGAATTGTTTGTCTATGGTAGCTATTATCAAAAAGCTTCAGGCACATTACCCTTCAGAAGATACAAATATACATAAATTGTCTAAGAAAATAACTTAATTCACCTAAATTATGTTTTTTATTGGATTTAACTATAAATAGTATTTATATATAGATGCACAGAGGTTAAAAACATTATACAATATACAGTATTTGTCACTGCATTTGCTCTGAACCTTAAGGCAAACTATTGTTCCATGACAGCAATTATTTTAAGCAGAAGGAGGATCACTAGAGGCTGCTTGCAGTGTAGCCTAAAAAATTGTTAATGGGAAGTTAGTTTCATGTCGAAACATGTACCTCACCAAGACTTAACTTAGATAGACAAAGGTCTTCCAAGGAATGAGCAGGGACACTTCTGTCTGTCATCTAAAACCCCTGGACCAGCTACTGTTTCTCCTGCAATAAACTGGTATGACTTATACAGTGTACATAGCTAACACTTTTAATTTGGATCAGGTAGTACATTAAAGTTCTAAAAAGTTTCAGAGAGTTTGTGCATGACAATGAGTTCTTCTAATTTTTTTCTCTTGTTGTTGCCTTCTAAGGGTAGACCTAACAGACTCATCTTCAAGCATTGTGTTGGGATAGAGGCTGTGAAGGGATCTGGGTATCTACAGACAGCCTTGCTTAATTTGAACAGAACCTAATCTCAGTTGTTTCCAATACCAACACTGTTCAGTGCCTGTGCTTTGTGATGCCTGCAAGTACCTTGTTACTAATTAAATCAAAACCTGTGTTCCTGTAGCGCCCCCTTAGAACCTAGAACCAAGCTGTACATGAGGCCTAAAATTTTGCCCAAGTCCATATTGAGTCCACTTCCTGTAATTCAACTGTAAAATGCCAAAGTCTGTATTAAAAGGAGATAATACTCAGTATATACCCAAGCCTAATATCCAAGGGTCTCCTCAGGGACACATGGATCAATTTAAAGCTGAAGTTTAGGTTTGGATTCTATTGCATAGTTACATTTGGCCTTGCTTTGACCATTGTAAGTATGAATATTTCCTACTTAAGCAATCCCTGTGGAGGCTGCAAATCACTATAATAGTTGATGGAACAGTCTTTGCAGTCCAGTGCTGAGCAGCTGTCCTTCTGCATAGTAACTACAGGGGGTCACTTGCTCAGCAGTCATAATTCACAAAACATCTTGTTATTGTTCTCAATTAAAAAAGGCATTCTCTGATCGGATGGTGGAGATTGTTCTTTCATCACCCCACCCTCTCCACCTTGTCCATTCAGCGACCTTGTATTCACTGAAAAAAATAGTGGCAGTGCTGAGCAACTGACCCTCTGTGGTGCTTGTGAAGAAAGGCAGTCTTTTGGGTCTGTTGACATCAGACCACTACTATCACTGAAGTAACTCCACCTGTTCAACAACATCTGTGATCACTAGTGACAGGAAGCGAAGTCTCACAAGGGGTTTCAGATACTTAGGATTTTCATTTGTCAAGCAGGGACCGTATGCGGTCCTTTGCCAGCCTTGAACCTGCCCTTGGGGCACTATTCCTCTGAATGATACAAGGCACTATTCCTCCCACTGACACCATCAGTGGTGCACTATTTCTTCCACTGATACCAATGATGGGGCACTATTCCTTCCAATGATATGAGGCACTATTCCTTCCACTGACACCAACAATGGTGCATTATTTCTTCCACTGATACCAATGATGGTTTACTATTCCTTCCACTAATACCAATGATGGGGCAGTACTCTTCCTTTTACTGACCACCAACCCTGAGGCCATGTTTATTCTCACTGATGCTGGGTCCAGTACATTTTCTACTCCTACTGACCACAATCTGGCCCCCTTAAGTCTGAGGTACAATGAACTGGCCCTTTGAATGAAAAGTTTGGAGACCCCTGAATTAGTGAACAGTTCTTGGCCTGACAGCTACACAATAGCATATTCTGAACCACCAAAATTGTTTTATTACATGCTTGAAATTTTAATACTTTTTATTTACATGCCACCCTGCTGCTGGCCATTTTTCTCTTAAGGGTCCATTCACAACAGGTGCGGTACGGCTGCATTGGGCAGCTATTCCAATGTAATCCCACTGCACCTCCACCTCAAGACAAGACAAAATACCTTGTCCCTGGTGTGGATGGTTCACACTATAGCATTGTGGAGGAGTGTGGGCTGAAAAAAGTACTGTGTTCAGTACTTTTTTCCAGCACAGCACAGGTCACCACACGTCAGGTGATACAACTCTATGAAATGTCACTGTGTAACATTTCAAAATGTTTGTTTTTTTAAAAACATGAACAGTGTGATGCACCATAGCAACTAATGTGAACAATCTCTAAGGGCCAGTTCACACTATAGAAACACAGTCCAGATGTGTTCCAGATGCCTTTTTGCATGCGCATTTTTGACGTGTTTTTGGCATTCTGGTGTGTTTTTGATGCATTTGTGACACATTCCAGTGCGTTTTTTATGCATTCCAGTTCATTTTTTCCCCTCTCTTTTTCTTCAATTTAAAGAGGGACGTGCATTCCAGTGCGGTTTTTGGTGCAGTTTGGTGCATTCCAGAGCGTTCCGGTGCATTTTTGATGCATTTTACCAAGTTCCAGTACAGTTCTGTGCAGAAAAAATGCAGCATGTTCTGCTTTTTTTTCTGCAACTGGAATGCACTGGAACAACTGCAAGCACTGATGTGAACTATGACATTGACAACCATATAACCTACTTTCTGTGCATTTTGGATGCAGAAAAAAAGCAACTGAAATCCATGTAGTGTGAACTAGCCCTAAGTGACTCTGAGATGAAACAGAGAGAGAGAAAAGACAGAAAAGTATAGAAAAAGTAACCAGGGTGTTATTTTGACAGCTGAAGAGCTAGTCATCACTCAGTTCTTGTGAACATACAGTATATTTGTCTTTAAACAGAGAATTGTGTGTACAGAACTGTGTACACAGGCAGGGCACATAAGAAAATGTACAACAGTACTGCAAAGAACTCAAGCATACTTTATTAAAGCATTTTGATACCTACATAACATTCAGTAGGGATTTACAGCTACTTTAATAGACTTACAAGCTTACAAGCACTACAATAATCTCTCCCTATCCAAGTTGTCAGTAGTACTAACTATGCTTTCCCTATCATAGCAAAAGCACATTGTCAATATGGCTGCTCTGACCTTAGACTCTTTATAGGGAGGGGGCTGGCTTATCCAAAAACTCTCCTTTTGGCCTGTCTAAACCAGCAGACCTAGGCTCAAAGAACAGGCAATGCATTTTGGTTGCAAAGAATTTGGAAGGGTGAGTTCCAGCATTAATTTGACTGAACCTTAAACACTCAAGGTTCACCTCAAACCCATGGTGGTGGTGAAGCCTATCCCCAACTCTACAAAAATCCTTTAGTAGCTTTATTATGTTAACTAAGCTGAATTGATTTTGCTTTAAATATTAAACATGCTATAAAGGTCTAAGAAGGAAGCACATTATACAGAGAAAAGCTTTGGATTTCTGTACATAAGCTACTGGTGTCCTTCAGGTGCACAGCTTTCTGCAAGTGTTATAGGTAGACTGTCATGCATATAGCCTTAAGTACCAGAAAGGCTTGTCACTGCCATCTTGCATCTCTTGACAAAGATGCATTTGGATGCGCAGAGGCACAATAATTGAAAGCTGCCTGACAGAAAGGTAACATGTTAGACTAAAAGGAGGGTACCAGCCTTCAGGCTTGTTCTGTCACAGCTTTAAATAGAATTGAAAGAAGATATGCAGGCCAAACCCAAATAAATAAATAATATAAGACAAAGTGCTGGCTGCAAAGGACAACACAGTTCAGTCCAATACATGAAGATAATTATTTACAGAGATAGAAATAAGTTACATGGACAATTTACATAACTAATTAAATAATATCGCTAATGAGCCATTGATATACAAGTCTTTGTTCAACTTTCAGTTCGGCAGACCTGATAGCCTGGACAAAGATTAAATGCGAATAAGAACGGTATTAAAAATTTGCCATTAAATGAAAATGTCACACATACATGAGCGATTGCCATATTTTCTTTTTAACAAGGCAAAGAGCATTGTGAAAAGTGCAATAACCCTTAGAAATGTTTTCACACAAATAGAGCTTTCTTTTGGTGGGATTTGATCACCACTGGATTTTTTTTTATTTTTGTGCTATACAATGAAAAAAGAATTGAGAAAAGCTATATGTTTTACTTTTTGCTATAAAACATATAAAAAAAATTAATACATTTAGGCTAAAATGTATTCTGCTACATGTCTTTGGTAAAAAACCCCAAAACAAATAGTGTTTGGAAATGATGGTGTATATATATAATGGCAGCGATCAGTGACTTATAGTGGGGCTGTGACATTATGGCAGGCAATCTGGCACTGACATCACCAGTGACACTAATACAGTAATCAATGCTAATAAAATGCACAGACACTGTCTTAATGACACTGGGTTGGAAGTGGTTAACATCTGCAGCAAAAAAAGGGTTAACTGTGTCCCTAAAAAGTGTTAATGCATTAACTGTGTGCTTTTATTAAGCAATGTGGCATTTTTGTTCTCTGTTTGGCTGGGAAACAAGAAGGGGCACATCGCCGCTGTCAATAGAGATATCTGTGTTGTTTACCCACTCTGCCGATCACCATGAATCATTAGCCAGGACCAACTGATTGGCATGTGCTGTAGCGAATGACAGCACAGTTGGGTTGGTGGATGTGTGCGTGCCCCCTACCTGGAAGTCCTAGATCACGTATATATAGGTGATAATGCGCAGAATGGATGCATTGTATCAATAAAGCTACAATGCGCCAGTGCTAAGGTAGCATTGCTTCAGAGTTGTTACAGCTATCCAATGCATGAGCTGAAACCCAAAGCTCTGCTACTGGACTTGTCAGCTCGTTCTTCTCATTGTCTACTGGCCTGGGCAACTCAACAGAAGGTTATTGTCTCCTGGCAAAGACCGGGTGGTCTTTGTGAAATCCCTGAGTTTCTTCATCCTGCCCCTTGGATATTCCAAAAAAGCTGCTTATCTTTTATCTTGGTGAGCTATCTTATCTTTCTACATTAAAATATACTTTTAATGCAACAATTATGCCTTGCTCATTTGTATTTACTAGTACTGATCACCCTGGATCTTGGAAGAGTTGCAGGATCAGCATTTATTCGCTTTTATCATCACAATCATGAAATCATTTATGTATTAAAAGGGTTTCATTGAGGTTTACATGCTGTTGATTTACTAAATCTGGAGAGTGCAAAATCTGGTGCAGCTGTGCATGATAACCAATATGCTTCTAACTTCAGCTTGTTCAAATAAGGTTTGCCAAAAGAAATTGGAAGCGTATTAGTGTCTATGCAAGCTGCATCAAATGTTGTACTCTCCAGTTTTAGTAAATTAGCCCCTATGTGTGCTTCATATCTGTGATTTTAACCATTGTTTAGACAACATAGAGAACAGCGTAAAAGAACAGAGGTCAGAGTGTGTCCAATACAACATAGCAAATACAGTGCAGGGACAGGAGTAGATAGTATACTGTCCTTTATTTGGTAGTCATTGAAAGGAAAAAAACCACCACATTACATTTGGAGTTAGTAGGAGGAATGTTGTGTTACACTGGTGGTCAGTGAAAGATAGAATTCCCTGTTATTTCATGGCTGCTGTGTGGCTTGGGCTCTGTGGGTGCTGTCAGGCAAAGGATCAATCTGCCCAAGACAGTAAGATGGTCTACATTTCGATCAATGTTGTTGGGCAGGCACCATGACCAACACCACTCTCTGACTAGAGAACCAGGACTCTGGAGGATCTTTCACTCAGTATGACTCAGGAATATTAAATCAAACATTAAGATACAATCAGTGTAGATTTAATTCTGAAACCATATAAAGAACCATGAAAAATGGTATACTACAGATCCTCAAATAAAGCAGGAACAGAATATTGGCCCAACCAAATTGTTATTAAAGCTGCAACTTTATTTTAAAATGTTTTCACTGTGCATATTACCGTGACTAATCTTAATCAAACACAAGCACACACGGAATCAGCTACATACCCTGGTTCAAGAGCCAAGAGAGTGCTGCCACTTAGGCTGTTACCTAATCACATCAATGGCAGTATTTATTGTATACATTTATAAAAATATCTACGTGAGCACTGCTATTCCTAACTCCTGGACCCACAGTAGATCCTGGAAACTTCACATGTACATCCAGATGTAAAGGCTTACAGGCTTCCCTATTAATGGCATATTATGAAATGTGAATTAGAGATGTCTAGGCTCATCTGAATCTGTTGTAGCTACTACAAAGCCTACTGCGTCAAGTCACGTGTAGCCCTGACTAATGGCCCCTTAAGAGCAGAGTCATTTAACATGGTAGCCTCACTGCCTCATCACAGATTTTCTCTCTCTCGCGAACACTGACTGGTTGCAGGGAAGATGAGAGAGGAGGACTCTGACTATATTAGTGGTCAGATTTAGCTCCACCCCCTGGCACATATGAAGGAAAACAGAATGGGAGGAGGACCCAGGGTCATAGTGGGAAATGGGAAGTGAGCTGGCCCATGTCCCCAGAGCAGCATTGCAGTACAGTAAGGGGAGATCTGAGTACCATGAGCAGAGTGGTGTGCACAGGGAAGAGATGCACACAATCTGGGACACCAGGGTGATAGAAAGGACACAGCAGAGTGGATTCTGGGCAGGTGATAGAGCCAGATACTGTTCTTCAGCATGGGATAGAGGGTCACTAGAGTCCAAGGCAGCATAGGACATCCTTTTCTCCACAAATATACACATCAGCTGAGATTGTTTTGTGAAAAAATGTACAGATGTTACAAGACTAGTATGCTGAATGAGCAACTCAGTGCAAGCTACAATAGAGGCACAGTGGCCTGCTATAAGTGATGCAGCCTACATCTCATCTTTCTTCATATAGTTTGCAGGAGGGTCCATTTAAAGACATACTATAGCTAGCCATTGGCCAGTGGGATAATCTATTTGATTTTATAGCTAGGCCCCTACAGTTAGCTTCATATCTCTTCCTCAAGATTATCCCACTGTTGTTGAACCATTGCCTTTACCATTGTCCACCATGTGCCCGCATGGGGCATGTCATCACTGTAGCTTCAAGACCCAATATTTTTTCCATACTTCTATTTACCTTCACTAATCCTCATTAAGTATAACTAATTCACATGAAAGGATAAAACTGTGTCACTGCAAATATATATCTATATATTTTTTTTCAATTTCAAGTCTTTTTATTTTACTGTAATCACACAACATTCAATTTTACAAGTCTACAGATGTTTCTGTCAGCAGCAGAAAGAATTGAATAAAAACATATTTCCTACATATTGCACACAAGAAATCATGTTCTCCTTGTTTCTTGACAATTTATATCCATCAGTTGTGACTGCTAACCAAAAAATGTATTTGAAAGCCAAAATAAGGTATTTACATCAACAAAAATAAAAATATACCAAAAGGTTCCACAAATGTATTAGAGATGAAAGAGAAAATGCTTAAAGTTGTTACACAGGAAATTTTATCGGTTTGAGCTGAGAAGGATGGATGACAGAAAGCTTTTTTGACTGTAGTATTGATTTGCTATGCTACAAAGTCTAATATTTACTGTACATATATATTGGGATTTAAACACCCAGAACTGGAAGTTCTGTTCGTTTTCACTTTAATATTAACAAACTACAGAGGTTTATTTCCCATATGTACATACTGTATATTTATATATTGAATACATATATTCAATAAAAATCGACACGTACTAGCATATTTATTATATAAATACATTCCCCTCTTGACCAGCCTTTCTAAACATGGGTTAAATGGAACCCTGGAGTTCATCCAGAGATTATTAGGGGTACCTTGTAATAATCAATGTAAATGGGCTTTTCTCCACTGACCAACAATGTGGGTTTCTTTTCTGGTCATGATTATTATTTGTTTAATTTCATTGTTATCACTGAAAAACATTTTTTGGATAGAGCTGCCTTGGGTGTAAAATGCTGTATGCTAAGTAAGCCACTTTCCATATTTATTCCTATATTTCAATTTACTGTTCACAATAATTTAGCATGACATGTAGCTATTGTATACTAATTATTAGCAGACATTCTCTGAAAGTTATTTCAAGGCTTCTGCCATTTAAAAAGATGTTTGCTCTAGAGCTAAAGTTTGGCATTGGTCAAAGAAAAGCCAAAAATCTGACGACAACATGCTACTACTATATTTACAGTAGTTTATAATCCATTACTGACAACATCCTACACCTAATAGCCAGCACATTGTATGTAATCGGGGAGAATATGAACAGTGTATTATCTAGATTTTGGGGCTAAGATGTGAAAATTACTTGAGAAATAGATAAAACAATTATTTGCAACTCATAATCAATTTACAAGTTCTTTTTGAAAGAGCCTGAAATGCATTCACTTATTTGATGTTGACTGTATGAAAAATGCAAATGCTGATATCTAATTGTGAACCTTAATATAGATACTTCTAAGACAGATATTACAAGGTTCATACAACCAAATAGGTTTGATGGTAATATCTTTCTTGACTGGTGCTGCCCTTTAAAGCCTGACAAAGACAGCTTAAATTTGAACTGATTTCTTCCTGAGCTCAAAAAACTTATATTAAAAAATTGAAGAAGCTAGATATAAAATTGTCGGCATCCATTTGGATGCAGTCACTGTTCAGGTATTCTGACAGTCATGTGTGTCTGCTGTCTGAATGCATTAGCCTGTAGAGGAGATTACTCTACCCATGCTGTGTAGCATAGATAGAGGCATCTATTAGATTTATCTAATCCAACCATATACAGTACTTTCAATGCTTGCCTAAAGAATCTGATGATTTATTCCTGCTTTGAAGATTTATTTCTGTCTTACATTCCTTGATGATTCAAATTAAAGACTAACTCTAATTATGACTTTAATTGCATATTTACATTACTTCAGTTAATGTATGTGTGCATATTGAATAACTGAAGGAACACTGTGGAAACTGACAATCACTGTAGTAGATGGCACTATTACAGTGATCACTAAGGCCTTCTGGGTCCTGTACCCCATTGCACACTGACCACAGGGGGTCGCTAGCTTGGCACCACCACCATTTACAGAAGGCCTTGTATTTTTTCAATGAATACAAGGTACAAGGTGTTCTCTGATTGGAAGAAGATGAGATCATGATGTCACAACCCCTCCTCTCCATCTCATCCAATCCGAGAATTGTATTCATTAAAAAAATACAAGCTGTTCTGTGAATGGCAGCAGTTCTGAGTGAGTGACCCTCTGTGGTCAGTGTACAGTGGGGAAGCTGCTTGGCACAGGACCTGGAAGATCATGACAATCACTGAAGTAGCACTGACCTTTTCATCCTCCTTAAAGGAAAGGAATGCACATGACATATTAGGCCTTCATTTCATTATACAGTACCTATCAACAGCAAATTAGAATGCTTTGGAGTTGAGATTTTAGTGCTGTTATATCTCAACACTGGACTGTATAATTTTTATGAACATACTTCTGGTTTCTAATAGGATAATTTTTAACTATTTTTTTTTAACCAAGGTAAATTTAGCATTAAAAAGTGTGGTCAAGGGTGAGGTTAGAACTATACGCAAGGGTTAAGGGAATAAAGTTTAGGAGTTCACAACAACTAAGACAGTGAGACAAGAATGCCCAGGAGATGAAGGCCACCTTCTTTATTCTCAGTTTATGTTGATGACACTGATAAAGAGCCATCTGGCATCACCACAAAGCCCTGTAGGCATCAGAGAATATATGCTACAACCAAACAGAATATAAGATGTAACCCAATACTGCATCAGTGAGGTGCTAAAAGCAGCAAAGCCACAATATGTTAAGGTGCATTTTTCCAAACTCAGGATAATAGAAGATGACATGTAAATAAGGTAAAATACAAATTTATAAGATTGAGAAGCTTATTCTTTAGTACTGCCGTGTCAAAAGCCAAAAGGTCAGCAGACAGGCACTATAAACCATTTAGCTCACATCAGATGTCATAAATCCTGTCCCATCATTTTAACCCTGATGTAGGTAGCTGTCTTTTTGCAAGAAAGAGGTATCAAAATGGTATAACAGTTCTATCAGTAGGTGCATCATCAAATAATTCAGAAAAAAAAAAACTAAAGCCAGCCATACGAGTACATGAACTGATATTTGGCAAGTTCATCAGGGATCCATGTGTAGCCTGGAAGGTTGTACAGAAGTCTATCTACCAATCCTGTTGGAGTTTCACTGTCCATTCTATCAGCACTGCAGGCTCTAGCCTGCAATGCTGATCAGTGTATTCTGATGGTGGGGAAGTCTCCCTGCTGTCAGAATACTATATTTCAGTGGGGAGGATTCTGCTGGTGGAATAAAAAAACCTGACTTATCTATGGGCTGCCTTACAGACCAAAAACAGGACTAATTATGAACAAAGCTACAAGCTGGCCAGATAAACAGAGCACAAGTACCAAACTTATTCCCATGGGTAATCTTTTAACTCATTAACAAATAAAATAGAATGATGTGTGCTCTGTTGAACAGCTTACAGTAGCTTCCCTCCCTACAAAATAAACTGATAACAAACATGGGAAGATTCTGGTTAAAATATTTTCCCACTACAAATCTAATATCAAATAAAATTAAAAAAATATTAACTGGACGTCACAACCAAGATGTGGTAAGAAACTGGACGATTACATAAACGGAGTGAGGACAAAGGTTAAGTCAAATATACTGGACATACAAAAAAGCTAGCCTCGGTGTTACTACTCTGCAGCCATTTTCTTTTTTTTTTGTTATTTATCAGGGACTTTTATATTTCATTTGACATTCACTAATTTCATTTTTGTTATAGTTACCTATACAAAAGCAAGTTGTCAAGACTCTGAGGCAGGAAAGCAACCCTATCACCATGCTTCACAGCTGGATTGTTTTCCTGAAGTGCGGTTTGTGCCAAAAATGTTTACTGTAACTGTGAATAGACAACTCTATCTCTGATTCGTTAGTCCACAAAACATTCTTGCTGGCCTAGCTTTTGCCTTTATGTTCAATTGCAAACTGTAGTTTTCCTCTAATGTTCTTTTTAGACAGAAAAGGCTTTTTCCTGGTACATCTACCATGAGGGTTAAATTGGTGCAATCTCATTTTGATTGAACATGCATGCACTTTGACGCCAATTGTTTCAAGAGATACATGCTGATGCCTCAATTAAATTTTGAGGTTCTAAGAGACTTCTTTTAGCATAAAACAGTCAGCTCTTGGATTGAAATTTCTGGGCCGCGCTGTCCTTGACAAATTAGTAGTTCTTTGAAATCTACTCCAGTTGTGAAGTATTTCCTTACAGTGCAATGACTGATTTCAAATAATTTTGTGGTCTTTTTAAATCCCTTGGAAGACTCATAGGCATTCACAGGCTCCTTTCTGAGGACTTGAGAGAGCTCTATTGATCTTAGCATGATCAAAACACAAGACCCTTGATATTAAAGATTTAAATAAGAGAGGTTCCACCTGCATACTCCCTAAGAAGGTTCTAATTATTTGCACCTAATCTGGAACACCTACTTCTAATTTCATGCATGTGAAGTATTATATGAGTTAATCTGAGCATTTCGCTGCCTGCCCCATATTTTACTTTTGGCCATATTCTCTGAGGTTTCCTTCTTTCTTTTCTGGACAACTTACAATATCAGTCCCTGTTTATGTATATTTGTTTGTTATGCAGTAGAAGCAAATTTTGTCTCATATATGTACAATACTATACAGACATGTAAGATGTTTTTATGCAAAGTTATGCATATTCTTAGCATCCTGGAGTCTCCAGAAGAAGGAATCCATCACAAAACATGTTGGGACTTTCTACACATCCTATTCCACATTGGAGTTTTGTCTTTTGAAGTTGAACAACTGTAATATGTGTATACATAGTTCTGGTTGCATGTGGGTGTTTGATACAGGGTATAACCCAGCAATGGGCAAACTACGGCCCGGCGGATCTTTTAATCCGGCCCGCGGAGCTAGGCTCCCGCTAGGCTCCTCTCACTGTCCGCCCTGAAGACCGGTGTAGCATGAAAATCTGTCTCCTATGAGGATCTGTCCCCCTCGACATATCTGCACATGTGCCCGAGATCGCCGATCGGCTGCTAATGCCTGAAACTGGCACATGCGCAGATACGTCGAGGGGGACAGATCCTCATAGGAGACAGATTTTCATGCTACACCGGAACGGCGCGGGAACACTGCGAGAGGAACGTGCGGAGCAAAGGTAAGTGAATTGACACAGGGGGGGACTTGGGGACTTAATATGGGGGATGAATTAATATGGGGAATGAATTACTATATGGGGGATGAATTACTATGGGGGATGAATTACTATAGGGGGGATGAATTACTATATGGGGGATGAATTACTATATGGGGGATGGATTACTATATGGGGGATGAATTACTATGGGGGATGAATTACTATATGGGGGATGAATTACTATATGGGGGATGAATTACTATGGGGGATGAATTACTATGGGGGATGAATTACTATATGGGGGATGAATTACTATGGGGAATGAATTACTATATGGGGGATGAATTACTATGGGGGATGAATTACTATATGGGGGATGAATTACTATGCTTACTATGGATGACACATACACATCATTCATCTACTCTTGGTCCGGCCCCCGGGTCCAATATATGAACCCATTGCGGCCCTCAAGTCAAAAAGTTTGCCCACCCCTGGTATAACCCATGTTCCATTCAGGGTGATATATAACACACCTTACAGCGGTGGATTTTAGGGATATCTTTAACACTGATTGTACAATACAATATGGATCTGTTAATGAGAACATTGCAGTTGTGGTTTTAGTCCTGAAAATTCAGCACCAATAGAGCCCCACTATTTTCTCTTTGTTATAATTATAGCTTTAATAAAAGCTATGAATTCCATGCAGCTCCCAAAAAACTATGAGAGGTAGGTCTAAAATGAGAATTAGAGGTGTTTTCCATGGAACTGGTAGGGGACGAGAGTAGGTCCTCTAGAACGAGGCTACACAAACTGGTGGCAGGCAGTGTACTTTTTTTTTCACAAAATGGCCACCTAATACACTCACAAGACACCCAGCAAATAGTTGACTAGCCGAGAAAACCTTCTACACCAACATTCCCTCAGACGTACAGCAGCCAGTTTTCTGCCAGTATTACCAATGTGCCCTTTTTCTTTACCTGCTATTGCCGCACTAATCTAGGCATGGCCATGCAAACTGGGAATCTGTTGAATTATTTGACCATTCATATCAAACTTCCAGCAGGAGGAATTTTTGAGTGATGCATAAGCCACGCTTTCTTCTGATATACAGAAAGATAGTGGAATGACCATAAAAGAAAAGAATGGCTTAGTCATGCTATAGGCATGGGATAACAGCAAGGACAGAGAACATGTAGCAGCTGTAACTAAATGAAAATAGTCTCTAATGAGAAAAAAATGGTGGGAGATAAGGTGGCAGGCTACAAGTGGGTGCAATGGAGGGGAGAGGAGGAAAGCTCAGAGGGAGAGGCTAAAAAACAACTTGGGAGAAAGTTGTCACCAGGGCCACCTTGCAGACAACAGCAGGTAGGAGCAATCCAAAACCGTGTGGCAGACCTGCCCCAAAGATAAAGGTTGATGTTATGCATAGGGTCATTCCAGCCACCTCTGTAGCGTGATCGTATGTCTCCTGCCAATGTACTTGAAGTCTACCAAACCACATGCCCTCAACATTGGGAAGGTACCTTGCTATGGGGAGTCAGAAAAGACACTCTCCACTTGCAAGATGCTTTGTCTTTTTTCACATGCCCCCCAAAGAGACACTGAGGTCTGCATGGGGCCTTTAGAATATCCTGACATCCATATCTTCTATATTAACGAGTGCCTGGGTACCTAGAACTCCTTTTTGCCTATTCACAAAAGATAAAATCATAAATAAATTACCAACACCATTTAAAAAGTCCCTCATTTGAAAACAAAATATCAAAAATAATCAGCATCCTTGATGTAAAACCAACATCAATCATGCCATTCCAACAATGTAGATTCATGTCAGTCACAGTGAGTGCCACAAAATAATCTTTACCCAGCTGTACTCAATGATCTTCACCCACCAACGCCACCTAGAATCTCTGACTCCTTTCTTTACAAGCAGAAGTTGGTGGGATCTGTCATTTTAGAGGGAGTAGTGATACTGCCACAAAATGATGGATCCTGTGGTTTGCTGATAAACAGAAGCCTGTGAGGATTAGTCATTTAGAGGCAGTAGTGCTACTGCCAAAACATGAGAGATCCCTAACCACTGTTTGTAAGTCCAAATATTAGTTTTAAAGTAGTGCATCATACAGTATTAGGAACTTCATATGCCAATTTTAGGCATCCCCTTAGTATGTTATTTAAAGAATTTGTGTATTTTCAATAAGGATAAGTTCATCTTTCATAACATGCTACACCCATATTCAACCCACGTTGACAGCTAGCGGTGGATCTTCTCCTCCCCCGCTAGTTGTCAATTACAAAAAAGTGGCCGTGCGGGGCTCCACCTGCCTGGCTGCGTCACTCCTCTGTGAATGAGAAACTACAACTCCCAACAGCCTTAGTGGCTGTTGGCTTGTAGTTCTCAATGAACTACCATGGCGCTGTGGAGCACTGTAGTAATTCACTGACTCTTCCTGTCAGTATTATCTTCTTGCTTGTACATCCCATACGGACAGCAGATATACTGACAGATCAGCAGGAAACCTACATGGCGCCAGTGATCTACTGATCGCTGGTGCAATGCTTTACAGGCTCCTGCAGTAATACCTGCCAAAAAGTGTGCATTTATTATTTTTTACTAATAGGTGAACTTATCCTTTAAGCCACATTAAAAAGACCCTTTCCCTGCTAAAAGGTATTTACTTGTTTTACATTGGTGCATGTTCACAATGGCAACAAAAGCTTGCAAATTGGCCTTGAAAAAGACCATAAATGAATAACAAAATTTAGTTCCCATAGATTTCAATAGAATGTAGTGCTATATTTGGGTCAAGTAAATTTTTTCTGGGTTTGCTAAATTTCCTACATGTTTAACTTTGCCTGGTCATTCATCTCTATTAGTAGGTAGAGAGTGTATCCAAGCACCTCTTTCTCCTCTACCTACAACTGGTACTGCAATCCTTCCCTACATACTAACAAATATTAGTGCTATAGCCTGTCTAATTAACCACTTAAGCTGCGGAAGATTTTACCCTTTCATAACCAGGGCATTTTTTTTGTTATTCGGCACTGTGCTACTTTAACTGGCAATTGCACAGTCATGCAACACTGTAGACAAATTACATTTTTTTTCACACAAATTTCTTTTGGTGATAATTTGATTATCATTGGGATTTTAATTTTTGATTATATAAATTTAAAAGTTTGAACATTTTGAAAAAAACATTATTTTTTACTTCCTGATATAAAACCTATCCACCCAAAAAATGTTTCATGAACTTAGGCCAAAATGTATGCTACATATCTTTGGTTAAAAAGTTATAGCACCTATCAATGATGGTATATATACTTTTTATTTTATTTATTTTTTTATTTATTATTTCTTTTTATACTAGTAATGGCAGTGATCAGAGACTTATAATAGAACTGTGATAGTATGGACCGCAATCTGACACTGGGTGGGAACTGATGCACTGACATCTCCAGTGACACTAATGCAGTGATAGTACTATACACTATCACTCTACCATTGACACTTGCTGGGAAGGAGTTAACACCTGAGGGTAATCAAAGGGTCAAATGTGTGTCTAACAATATGTAATGTGTGTTGCTTTTACTATTAGATGCGTTCGTTTTTTCTGCTTTGCTGGGAGAAAAAAAACAAACACATCGCTGCTCCTGTGTACAGAGACCTTTTTATTAATTATTAATATTGCTCAAAGCTGATTGCAAGATGTCTCAGGACTGATTGCAGACAAATGTGCAGATACCTTTCATGTGAAAACACTTGTGGGATGTTTTCAGGTACCTAAACAATAGTTCTGTATGGTAACCTAATTATTCATGCAAAAAAGACAAATTATTCCTGACCTCTTGGGTAGAAGTTTCTAAGCAAATGATGACAGATGTTAAATAACAATAGTAACAATCTGAAAGGTAATCTAATCCATAGACCGTGTTTATTTCATTACTGTGCTGTTATTCAACTGATTGACACTAGTGGTGATTGAATGTCACATCTGTGAAATGCTCAAGACTGCTGTATCAGTAGGAATAATGTCACCAGGATAAGAAGGGACTTGAGTATGAATGTTCTGAAAACCAGACAGTGTTTTGAAAGTCTGGCAGAGTATACACATACGTTGTGTTCACTGTCAGACAATTGTCATTTATTTTTTCTCCTGAATCTAAACTGATTGCTCCAGTACCAGTTCATAAAATTTAGACTTATATGTTACTAATTGTTGAAAACTTTTCAAATGCACCCACATGCAAATCCATTTACAGAGCTTTTCAAGTTTAAAATGTCTATTTAAATAATCCATCCATTTCTTGTGTCATGCTAGGGGCTTCCCTGAAAGGACAAGTGTTCATAAATGTTTTTCATATGACAGAGTAAAGTATATGTCCACCTTTGGAACATGTTACATGTTCCACCCATTTTTAGGGTGGAACATGTAACATGTTCCAGCATCTGCAACCTCTTAACCTGACCCCACCTCCCTGTGACAGGAGGCAGGGGATCTTCTCCCCACACCCACTGTCACAATTTGAAAATCCACACGGCCGTGTTATTCATTCACAGTTTCCTGTGAATGAATGCCTAAAAGTACCATTATCTATTGCGGCTGATGGCTTGTAGTTCTCCATAAACTACAAGGGCACCTGTGAGTGATCTCATAGTCCATTGATCCTCCTGCTCTCAAGTAACTGCCAGCCCATAGGACGTATAGGCAGAAAGCTATCCTGAGAGTCTGCAGAAGCCTGAGATTGCACCTGGGATCTGCTGGTCGAAGGTGCAATACTCTCCAGGCTCCATTAAAAAAAAATAGTAAATGCACATTTTTTACCTGCAAATTTTGTTTTAAACAGGTTAGCTTATCCTTTAAAATCTGACTCTTCAACGTCCACTTTCCACTCCTCGGGTATATCCCATTTGGCATACTCCATCTCCACAAAGGGAAAGGAGGAGAGTCAGGCAAGAACCAGGATGAAAGGATTTTTGCTCATTTGCATATCATACACTCTTTGTATAGGTTTTTGGGCAATGCTGTGATCTCTTCATATTCATATGTTTATTATGTTTGATTTCCTTTTTAATTATCTGGATGAGCAAAAGTTAAGCAAGGGTCATCAGTCCTTTACTTTGCCGGCCCGTATGCTAATGCTCTAGGACTCTTGGACACGTGACCCGACCCTGCCACCTAGCATGGCCGGAGATGTCACCGACCAGTTGCGGGGTGGCCGCTCCACTTCCCATGTTTTGTGGTGGCAGTTTGGGCCCGATTGGCCCTTTGATGTTAAATTTTTCTGTCTTTTCAGGAAAGACAGCCTACCTGATCCATGGTTTATTGTGATTTCTTTAGTTGTAGGGGCTCTTAAAGCCCCAATTCTATTGCTTTATGTTTCTATTTTTGTGACAATTTTGGTACATGACGCTGTTTATACACCAATTTGTGGATGTGCCGGCCGCCATATTGGGACTTGGATGCTCCATAAATTGATACTGGCGGATTTTGCCTTATCTGTTGTGGATCTGGATGTTCCACTGACTAGACATTCTATTTTGGACACTTTTCAGATGAATACCATAATGCTGACTGATATGATTCTTATTTGCCATGGTTATCCATTGCATCTCACATAATGTCCAGGGTTTCAACTCACCAAATAAGCGTAAAACTGCCTTCCTTCAGTATAAACACCTAGGAGCAAAAATTATTTTATTACAGGGAAATCATTTTGCAGCCGCTAAACACCCGACATATTTTCATAGATCTTGCAAACAGGGGTTCTACACCTTACATTCTACTAAAAGTAGAGGCGTGGCTATTTTTTTACACAATTCACATTTCCCTTCGATATTCAACATGTTTATCGTGATCCTGAGAGCAGATTTCTCATTATTAAAGGCACCCTTCCGGGTCTTGAAATCATGATCACTAATATTCTGCACCAAATTTGGCGCAAGCGTCCTTCTTTTCCAGTTTTTTCTAAATATTTGATAGGTTTCTATCCCCTCATTTATTAGTGAGAGGTGATTTTAATTTGGTAGCTAACCCCTTTTAGACAGAAGCTCATCCTCACCATCCTCCCAGGCCTTCCCAAAAACTCTTACCAAAAAATTAGATACAATTCAACTGGTAGACTCCTGGAGGGCACATAATGTAGGAGCTAGAAATTATTCATTTTATTTCCACCCACATGACTCTTATGCTAGACTTGATTATATCTATTGTTCCCCCATTCACCTAGCTAACTCTAGGAAAGCTTGCATTAATTTAAGCCCCTGGTCGGATCATAATATTATGGCGCTATCTATCACTTTCATAGGTTTGGCACCTACCCCCTACTCCTGGCGACTTAACGACTCTATGCTTATGGATACTAACTCTCGCCAAGAAGTAGTCATGTCTATTCAAGAATACTTTCAGTCAAACACAACTCTCGATATCTCCCCGGCTATCTTGTAGGTAGCCAATAAGGAAGTTCTGTGAGGCCGCCTTATTTTCATGGCTTCTTCTAGAAATAGGGAGTGGTGGAAACAAATTCAGAAACTTACCAGAGAATTATAAGCACATTATATAGCTCATGTTGGCAATCCATCTCTCCTTAACAAAACGATGTTATCGCAAAAGCGTCTAGAATTGAATACTTTACTTTCCCAGAAAACTGAAAAAGCTCTGCGCTTGTCGAAGGCCTCATTTTTATTAAATAGTAACTCAGCCTCTACTATGTTCACACGGAAATTAAACCAATCTATATGACCCCCACATAACTACAAGTTACATACTAAGTCCGGCAGTATCTCCTCTCTTCCTCGTGAAGTCCTGGGTATTTTTGAAAATTTTTATTCCACCCTATTAGCTCCCCCACAACCAACTTCCGCTCCCCCAAATGGCTCATGGCTTAATTCTATACCCCTCCCTGCTCTCACTCCCTCTCAGATATCCTTTCTCAATGCCCCATGCACTTTGGTGGAAATAACCTGTGCGATTAGCGCGCTATGAACTTCCACAGCACCGGGCCCTGATGGGTTTATGGCCAATTATTATAAACATTTTGCCCCTACATTAGCTCCCTTTTTGATGTCATTATTCAATGATGTCTTGCAGGGAGGCAGGTTTCCTGAGGAGATGCTGTTGGTTAACATTTCTCTATTACCTAAACCACTAAAAGACCATCATCTGCCTCAAAACTATAGACCAATCTCAGTAATGAACAGTGATCTAAAAATATTCAGCCGCATTCTGGCAGATAGGTTGGCCCCTATTATCTCCTCTTTGGTCTCACTGGACCAATTGGGATTTATCCCAGATAGACTTATTACGGACAACATTCGTCTCACAATAAATGTTATCCAGGATGCCAATTTGCATTCTAAAGAAGTTTTGTTGGTGAGCCTAGACATTAACAAGCCCTTTGATAGTGTCCTCTGGCCCTATTTGTTTTCATTACTGCAGAAAATGGGCTTTAGTGAAGAATTTATGTCTGGTGTACATGCTTTATACGACTCCCCCAAAACAAGAATAAGACTTCCAGGCTGAAATTCTGATTTTTTTTACACTGGGCAGGGGCACCCTTTAGGGCTGCCCTCTTTCACCCTTATTGTTTGCGCTTGTTTTGGAACCCTTGGCAGTTGCAATAAGATCACATTCAGACATTTCTGGTTACTCATTATTGGTTTCACAATTTAAAATATGTATGTATGCAGATGATGTTGTGCTTTTCCTTACTAAACCGTTAGTGTCATTACCCAATTTATGCACATTATTGAATGACTTTGCAACAGTATCAGGTCTTACTGTAAATTTTACTAAATCAGTAGTTATGCCTATAAATGTTTCTGATTCCCTTAGTGTATCTTTCCACAATTCTTTTCCATTTCTTTGGGCCACAGACCGGATTTTATACCTAGGTATTAACCTCACCCCCAGATACTCAAAATTATTTGCTGCTAATTACCCACCATGTGTGTCACGCCTCTCTACTCTGTTGAAGATCTGGCATGGGTACCCTATCTCATTCTTGGGCAGAGTGACAGCAGTAAAAATGAATGTCTTGCCTAAATTACTTTATTTAGAGCACTCCCAATTGCGGTCTCGAAAACGTTCCTAGACCGCTTTCAACGGATGATTAATACTTTTATTTGTCATAACAAATGCCCTTCATTACTTCATCGGTCCTATACCGGTCACAATGGGCGGGAGGCCTCGGTCTCCCCAATTTCTGGCTTTACTACCTGTCGGCCCTTTTCGCACAGCTATCACACTGGGCGACTATTAATTCCCAGGTCCCATGGATCAGATTTGAATCTCAGTCTATACGTCCGTTCTATCTACCAGGCTTATTATGGACCAAAATCCCCCCCCTCCCAATCGTTATGGATCCATAATTCCATTGTAGCCCAATCATTAATGCTTTGGTCCAGATATAATTTTAAATTAAATCTGGTCTCCTCTGTCTCACCAGGTTTATCAATTTTTGGTGACCCAAATTTTATTATGGCATTCTCATCTCCACAGGCATTCCGTTGGTGGTAGGATAGATCCTTTATCAGGTTATCTGACTTTCAAAGAGGAAGATCTAATGTCACCTTTGAGATGCTACACATGCTTTTTGATATCCCGCTGCGTGAATATTATCATTATCGACAGATTAGACATTTTTTTAACTCACATTTTGGTCTTATACCCTCATTTCCGATTTCATTTTTCAAATGCATTAGCCGTGACTCTCCCAGGGGCAGGGGTCTTATTTCAGATTTGTATCACCAATTTTTGTTTACTTCCTTTCCCTCACCCCCTCTTTATAGACAGAAATGTGAGGCTGATAGTGGTATCACCTTTTGGGATGAGGATTGGGATTCCATGGTGGATAACATGCATAAGAGCTCTAGATCTCTTTCTGTCCGTGAGACAGCCCTCAAAATATTAACCAGATGGTATTATACCCCATCTAGACTACACGTCCTGTATCCAGGGATGTCCCACCTATGTTTCAGGGGCTGTGGCCTTGCTGGTACCCTAGTGCATACATTTTGGGCCTGCCCAGGCCTCTCCTTGGTGCGGCGCAAGATCTCTGTGGTGGCTTCTGCACTGGCAGGAGCCCCTGTGCATCTGTCTATGCAGTCCTGCCCATTAGGAGCTCATATCCCCGGAGTTCAGACTGAGGTTATGAGGCTAATCCATACCATTTGTATATCCACCCTATGGGCTATTGCCCTACACTGGAAATCTCTCACGGTACCATTGGCCACTGTTCTGCATAGAGTTGATGCTGTGATGCTCATGGAAATAATTCATTACACTTTATTGGATAAGATGCACTTATTTGATAGAAAATGGGAAATCTGGAGAACTCATAGACATTTACTACATAATCAAGGAATACCAATGTTTGGATTGATTAAGTTACTCTGTTGGTAGCTGCATAACTCTGCCTACCTCTTTACTTATATTGCTCATGTACATAAGTTATTTTCTCTTTCTTTTCTCTTTCTTTTCTCTTTCTTTAATCTACATAATTGTACCTTTTTGAAATGTACACTTCAGCTGTGTCTTGTTTCTGTTTTATATACTGTTTGAAACTGTAATGTCATTTTACAGTCTATTGCTTGAAAAATAAAATAGTTTGTAAACAAAAAAAAATCTGACTCTTTTTATCTAAACCTAAAATCCAAAATTATTATACTGTATATTGCAGCTCATCAGTTCTTAGATGTGGTGGTTAAATTGTCTGTCTTTTTGTTCTGGCAGCATTTATTTTATTTTTGCAGCTTTTCTTTTCGCTTGGTGATCTTGACAGCTACACCTTTCCTGTACTAGTATCATAATGTTTACTCCTTGTACTGTACCCATGGAAGAGCAGCATTGCCACCCTGGACTTCTCAATCTTGATATGTACTACAGGACATGCCCCCCTCTTTATCTTCATAACATTGGGAGTGTGTTGTAGTGCACAAGAGTGAGCTGGGCAGAACTGTTAGCACTGCTTGGAATTTTGGTGCAGTAGAGGCAGAGCACTGAGAATGATAACAGTGTACTGGGCTAGTTTTGCGCTTGAACTGATATAACAAATACTTTCAATGGTATGCTTAAAACATGGAAAGGAGCAAATAGGAAGAGTTTATTGTTAGGGTTTGCATACAATTTTGGTTTCCCATTTATTTACTGATGCATACAAATCAAGGTTTAAAGGGTTTAAATGATCATATGTGATTCACTGGTCAATTTTCTCATCTATAACCCCTACATATCTGTTACTGGCATTGGGTTTGGGTACATAAACATTTTTCATATCTCTATGTTACATGTTTGTTGAGTTCAGTTCTTTGTTATGTGACTAGAAAGCTGGCAAGCAGGTCATAGAAGATGTCATTACTTTCTGCTTGATGATGTTTCAAAGCACTTATGGACGCAGACAAGTGTATTTGTCATGGAGGTCAATGAGCCATATGACAAGCATTGCCAATCTTGTTTCATTATCTTTCTTTAAGTCTACTGGAGACAGCCTGGCACTCAGTCTTGCTGCTGAATCCTTTCATTTGCCTCCATTCTCCTCCACAATAATAACACAATGAACATTCATCCCTACTGTCATTAACTTGTGTAATAGCATTTCTAGAAATATGCACTCCTGCATAAATATTGCTTTACCTTACCACAGGCTGAGCTAGACAATTTACTTTTAAGAACAGCAGAACACAGTCATGAAAATGCTTCATAAGAGATATACGTTGGTATGATGAATATAGTTTATATTTGGGAGAACAGCCAATTTTTCAAGTTTTTTGGTAGTGCAGAGTAGGATTAGAACCTCTGTTAATCTTCTATTGTTGCATGTCCTTGCCTGAAAAAAATGTTTTCCTTGACTGGTGTCAGACTAAACAGGAAATTAAGGAACCCGCCCAATGGGGACACAGACAGCAATAAAAATACATTTTCTTACAGCGTATGGAAGGTTTATAACCTTAGTCGGGATTTTATTGCTCTCTCTGTCCCATGGGGCGATTTACTCTTAATTCTTGTCCTGGTGACAAGTGTCAGTCAGAAAAGGAAGCAAGGGGAAATCTCCTAAGGGACACAAACAGCTTTTAAAGCCTGACAGAATTTGTGCTTTAAATGCTGGAATGGCTGTCACTAACCTCTAGGGATTAGCAGAGTGATTTCGGTGAAATTGATTTTGCTACAAAATTAGCAATACACAAATTTTCAATAATTTGAAAACTTTCAGTTCCACTCAAACTGCTTAGGTGAAATTTGCTTGAAAAAAATAAATTTATTTTTATTTATAAAGTAGTTTTGTTTATTTTATAAAATTTATTTGTGTTTGTATGTTTTCCCTTTTTTATGTATTCATTTGTCATTTATTTTTTAAATAAAAAACAGTTAGGCTAATGAGGGGTTGTTTTTTTGGCACAAGAACAAGGATATCTGAAAGCAACTTCCATAGCCTGGAGGAGTAATTTAAAGCACATTGCAACCTTAAAAAAGCTTACCTTTACCATCCCTAATAACTCCAATGCATTTTCCAAAATGGCAAATCTCTACTTACCTTTATGGTGAAGAGAAAGTGTCTTGCATACACAGTGTAGGCATGCACTGCAAAGTGTTTTATGGTTTTTAATCGGATGATCCTTCACTTACTAGCAATAAACAGTAGATGTTCATGAACCTGGTGATATACATTAACAGACCAAGGATTACAGGGCATCCAGGGTCAGTACAAGGATTTTTGTCTACTCAGGTGAAGGTGCATTTTGCTGTTCCCTTTCCTGTCATCTTTCCACCACCCCCTCCCTTCCACAACAGCAATGTGTAATGAAGGGGAAAAGTTATGAATTCCCTGCCTTCCCTTGCTGGCTAGGTGCAGCTGGCAGGTGAGGCAAACTAAAACCTCCTTGCTGTGCCTGATAGGAAAAAGGTTAGGGAACAGCAGACAGGTATTTTAACTGCTTGATGACTACATGTTGATATGTCCAATTTTTTATGTTACATGATATTAGTGCAACGGTTTATGAAATGCAAAATTTTAGTAAAAAATACACTAGCGCAAACTTTAGGGCACATGAATTCAATAAATGAACCAGTTTTTGGTAAAATCTAAAAGATGATGTTGTGCCAAATGAATAGACATCCAACATGCCAAACCTTAAAAAACATAAAAAAATTTAAAAATCCAAAAAACATTTTAGAGCCACCCCTGCTTATATGAAAATGCCTGCTCTGGGGCACCTATGTACAAAAAAGGTGATTGCCCTTTGTGCACACCAGAATGAGAGCAATAATTCTAGCACCAGAACTCCTACAGAAGGCTAAACTGATGGCCTGTAGGGGCTTTGCGTGTGTGCACCCATGAAATAGCTAAAAACTTCAGTATCCTATATATTTTCTATAGGCAACACTTTAAAAGCCCTATGCAGGTCATTGGTTTAGTGTTATGCAGGAGTATTGGTGCTAGAGTTATTGCTCTCACTTCGGTGTGCCCAGTGATGCATAACGTGTAGGGCAATAGCAGGCGTCAAAGTGCATGAGTTTTTGTATGTGTGTGTGTGTGGGGTTCTAATTTTTTTTTTATGTGTTTCTTTAAATGTTTACAACTTGTTAAAATGATTTTTTATTTCATATTTTTAATTATATATATATATATATATATATATTTTTTTTTTTTTACATAGCTTTTATTGCTATCACATAGGGGGTCAATAGCCCCCTATCTGAAAGCATATAGGTGACGGGTACTCTTTATGAGACATCCAGAGTCTATTAGATCCCAGATGTCTCTTTTGTACTCTGCTAGAGCTGATGGAACAGATACCATGGCCCATCAGCTGCTTCCATGAGTACTTTTTGGGGAGAATGACAGCAATGGTCCAGGAAGTGATGTCGTGCACGTCCCTTCCTGATCTTTGCTCAGGAGGGAGGCTCAGAAGCAGATGGATGTTCATGGCGCTTCCAATGTGCCTCATGCCCCCCCCCCCGACCACACAAGGCCTTCAGGTGCAATAGCAGAGCCTGGTAAACATGGTGGGGGGCAGCATATTGTGGAAGTGGTCAGTGGCTTGAAAGCCATTTGTATCACTTCTACATTGAAAGCCAACAGTAGGCTTTACTGAAGTAAATACACTCCCAGCTGCTATAGTGGCCGAAAGTGTGTTAAAAACACATGACTGCAGCACCGTTAAAAATCCAAATCTCCAACAAGTGGCTGGGTATTTGGATTTTACCCCTCCCCCCATTCCATTGTCCAAAGGGAGCAGCTTAAGCTGCCTGGTGCTGGCACTGGCCCTGAGGGCATCCAGCAATATCTTTTAGCTTGCATGTATGTGAAGGGAGTCTTAGTACAATAGAAACGTATATCCAGAGAAAAACTTGTAAAGGCTCACCAGAATATGATTATTGCATGAATTATTGTGCTAGTTGTTTGTATACCTCCTCTGTATTATGCATAGTAATGACTGAATCAATGCATATTCCCCTGAGAAATACAAAACCGCACACTTCCCAACTTTCCATCATTGGTCCTGAAAGACAAAGCTTGTACTTGACAAACATAGATATGTTTGTGGGACAAAGTTGCCATTTTGTTGCCAGCGGCTTCAAAATTTAGTCTATTATCCCCTTTGTTTGCAAAATTCTGTACAGCGCTTAAAACATAGTTGACCAACATCTTTTCTTGGATAGGGAGGTGTAATTTCCTCAAACAAAATATTCTTTCTAAGATCCTGTAACCACTCCAAGCAATTACAATTCATACCCAAGCAATAATTACAATCTATGCTTACCAACTTCTTCAGGGTCTCCAAACCAGCTAGGATTAAAGTGGAGTTCCAATCAAAAGCTGAAACTCTGCTTATTTGCCTCATCCCCCCCTCCACTGCCATATTTGGCACCTTTTGGGAGGGAGGCTGGAGCGGGTACCTGGTTTTGACAGGTACCCACTCCCACGTCCGGCTCAGTTCGCCGCGGCAAAGTGAGCCAGAAGTTCGGCCCCCTCCTCCCTCCTGCAGTCTCCTGGGAACTTTCACAGGTCCCAGGAGACTGCTGGACCAATTATGAGGCACAGCGCAACTCGCTCATGTGCAGTGGGAAACCGCAAGCTCCCACAGCCTGATGCCCACAGTTGAGTTGCTGGCGCCGTGGAGGAAAGAAGGGGAGAAGGGACCGCGCGGGTGAGAACATCGCTGGACTCTGGGACAGGTAGATGTGTGTTTATTAAAAGTCATCAGCTACAGTTTTTGTAGCTGTTGACTTTTAATAAACACAAAAATGGCTGGAATTCCGCTTTAAGCACTCTATTTATGCAGAATGAAACTCCACGGTGGGATGGCACTGCCTGACATAAAATGTTATTACTTAGCTACTCATGTCACACGTGCAGTGGATTGAAGTAGGCACATGCAAACCAAACAATGGGTTTCAATGGAGCAAGCCGCTACTTATGTCCCACTCTCTGCTCTCCTTTGAAGTCCCAACATTAAATAAGCCAAACTATGTACCCACCCTACCATAACACAGACCTGGAAAGATGGTAATAGTGATTTTTCTAATCAGGGAATCTCTCCTTCTCCATTATTGCCTCCAGTGGCTCACCCTGATTTTAGACCAGTCCATCAAGATGCCTTGTTCTGCACCCTGATTACTCAGAATAAACACTTAGCAATCCATTTTCTTTGCAGAGCATCCTGCCTATTGATGGGCTAAATGTTGTCAGACCTATCTTTTCTTTGCTTGGGCCCATTATGCATACTCCAAATCTTGCATTTTCTCTTCTCCATTCCAAATACTTGGTTATTCAAACACCCTTTTTCTGCATTTGAATGAGAATTCCAGCATAAGGGCACCCTTCAACATGCCCTCTTGTCCACTTACAAGTTAATAATAGCTGAATTCTTGCAGTCCCCACCTTACTTTCTAGACCAATGGGATTCAGATGTTCACATAGTTCTATATTCTCAGGGCAGAACTAGAATATTTTCCTCTTCTTTCCATTCATCCATAAATAGTACATACCAAGAATCCAGATACAAAAACTTGTCACATGATTTAGCACCCCCAAGTTTCTCCATTCTGTATCAAATTCCTGCTGGCGGTGTGACTCACCACAAGCAGACATACTTCATATTTTCTGGTCCTGCCCATTACTGCAGATTTTTTGGACACAAGTTCACTCAAAAATACATGGATTTACACATAGGACCCAGGCTGCTTCGGTCTTCATTACAATGATTTTCTATTTAGGGCTTACAAAAAATTCCATTATCATTCACTTGGTCAAGACAGCTCATTCCTGCTTTTGTGCTCTTTGGAAAAACCATTTGCTCCCCAATGTGTAGCAATGGCTCCATTGAGTGAAAGACATTGAATGAATGGAATCCCTTACTTGCTCCACCAAGAGGATTGATTCCAAATTATGCACCATGTGATTCTACTGGTTGGACTTCTCTTATTCTGATGAATATAAGTGACTCCTTGCTGGCTCACTCCCCCCTCCTTGCAGGATTCAGTAACTCATCATGCTCCTCCCTTTTCCTCCCCTCTTTCACCTTCATGAAACCACTTTTATAACCTGGCTATAGGAACTATGGGGTTGATTTATTAAAACTGGAGAGTGCAAAATATGGTGCAGCTCTGCAATCTCATGTCTCTTTGCAATCTGGTAAAGCTATCTATCTTCTGCATGACTCTTTTCTATCTATCTTTCTCCATTATTCTTTTTTTCTTTAAATCCCACACCTTCTTGCCCAGCTCGTTCATTTGCATCCTAGCTAAAATTGAGTTTTCCCCTGTTAGTACTCTAAGTTCGAGACAACATTGTAATGATCCATTATGTTTTACTTAACACTCATGTAATGCACTGTGTAGTCCTACTTACTAACTAATCTCCTCTGTAAGCTTGCTCAGATGAGGGCCTCCATAGCACCAAATATTGGTCACTTTC
Source organism: Staurois parvus (assembly GCF_062004578.1). Classification (NCBI taxonomy): domain Eukaryota; kingdom Metazoa; phylum Chordata; class Amphibia; order Anura; family Ranidae; genus Staurois; species Staurois parvus. The sequence continues at coordinate 1,030,877 of NW_028318726.1, forward strand.
ACTACTTTTGGGGCTCTTCTTGTTTAGCAGACTTTGGATACATGCATGCTGGAAGCCTGTATATTATTTATCACTGTGTTGATACAATGTATTATTTCCTAATGCGTTCTCGTACACTTTATCTCTTTTCATAAATAATGTATAAAAAAAATGTTTAGTCTATTAAATATCGGTGCAAGTTAAAACATCAAGGTCTTCTAGAATGCTGCAAAAGAGGGAGCACATTAATATGTTTAATTAAAGGTGACATTTTAGAAATGAAATCAGATTGTTTTCACAGTTTTCATGAAATGATTAACAAAAGCAGCTAATTACTTTCCCCTGCACGCTACTTTTTCTTTTTTGCTCCAACCATGGCTATTAGTCCAGATTGCAGATAAAAGATTAATAACAGTTACAGAGAAAAACAAAAGAGAAAGCACTTAGCTATCACATACATAATATATATAGCTGCTAATGATCTATCGACTAAGTGGGATGCAAAGATTTCTTTTAGCTCTCCTATCTAAACAGAATTTAATGTAATAGACTCCTGCTACTGGCATGGGAGAAATCTCTATTTCATAAAAAGGCTGAGGGGTTTATTACTCCTACTACTGATCACATATGAGAACATGAAGGTGCATACTGCTGCAAAGAAGCTACCAACAAACAGTTGCACATGCATACTTCCAATGGTTTTAAATGGTGCTCGGTCACTGAGATTCAGATCTATACATTGGCATTGCAGCAATATAGGCCAATTGTGAAGGCAATCAATCTGGATAGTATTGTGTGAATTGCTAAAACTGCCAGTGCTAAAGCTCTCAGGGGTTCACAGGAACTTCACAGGAAGTCTGACATTTTTCTTGTCCATATAGTGGCAGTCCTAATATATAGTCTGAGTGACCTCTGACCCCTTGACACTACATGCATAGTGTCATGTTCAAAGTAAATCTGAGTATTGGCAAAATGAAAATCTCTGATAAGTAAGCCTACAGTCTTGGTTAAGTATTTAGATCCTGCATTAACCCAGTGGTGACTGGTTCACTTTAAGAGCAGCACTGTGTAAGGTGAAGTTGCTTTACCTGTAAGAAAAAAATGTTTTAGCCAGAAAAACAAAAAAAATCTAAGTCAGAGAAATGTCAGCCACTAGAAGTGCTTTGAATACTTAGACAACTATCAAATCTTGGGTCTCAGAGAAACTATAGTAGTTTAAAGTCAATTTAATTTAAATTTTTTATTGGAAGATTATATATTCTTATCATATGTACTGTATATGTGTATATATATATATATATATATACTACATACACACACACACCAATCAGCCATAATTATGACTGCACACCTAATATTGAGTTGGCCCCCTTTTACCATCACAACACCCTGACCCATTGAGGCATAGACACCACTAAACCTCTGAAGGCATGCTGTGGTATCTGACACAAGGCCATCAGTAGTAGATCCTTTAGGTTGTGAGGTGGGGCTTCCATGGATCGAACTTGTTGTTCAGCACATCCTACAGAAGCTTAATTGGATTAAGATCTGAAAAAGTTGAAAAACAAGCCAATACCTCAAACTCGTTGTGTTCCTCACAACATTCTTGAACTATTCTTGCAATGTGGTAGGGTGCTTTATCCTGCTGAAAGAGGCCACTGCCATCAGGGATTACCGTTATACTTGGTCACCAACAATGTTGAGTTAGGTGATATGTGTCAAAGTAACATCAACATGAATGGCAGGACCAAGGTTTCCTAGCAGAACATTGCCCAAAGCATAACACTGCTTCTGCCAGCTTGTCTTCTTTCCATACTGCATCCTGGGACCATCTCTTCTCCAAGTAATCTATGAACGTGGCCATTCACATGATGTAAAAGCAAACATTATTATTCAAACCAGGCCACCTTCTTCCATTGCTCCATGGTCCAGTTAAGGAGCTCATGTGCCCAATGTAGGCATTTTTGGATGTAGTCCTGAGTCAGCATGGGCACCCTGAGAAGCCCCATACATAACACACTGCAATGCCCATTTGTTTCTGCTTTAAACACATGGACATTATGTTTAATTGATTATCGTGTTACAATGGCATCTGAAAGTCATTGAGACATATTAGACAGCAATGTAATTCATCCTCTCAGTGGTCTTAACGTTGTGGCTGATATAAATATAGAAACATATATTGAAACATTTATGTGATAATGGATTCCTGGATGGGAAAATCCCACTGTTTTAGCCCAAGAAATGGAACAGTGGACCATACCTACTTGAAATATCCTTGTCTTGTTAATGTTCACATGAGCTATCCACTATGGAATGATTTACTATGTATGTAAATTTCAGTTTAAGCTATCGAGTTCTGACTTCAGTAGAACTGTGGTCAAATGATAAAAATTGCATGTAATGTGTAAACACCCTATGATCCATCCAGTAGAACCATTAGATAGGCACTTTATTTGATAGGGTGACAATGCTCTGCCTACTGCATTTAACTCATTCCAATCTTGTCAGCTGTAGCTAATTATATGTTGGCACCAATTATATTCCTATCAGAGAATAGCCACACTGAGCTCCTCCCACTGCTATTAGATTGATAGCACATTGTTCTATGTCCTGACCTTAGCAAAATGATGTAAAAGACCTGCTTAGGACCTCCACCCCCTCCAGCACTTTATTGCAGAGTGCATAAGAAATCTAGCCAATTTGCAAGCTTTTCAGTGAAAAAGGGCACTGGTAGCTAGACACTGTCATGGGGGATAGGTATCAATGCAAACAATAAATAAATAAAATCAGGTATTTTAGGCTTAAATGACAACATTATAATGACATAATTCTTTTAAATAACATGCTTAGGGGATCCAATAATTTGACCCATGAAGGGGTGAACCTGTAGGATGTGCTGCAGCAAACTGGTATTAAAAAATTTAAAAAAAGGGTGAGCTGGTACTACCTAATCTATGTTTTCTACTATGTTTTTTCACAATCTAGGGCCCTCCTTCAACTTTTTCAGGCTATATGCTCTGGATTGGTAGAGACTACTGAACCTTTTGACCCTCAGGGTGAGGGTGTCAACTGAAGTTCTATGAGCTGATAATCTATACAGGGCATACCGCCCTCTTTTCCTTCTCACATCTCTGTATTATTCTTATGGGATTGAATTGATCAGCAGTTCAGCAGTTATGTAAGCTCTTGTATGTATCCATGGCATATACTGTAACTGTTTACACCTTTAATTTTGTACAAAAGTAATAAAAACACTTTAAAAAAATGTACTGAAGCCATTAGATAAGCCAGTCAGCCAGACAGCTAGAATTTTTAGAAGAGGTTAGTATTGACAGACATTATGTTTCTGCAATGGCAAAGAGCTGAAATTTTAAAAATGTGCTTTTTAATGCAGGACAAAGTAGTCAAACTGCAGGGGGATGGATATGGAAACAAAAAGCTCCACTAAAAGGCTGTCCTTTGTATGTAAGCAGAGACATTATAACTACCTGAAATAAATTTTTATTTTTCAGATGGATTTACTTTTTAAGTGGCTCACTTCCATGTTTCGAGGTTTCTACATTAAGCTACCAACCATATGCAGCCATTAACACATTTGAATATTAAAAACAGATTTTTGTTAATAGTGACAGTCAATTTCAAACACTAACAGAGCAGGTGCTAGAACACCAGGAAAACTAGTAACATTTATAGTTTAATAACCCCTAGCCATCACAGTACTGTGGTTTGTGCTTTCACAGAATTATGCAGAAAATACACCTGTGATTCTGATTGCTTAGTCAATTGTTCAGTAGTATTCAGGTAGATAGCACTATCTGTTCTGTGGTGAATCAAATCACATGTTTTGGCTCGATGGAATGATCTAGGGGAGGGGTGCAATATTTTTGGGACTGTGGCAAGGGTATAATTCATCTTCCTATTACTGCAAGTCAACGGCATGCTGACTTCCATGCAATTCTAATTAACCCAGAAAGCAAAATTAATTTCAAACTAATATCCATCCCATTGGCAGGTAATTAATTTTTGGGAAGATTGTGTTAACATAAATTAGCACTAAATGTAAAATAAAAAAATCCATAATGGTGCTATGTTGAAGAGAGAAATCCTGATGCTGTACAATATATAATCAAGTGTGCTTTCAAGACAATAACTTTAAAGTGACACCTTAAAAATGCAAAGTCGGTTAAGCCAGCCACAGACATTAGAGGGTGGATGGATGTACAGGGATGATTCAACTGCCAAAAGATAGTAATAGGCCAAATCAGGGGATGATCATCTATGTCTATAGACAGTATTAGAATTCTTGAAAGAAAAGCCAGCAAAAAAATAACATAACTAAACATATAAATAATGAAAGTTTAAAAGTAATGACAAATTAAGCAATATATAGTGGTAGAAATGAATGCTTTAAAATACACAAATTAATTTAGCTCTGCAGTTAATAGATCATTAAATGTATTTTAAATGCAACTAATGTTTGAACCTAAATTCCCTGCACAACACAACTCAGAGTGAAAAAGGTTGAGGCAGAACTGGGAGAAAATCCTCCAAACAAAGGTGTTGTGAAGATGTTGTGTTGAAAGACGAAGTAGAGTGCACAGATGGTTGGACCAATCAGAATGCGCTGCACATTCACTGTCCAATCAGAAATCTAGGAGTGTAGAGAGGAGACCAATAAATTACTTAACTGTCAGTGCTGTCATTTACCTGACTGTGCTGGGTGAGGGGGCTGTGTAAATCACAGAAACGTACAGACAGAAATACAAAATGTTTTTTTCTAATAGGTATTTCACCTGTGTATTTAGCTGTTCAGTTGAAGTTCAGCTTTGATCAAGGTTAAAAATATTCAAATATGGTAACTATTTCCTTTACCAGTGTTTTTGGACACCAATAATATATATGAACTAGATTAAGAGCAAATCACTAGTGCATAAACAAACAAAAAATCTGTTCCAGTCTGTCTTCACAGACCCAGTTGATCCCCTTTGGGAGCCTCATACTGTGTTTGTTTTGCAGTGTAAAGACACCACTGTCCTTCCTGTGACAGTGATGCACTGCTGCTATCTGCATACATAAGTGATCAGGGAGTTTGTTGAGGGATGGAAATTTTGGCTTAGCTATTGAATTTTTATAAAAAGTTGAAATTCATCCTTCAGCAACAACACTGGTTCTGCTTATTGTGCACATTTTGAGAAAAAAGAAGAGTAGATTTGAAACAGTCAATGAAGCATATTATAATGGTTCCATTATGTTTGCATGGTTAATGATGGATGGAAATGTTCACTTCAAATTAAAGATATTAGGGTTTTACTCTTAAAAGTATTCATCTCAAGATACCCACAAGAAACTTTGCTAAAATTCATATCAAACCCACAGTGGATCTACACCTCATCTTCACTGCTTTTAAAAGCTATGCCCCCTTCCCCAGAATATGCTTCACAGCTTAAAATGTTTCCTCAAAAATCAATAATGGCACCATCAATACATTTAGGGTGACAGGGGGGATCAAGGCAGAAAGCTAAAAATCAAAGAAAACGAGGATGTATTGAGTGCATATGCTTTTTTTTAACAATCAGCTGAGCTGGCAAGAACTAGGGAGGGAATCTATTCCAATTTTTCACAGCTCTTACTGTGGAGCAGATTTTCTGTATGCATAGAATAAAAGTCTTTCCTTTGTAATGATCTTAAAGTGAATTACACTACACCAAGTTCACTATATGGACAATGTACAGTTGCAAGAAAAAGTATGTGAACCCCTTGGGATTACGTGGAGTTTTGCATGAATTGGGCATAAAATGTGCTCTAAACATCATCTAAGTCACAACAATAGAAGAACACAGTCTGCTGAACATAATACTACACAAACATTAGATGTTGCCATGGTTTAATTGCGCATAACATGTAAATATTCACAGTGCAGGGAGGAAAAAGTATGTGAGGCCCTAGATTAATGACTTCTCCCAGAGCTAATTGGAGCCAGGTGTGAGCCAACCTTGACTCCAATCAGTGTGATGATATTGGATGTGTTGCTGACAGCTGTCCTGCCCTTAAAAAACACACACCTGTTTTGGGTTTACTGATTTCAAGAAGCACTGTCTGATGTGAACCATGCCTCGCAGAAAAGAGCTCTCAGAAGACCTACGATCAAGAATTGTTGACTTGCATGAAGCTGGAAAGGGTTACAAAAGTATCTCCAAAAGCCTTGATGTTCATGTGTCCACGGTAAGACAGACTGTCTACAAATGGAGAAAGTTTAGCACTGTTGCTACTCTCCCTAGGCGTGGTCATCCTGTAAAAATGACTGCAAGAGCACAGCGCAGAATGCTGCATGAGGTAAAGAAGAATCCCAGAGTGTCAGCTAAAGACCTACAGAAATCTCTGGCACATGCTAACATTTTTGTTGACACATCTACAATAAGGAAAACATTAAACAAGAATGGAGTACATGGGAGGTCACCACAGAGGAAGCCATTGCTGTCCAAAAAGAATAATGCAGCACGTTTGAAGTTTTCAAAAGAGCACCTGGATGTTCCAAAGCACTACTGGCAAAATATACTGTGGACAGATGAAACCAAGATTGAGTTGTTTGGGAAGAACACACAACACTATGTGTGGAGAAAAAAAGGCGCAGCACACCAACATCAAAACCTCATCCCCACTGTAAAACATGGTGGAGGGAGCATCATGGTTTGGGGCTGCTTTGCTGCCTCGGGGCCTGGACGGATTGTTGTCATTGATGGGAAAATGAATTCCAGAGTTTATCAAGACATTTTGCAGGAAAACGTACGACCATCTGTCTGCCAACTGAAGCTCCGCAGAGGATGGGTGATGCAACAGGACAATGACCCAAAGCATACAAGTAATTCAACAAAGCAATGGCTGCAACAGCACAGAATACGCCTTCTGGAGTGGCCCAGTCAGAGTCCTGACCTCAACCCGATTGAAATGCTGTGGCATGACCTTAAGAGAGCGATTCACACCAGACATCCCAAGAATACTGCTACACTGAAACAGTTTTGTGAAGAGGAGTGGTCCAAAATTACTCCAGATCGTTGTGCAGGTCTGATCTGCAACTACAGGAAACGTTTGGTTGAGGTTATTGCTGCCAAAGGAGGGTCAACCAATTATTAAGTCCAAAGGTTCACATACTTTTTCCTCCCTGCACTGTGAATGTTTACATGTTATGTGCAATTAAACCATGGCAACATCTAATGTTTGTGTAGTATTATGTTCAGCAGACTGTGTTCTTCTATTGTTGTGACTTAGATGACGTTCAGAGCACATTTTATGCCCAATTCATGCAAAACTCCACGTAATCCCAAGGGGTTCACATACTTTTTCTTGCAACTGTATGTATTTATACATGGTTATCATACCCCCTTTAAATAAGAATAAATTCTATTCAGCTAATATTTTCTCATAGCCAAGCTCCTCAATGCCTTTTACCAGTTTTGTTGCCCTTCTATGCACTTTCTCCAGCTCCCCAATATCCTTTCAGATGAGGTCTTACTAATACTTTCTACATGTAATGCTTGCCAGCTCACATCTTGTTCTGAAAAAAAAATATTAGTGTGGTTTCACCTTTAGCAGCCACCTTTATCTTAAGACAAGAAGACGTAGGATTATGTGGATGCCCTCAAGACTTAAGGAATGATACAATATTGGCAGATACAGGATGCTCTCCAGTAACCCTAAAGATGAGGGAATTCAAGTTCAGTGTTAGTATCAACCCTGCATCTATCCTATTAAAGCCATCTGTGCGCACATGTGACTAGAGCTAGTGGTTGGTGGTCACTGAGCTAGCAGTAGAAAGTAGCAAAGTCCTTTAACCAGACAAGAGTCAGGGCAGGCAGCAGTCAGGGGAGTAGTTTGTATCCAGGTATGGTTAAGGCAGGTGGCAATCACTAGCATAATTTGTTATCCAGACAATGGTCAGGGCTGGCGTCAAAGACAAAACCATTATCCAGGTAAGGGACAGTAACAAATCAGTTCAGAGACAGGGCAAGGAAGTATACTTTCTCACAAGCCCAGGGCTAAGTGGAAGGAATGGGCAGCATAAGTTCTCTTTCAAACAATGAGGATGTCAAAGCATTACCAGTTAGACAGGGCTAAGCAGAGGACCAGGCATTACTGCGCCACTACCTAGTAATGAGATTGCCACTGATCTGTGAAATCAGAGGATAAATTATCAGCAGAGAGTGTCTGGGTGGCAGATTGTGTAAGAGTGTCTCTTACTTGCTTAATGGTACAGTGGCAAAATTTCTTTCTCTCTGCAGTCTACAGCTGTTTTAATTCAAGAAAGTATTTTGCTTGCTAGAGAAACTGCAGTTTGGTGTTGCTTGCTATTAATAAATCTATGATCTACTAGGAAACCCAATCCTTCTCGATCATTGACTCCCTCTAGAATGTATGATGCATGCATGTTTTAGACTCCAAGGAGGAGATTGACTAAAACTGGAGCATGCAAAATCTGGTGCAGCTCTGCATAGAAACCAATCAGCGTCCAGGTTTTATTAACAAAACTTAATTGAACAAACTGAAGTTAGAAGCTGATTGGCTACCATCCACAACTGAATTAGTGCATAATTTTACATTTATCAACATTAAATATAATTTGCCACATATTTGACCAATTAAAAAGGACATTCAGGCCTGCTTGTAAGTTAGAGACATCCTGTTATTTCATGGACGTTATTCCACTGCTTGCTGGTTTGTGTCAAACACAGAAATGGTACTTTCAATCCCAACCTCTATAAAATGTATAAACATGTTAAAAAGTAAGGGTCCCAACACTAACATTTGGGGTATACCACTAATAACGTTAGACCAATATGAATCATTAATCACTATTTTCTGAATAAGGTCTCTTTCTGTCTATTTGCAGACAAAATGTTCTAAGCCTATAGACCTTAACTTACACATTAGCCATCTGCAGGGACCTGTGCCAAAATGTTTTACAAAGTCCAAGTATATCCACCGCAACTCCTTTTTCTAAGCTTTTTCTTACTGAGATTTTAGGTCTTTGATTTGTAGTGCTAAGGTACATTTTCTTATATGCCATGCTTGTATTTGCAGGTCTGTACACCCAAAAAATCATTTTAATGACCAACATCTGACCAAAACCACTGACTGATAGCTAGCTCTTGAAATGTCAACAATGATTGATTCACCATCAGTAAATATGGTGAAAGTAACATCCACTACTTTATAAATATGCCCCACAGAGTACTCAAGGGCCACAACTTAAGAGCCATTCTGCAGCGAAGTGCATCACTTCTTGGAGGATATGCTTGTGAATACAAGTGAGCTCCTTCGTTTATACTCCTCAGATTTTTGGCAAATTGCTAATTTTGGCACCACATTTTCAAACCAAGCATGGGCCTAATTGTGGACAGCAAGGCCAAATGTTAGACAGATTTCACACAGAATTTTCTTACAAAAAAAAGACCTGTTATGAAAAAAGTGATCTGTCATATTATGAATGAACACTCAGAGCAGCTCTGAGTGAACATTTACTATTATGAATGAACAAGCATCTCTATGTAAAGTATTTGCTATTGCTCTGTATTAAGTGAAAATAGCCTTTGATACATTATATGGAACTGTAGCACTGAGTGATCTTCACTATTAGCAGCAGTGCTTATTATTCATACATAATAGTGACAGATCACTCAGAAATGTTTGTCTATCAGTGGCTGCTTTTACACAAACAAAGCCCTGGCAGCACTGTGTGAGCTTTCACTTCTTCTAAATGAACAATCAGTGATGTTGGGCCAATGCTGTGTATGACACAGACCAAGAGCAGAAATCACTCCTTCATAAAAGTGAAAAATTCCACAGCATTGCAGTGCTGTATGATCCATCAGCTGGGCTGTGTATGTATAAAGGCAGCCATTGATATAGACTTAGTGCTGCAGGCCGTGTAATTTTTTTTTCTTTGTGAAGGGCACCTCTGATCTCCAGAGTGACCAGTACTGTCAATCACAAATCTATCCTATTTCCAGTAGCATTATCAGATGAGAAAGGGGGTGGACCTGTCAAACCACCCTGTTTAGAAACTAAGGGATGTATTTGAATAGCGTAAGCAATCAGCAATTACAGCTTTCTTCTGACCAAAAATTATATTATTTTGGGCTAAAAGCCTTTACTAGTCAAGCCACTTGAAAAAGTTTTTGTTTAACTGAAATCCATCAAATGAAAGAATGGGTAACTGCTGCTGTCTTTGATTTCTCAATCAAAAACACATTGCCAAGTACACCAACCGAGAATGTCCCTTAAAACTGAAATACAATGAACAGCTTTAAGATATCCCCCAAATCTGTTATTTGAAATACTTGTGTTTTTTCTATGTCACCTTCAAAGCCACATGAACAGGATAATGTCCCCACTGTATTTGTTTCTTTTTTTAAATTTTGACAGTGCCATGGCCTTTTGACAGTATTTTCCCTAGTATTCAAACAAAATGGCCAGAATCTATTAACAGGATTGTCCATCACTGCCCCCACCCCCAACCACATGGACTTGAACTGGATTCCCATTTGCTCAAGTTTTGCAAATTTCAATCAGGATTCATGGAAGCTATTGCAAATTAAGTCTGGTCAGATTTGCTCATCCCTAGTATCACATCCCCAACCCCTGGAGGCAAGTGATGTACCGCCATAGAAAGGGTGAGCTTGCATTTCCCAGGTCAATGGCTGAAAAGTGGGGGGATGTGTGACAATGCCAGTCACTTTAGGGACTTTTTAAGGATTTTATTCTTCACAGCATCACGTGGGAGAGAGTGGTAGAGAATGCAGAACACTCTTACAGACTCACAAACTTCATCCATAGATGCCAGTACAGGTAAAAGAGGGCCTTTAAGTAAGCTGAGACCAGCAACCTGTATCTTTTCCAGAAGCAGTAAATTTCCATTAGCAACAGTGGACTCGGTGATTCTCTTGGTGATTTCCCTGGGCCACTGTGAGTTCCTCCTCCACAGAATCTCCAGCACCAGAGTCACCTCTGGTACTCCATCCCAGGCATCACTTCTCCTTCCACATCCTTGTCCTCTGTGAGGCTTGCTGAGCCCAGGACTTCCAGCCACAGCACTGCACTATACATTAAAAATTTTGCTTTCAGTCATTTGCACCAAGTGCATTCGGAGGCCTCCTAGTCCTCATGTCTAGTCACACAGCTGCACCTCACATGCCCTCATCAGACTGCAGCCAGGTGGAAAGAGAGAGCTCAAAGGGTCCACCCCAAATATTTATTCCCTCCCACAGTATGCACCAGTGGCAATAAGCCTCCTAATTGTTGGCCAGGGGAAACAAATATTTTTACATCTCAGTCTTATTGAAGCTACTCACTCTATTGCCAGAGGTACCAGGGTCACCTACTGGTAGCAGAAATAAACAACAGCAACACCCAGTTTTGGGGAAATCAAAATGAACAAATAGACCATAAATCAGCTTGGACAGTCTACCATCCAGCGAGACTAATTTTTGATTGTCAGCCCTGTTTAGGACAAGGTAGCTACACTAGTGGACAAAAAATTTCAGCTCACAGAAATAAACAGGACAAATGTGGGCAACTTCTCTCTAATGCAACACATATACCCATATCAATTTGAGACAGGATCAAACCTTTGCCAGCCCAAACAAAACATTTTTTAAAAAATAATAATACAGTTCTTGCAAAATGATGCAAACCTGATTGTTTTAATTTTCTTTCACAGCATAATATCCCCAGCACAAGTCCACATACAATTCCAAAAAGTCATTTTAGTAGGAAGCCAAATAGCCTATGAGCATGTTTTGATTGTAATAAGAAGCCGAAGAACTGTACAAACAAGGAAATAACCTGTAAACTCAATACAGTGTTCTTAATGGGAATAAAACTTGATGCTGAAAGAATTCCTTTAAAGTGAAACTAAAGGTAAAACATTTACCTCTGTTCCAATGGTTCAATGCCTTCAAAGTCCTTTGCAAGTGCTCATCTTGTCATTGACTTTTTGCAAGTGTCAGTCTTCTGCCATCTTGATCGCCCAGCACGGGATGACGTCATTCTCTGCGCATGTGCAGGAGTGCCGCCATTCTGGCATAAAGACTGTGCTGGAATGTAAACTGAGCTGAGCATACACATTCTATAAGGGATTGCGAACAGGCAGGTAAGTGTTTTTTATTGCAGCAGAGACAGTGCTGCAATGTTTATAACAGTTAAAGCTCTTATCTCAACTTCTCTGCAGTATCTTGGGAAAGTACTGTATGTTCTCCAGGTAGGAGAGACTATGAACTATTAAGTGTAAATTGGGAATGTGTTTTAATGTGTTTTAATCAAAGAGGATTTTGAGGGGAGTCTATTTAAAATAATTATTATACCCCATAATTATTTTGAATTCTTTATCATTGAGATATATTTAAGTTGTACATTACCTCCATATGCTATAAAGAGCACTAACACATTATATTACATATGGTCTTAAAATTTAATATAATGTATATTGTGGTTTAAAGCTATTAAAATCTGAAGGTTTCACAGATTAGTACAGTTCAACACAGAACATTTGAAATGTAGGATGGTCTGCATTCCAATTTTGCCTATTGAGCAATTCTAGTTTTGAGAGTAATACACTGCCAGCAGCAAGTGATGACTGGGAGAATAGCAGAATTAAAATACATTGCATTGTAAGATTTGTGGCAAGGTGGAAAAATATGCCTGTGGAGCATAAAACCTATGAAATAATACCAAATCAAAGGAAACCCTGAAGGTTTCATTTGTTTGCGTGAAAATGGAAATTAACTCTGTTTTTTTTTAAATGGAAAAATTACCTCAAAGTCCAACAATTAAAGACCATATTGTGTGCCACAGGAAATAATAAATGTGAAATGTGTTTAAATTGCAAACAATGTTGTTCATGATAAATGATTTTTCCATTTGCATCTATTACATGTGGTATTGGATTTAAACTTAAAGGGCATTGTACAGGCTTGAGCTTACTGTTGTTAGGTTTCCCAGGGGAAACTTTGCTTATATAGCATTTTGGGATTTGGCAAGAATTTGCGAGCAACATACTACAGAATATTGTGATATGAATTTGTGTGATTTGTCCCAGTCAACACTGCTATTTCTCTTTTAGTAACATGCAATGTACAGGCTAATATTAGCAGGTGTTTTAATTGGGGCTTGAGCTTAATTAAATATGGCAGTAAATGTTGGAGCTTGTTAAACTAGAAACGTTTAGAGACAAATATTTTTTACTGAATGCAATTTGTAAGTTATTTTTGCAAAGTTCACCTGAAAGTCATGTCCATATTTTTTTGTTATGATGTAAAAATCTGTAATATAAATAGGAGTTATCGAAAAATGTAAATACAAAGACCAGCCTTGTTTTTGTTGCTTAGAAAGAGAAGTGCAGGGACCTCCCATGGCTTTGTTATTGTACACGATTTTTGGAGCACTCGTACGCTTCCATCTTGGGAGTCTCTTCGAGAATCCAGGGGGGTCCTGCCACGGGAATATTATTGGTATTTGCAATTGCGCCACTGGGTCCTATCCCTCCGTCGTACCTCTACATATCCTTACCGCAAAATGCCCTTTGAGCACGCTTGTCAGCATTCCCCAGGGTCCCCTGGCCTTATTTCTGTAATATATGCCTCCTTTAACAGTAGGTCTTCCTCATCGCCCCTGTCTTATGTTTCTCAGTGGGAGCGAGATCTGGGTGTTTCGATTGCGGCAGATGATTGGCGTAAGGCCTGGGGGATGGTGGCAAAATGTTCATTTAATACAGTCACTCTTGAGCCAGCATACAAAGTTCTACTACGGTGGTAATGGGTCCTGGCTCAGACTGCTCACTTTAATCCGACAGGCGGAGATAGGTGTTTCCGGAACTGTGGTCTACGTGGGGACGTCTTGCACATTTGGTGGTCGTGCCCGCGATTCATCAGCTTCTGGTCTAGGGTTTTCAGTTTGCTTCAAATGCTATTTCATATTACGGTCCGTAGGGATGCAAGGGTGCCCTTCTGCATTGCCCAATTTTGGGTCTGTCTAGGTCTCAACAGAAATTGGCATCCTACCTATTCATTTCAGCTAAACGTACTATAGCTCAAGCTTGGAGAACCCCTTTGGTAGTCTTTCAAGGGGTGAGGACTCAGATGAATGCTATGTTGTTCATTGAGCAGATGTCTAGCATTCTTTATGATTCTCATCCAAGATTCCTTAAGGTTTGGGAACCTTGGATATGCTATTCATTACCATCCCTGCCTCCTACTAGTTATGGCCTCCTATAGTCGCTGCTGGTGCTAGCCCCGGAATCCGTGATCCCTTTAGTTTTCCTTCTTTCATGTTTTCTTTCTGATTCCCTTTTGTTTTATTTTCTCTCTTTTCTTCTAACTTCTTTTCTCTTTTTTCCAATATTATGTTGGATTAGCTATTTGGCTCGGCTGTTTGCCGTCCCTTCTTGATGTCATCGGACTTTTTATTATTTGACTAATCAAGTCAGCAGGATGTCCCTGTTTATATGTTATTGTTCTGCTCTGCTGCTGTGAGGGCGTATTTTGAGCTTGCTATTCTTAAAAATCAAAACTTTCCTAATAAAAATATTGAAACAGAAAGAGAAGTGCAGAACATGGCCTAGCCTAAGTCTAATGAAAATAAATGATAATAAGTAGTATAAAAAATGGCAAATTACCACTATAAAAAATTGTGATAAGCTATTTTCATGTGTTTATAAATATGAAAAATACTTTTTAATTTTTTTTGTAATAATGACACAGTTACAAAAAGCAGGGGAAATACCTGGGGATTCAAACAGCATTGTCTTTTTATAAATGGGTTTAAAGAGTAAAAAAAAAGATCATGTACTGTGAAGTTTGAATGTTATTTTAAGGTATTACGTCATTAGATGTATTTTTTATCTTAAGCATTTGCAAGTACCTTCATGCAAATTGTTATCCCCTATACATCAAAGCTCTGACTGGGAGAGGAAAAAGCAGCACAAATATTACTCCAGTAAAATTATTGCCCCGGCTCTGCCAGATTGGGTTGTGCTGTGTGGCAGGACTCTGTAAATCACGGGACTGAATGGACAAGTAAAACAGGTTTTTATAAATGTATTTTAGCTGTGTCTTTTGCTGTATACTTGGAGTTAAGATAAAATGAAAGAGGACATTGCTCAGCATGGCCAGCCCATACGAACTTACTCCAGGCCAAAATCATAGAGCAACCACAGTTGAGCTTCAATAACAATTTAACATGTAAACATTTTCATTAAGGAAAACAACAATTTATGACTAATAAAAAATAGCAGATGTCTGTCACAATGACTTTCTAGCAGGTTGGCAGATCATTATCTGCAGTTGTTTCCAACTTAAACCAGATGCTATCAATGAATGAAGGTGACATTTTATGAATATTAATAATTAAGAATTGGCAGTGATCTAAAAGATGTCACCTTCTCTTCTGGGGACAAACAATTGTTCACCCCAGATCACCTGAAAAAAATGTCAAAGAAACTTTTAAAATTTTTATTACTTCTTTAACTTGATTCAGTAAAAGCAAAACGAAAGCATTACATTTTTTTGGTTGCATTTTATTGACAATTGGCCCCTGTGGGGTCCTTAACCACTTCCAGACCGGACACTTTTACCCCCTTCCTGACCAGGGCAATTTTCAGCTTTTAGCGCTATCACACTTTGAATGACAATTGCGCAGTCATGCAACACTGTACCCAAATGAATTTTGTACCATTTTTTTGAGACAGATAAAGCTTTATTTTGGTGGTATTTATTCACCACTGGGATTTGTATTTTTTTTGCTATGTAAATGAAATGTCCAAAAATTTTGAAAAAAAGTGTTTTTTTTATAAAATTTTGCAAATAAATAATATTTCATCATAAATCTTAGCCAAAATTTATTCCGTTATTTTTTTAGTAAAAAAAAAAAATCCAAATTAGTTTATAAGCAAAAATTATAATTTTTAAACATTTTTTTTTACATTTTTATTTTATTTTTTTATATTATTATTATTTTTTTTTTTTTTACATACTGTCACCCTAGCAGTACAGTGTCACCATGGTGACACTGTACTACTTGTGGGGGGTGATGAAGATTTTTTTTTTTTTTTTTACACTGATTGCTTTTACATCCATATAGGATGTAAAAGCAATCATTTCTCTTTCTCTGTGTGTGCATTCTTGCACTCATTGAGAAGTACTGAGTGAGCTGTGATTGGTCACAGCTTGTCACATGGTACAAGGCTTTTGTGAATAGCCTTGTACCATGTGACCTCTGTGATCATTCACAGATTTCACACGTAGTAAGCAATGATGTCACAAGTGACATCTTGCTTACTACTTTGCATGTGATCACTGATTGGCCAATCAGTGATCACATGATCGGGACCTTGTACAGAGGTCCCGTCCGCCGATCGGTGTTTCACTGGGAGCGCGCACAAGCAGGGTGCGGGGAGGCCGTTTATAGACGGCCACCTGACCCTGCAGTGCCACCGTCCAGCCGTTTATATACAACGGCCGGACGGGAGGTGGTTAAAGTAGAAAGCCAGTCAAATATTTATCTTAACCACTGCCCTGCTGGGGACTTTCACGCCCTTCCTGCCCAGACCAAATTTTTAGCTTTCATTGCTGTCTCACTTTGAATGACAATTTTATGGTTATGCAACACTGTACCTATATGACATTTGTATCATTTGTTTTCACACTAATAGAGATTTATTTTGGTGATATTTAATCACCACTGGGTATTTTATTTTTTGCATAATAAGACTAAAAATTGTGAAAAAATTTGTTGTTCTTTGTTTCTGTTATAAAATGTTACAAATAAATAATCTTTCTACACAAATTTAAGCCAAAATGTATTCTGCTACATTGCTTTGGTGAAAATTACCCAAATCAGTGTTTATTATTTAACTGGTAGTCCACAAACTATGATATACATCTAAAAATCGATACATCCTGATGTACTGACTGCCGATCTCATTTCTTGAAGCCCAAAAACTCCAGGACAGTATAAATGCCTTCAAATGACCAATTTTTGAAAATAGACAGTCTGAGGTATTTAGTAAGAGGCATAGTAAGTTTTTTTAAGCTGTCATTTTTTTGTTATAATTTTGTGGAAAGTTAAGAAATTAAAAAAAATCTCTTTTTTTCTTATACACTGTCATCAATTCAGTACAGTGACATCATATAACTGGTGTGGAGGTGATCAGGGACACTGAATGATGACAGTGTGTTAAAAAAAATACTTTACTTTTTTTATGATTTTAACATTGTACTACTCTGGGCAAGTGATCAGGATTTTTTTTACACATTATACTTGCTTTCATATCATTGGTATAAGCAAGCATTTCTTCCAGAATGAAATTGATTAATTCAGTAGTTTTTGTTGTGCTCAGCTATGATTGGCCACAGATGACCACATGCTACAGATAGGCTGTGATTGGCCCAGTCTGTACATGTGACCACTGTGACCAATCACAACTAGCAGCACAGTTGTGAACAATGAATGGCATGAATGGAAGCCATTTTTTGTTTACAACTGTCATGTGATCTGCTGTGATTGGTCACAGCGATCACATGACACTGGCAGCGGGTCTGTGTAGTGTTCTGTCATCAGCCGGATCTGGTAGACATGCTGGAGAATGGACGTGGGGTGCCCATTAGGCGCGATCCTAGGAAGATGCCATATGATGTCCTCCCAGGTTAATAGGGATCCCGCTCAGCCATCATCTCATAACAGGCCGGGCGGGAAAGAGTTAAACCTACATCCACCCCCTTTCTAAGCCCTATTCTAACTACCCTGTAGAGGAAAGATGTGTATACTTACTTACTTACTTACTTACTTACCCGGTTTGTGTTTATAGAGGAATCTATCAGTTTTTTATTTGTTGTTTAGTTTTAAAGTGTTACTAAACACAAAACAGTAAAACCAGTCTGTATATGCAGTAAAGCATGCTTGTTATGCTCACTGTGGAACCTAAGGGGTTAATCCTCTGCATTGTGTAAAAAGGCTGTTTGATCCTGACTTCTCTGCCCCTCCTCTTGTTCAAATGTCCACGCTGATAAGACAGTCTGAACCTGTAGCCCTTCTGCACATGCTCTGTTTAGTGTGTATTGCTAGAGAGTTTTTTTTTCTTGGGAGAGTGCATGTGATCAGCACAGGGTCAATCAGCACTGTTCAGACAGAGGTTAGAGGTTTTTCATCCTCCGAGAGCAGAAAGAAAACTTCTCTTACAAGCTTTAACATGTGCTCTGCTGAAGTCACAAGACTGCTCTAACTTCTGATAAGAAAAAGAATTTAGCAGTTTATATTTACTAAAATAATTGCATTTCCATGTTCTGTGTACTGTGGGAGAACAGATAGAGTGAATGCAGGGTCCTGGGTTTAGTAACACTTTAAGCAGGCAATGTTACAATCTGACTGTGCATTCTTTTATACTGTACACTTAATAACGAGTGAGTGCTGTGCCTACCTGTCTGGATATAATTGATTTGATTGTATAGGTAAATTTCCCCTCTATATAATTAGTAAATCTAAACATTGTACAGTTGGAATAAAATTTGCGTGGTCACTTTGAAAAAAAAGAGAAAACTTTGCACATAATATTTTAACTATTTATTCAGATATGCTTATTTAAGAAGTCAGTGGCATGTTATACTGTTTCATAAGATATTCTTTTTCTACCTCTCCAGGTACATGTGATTGAATCTTTAAACCAACTGCTCATTCTACATTATACAATCTTAAATCTTCCTTTAAATTGCTTTTGCTGTAGTCTTGCCTACAACAAAAGATGTCTCTCTTTTTCCAATACTTAACTACTGTGTTCAAATGAACAAACATGAATTACACAATGGATTACCTACATTCTATTTTCTAGCAATACAATAGGCTATTGTTCTCCAAGTGCCTGAATTACACAAAACTGTAAAGCAGTAGTGTAATGTTGAGCCATTACCAACCCAAAATGGAGATTCAAAAACGGCTGAGCTTTGTGTAGTGAAGTATTGATAATATTTACTATACTGCTTCAGATCCATCTGCACATAGGAAAAAATCAATCTGACTTCAAACTGTGGCATATTTTATAGGATTAACACAAATTGTGTAATGCTCCTTCAATATCTGACAGTAAAAGGCAGCAGCACGCTTCTAATATAAATATATAGTACATTGTAAATAAAACACTTACTGACAAAGGACAATTGTTCATTTCATATGTAAGCCAAGAGACTATAGATGAACATGACTTTTCAGGATAAATAAAAATGTTATCCTTGTTTCTAACTTAGCCGGCCATACATGGATCGAAATTTGGGCGGTTCAGCAGGGACTGGCTAACATTCGGTTCATGTATGGGCAGGTTGATTGTACCCAAATCATTCTATTTGGGTACAACAAGCCTGTTGAATTTTTTACATCTGATTACTGCTGGTGGCTATAGCCCTTAGCAGTAATCATTGTGTTTTGCAAGCTAGGAAAGCCCCCCACTGGTAGAACACAATAGTGCTGTGGGAGGCATTCCCCCATCAACACTGACTGTGTTGATGGGGGAATCCAGCGACGTTCTTTCTTTCTACCAGTGGTGGAAAAAAAGAAAAGAGAATCATCTATGGGCTGCTTTAGGGATTTTCCACCTACAGCTATCTTACTTTTCCCATTTCTCTGTTTACACTAGCATGTAATGATGGCCATACATGGCTTAATTCTTGGTCAATCTTTGCTGAATAAGCCAAAACTCAAGTTGTGGGTGATCCTGTTGACACCACCAAGCTGGAGAAGCTTTGATCTAAAAAAGGAGCCAGGTTGCACATTCTTAGCTGAATAGTCCAGCTAATCCAATGCAGTCACTGTTTGGATAAAGTGACAGCCATGGCAGCAGTGGCTCTTAGAATAAAATATCTGGCAGGAGAGATTCCTCCAACCATGCTGCTTAGTGTGGATGGAGGAATGTATTGCTTTCTTAGCCTGCAGGGAGAAATCTTAAAATGTATGGCTAGATTTACACTATATCTGGACACTGACATACTGTTTTTGTATTAACCAACTGTTAATGCTGGTGAAACAAAGGAGATGGGGAAGAGAGATCAAGCAGAAGATAACTAAAGATATTAATAAAGAGTTTAAGCATAATAAACTAGAAGAATTTATAGACACTAGGCACTAAAAATAGCAGTTAAAGCAGATCTCCAGACAAACATCCCCATAAACTCACAGAGAGTCTTTTACCATTCAAGTGATTTTAAACCTTTAATTAAAAAAAAGTAAAAAACATGTTATACTGACCCACTCTGTTAAACGGTTTTGCACAGAGCAGCCACAGCCCTTCTCTTCTGGAGTGGCCCGCTAGTGCTCCTTGCTTCTCCTGCCTTCTGCAGGTAGCTTGCTGGGAGGGGGGTTACTCATGGGAGATCACTTCCAAGCCCTGCTGCCAGCATCCGTAGACACTCCGCCCCCTCATCAAAGGATTTGACTGACAGCAGGAGGAGCTAATGGCCTCCACTGCTATCAATCTGCCCTGTGAGGAGGGAGAAGGTGGAGAGAAAAACTGCTCTTGTGCACAGTGCTGGATTGAAATTGAGATCAGATAAGTATAAGGGGGGACTGGGGAGATCCTGGACACAGAAGATTTTTAACCTTGAAGCAGAGTATGCAGCTTGCTATGAAAGCACAGTCATTTTAAGTTCTTGCTAAATGGCATTTTAAATGAGTCCAGCTAATGTGCATATTCCTTTCTCTATGCCTACAGTATATGAAGGCATATGTGTCGTTATACAGTGAGATGCTACCAACCATACCTATAAAAGAAGACAAGACATATCCACTTTTCTTTCTTCCTGTACTACCAAACTCTTCTCCATTGCTGAGGAATATGCTGAAGTATGCACTGAAAATACCAGTTCAGGGAGTATTGATTTACTGGGTTCCTTCACATCACTGCTGTATGTTTTAATAGGTGGAGGTCTGAAGAAGTCAGTGAGAGTTGTGTGGGAGCCACAGAAGTCAACACATCTGGAAGTGTCATTTTCCAAGCAGACTTCAGCAGAAGATTCCTCAGTATTGGAAATGTCAGTGTCGTTATTATATTATTATTATACAGGATTTATATAGCGCCAACAGTTTGCGCAGCACTTTACAATATAAGGGAGACAGTACAATTACAATACATTTCAGTACAGAAGGAATAGGAGGACCCTGCTCGTGGAACTTACAATCTAAAGGATTCATGGGCAGCAGGAAAGGTGAGTATGCTCTGTCTTTTTTTACAAATATAACTTGGTAAAAAAAATACTTGTATTTCTGAATTTTTACTAAACACCAGCTTTTAGCATGGTTCCACTTAAAGCTCATATATTTTGTGTATGCATGTATGTTAAATTTGAGAAAAACTACATTCTTCATCTGATTCCACCTAAAGTTATTTTTTGTGTGTGTGTATATACTTATAGTATGTGTGTGTGTGTGTGTGTGTGTGTGTTTTTTATGAACTAAATATTTATTCTTCCTGTAATTTCAATGAATTGATTTTGTGCCCCAGGATACATTGACCAGAAAGGCAGGGAATAGTGAAGCACATTTCATCTTGTCTGGTATCTGGTGCATTGTGATTTCATGATTTATGCACTATAATTTGTTCTAGCAAGCGTTTCACGTTTCATTGCAGACCAAGGAAAATGGAAATAGATGAGATATTTCTTCTCTTATAAGTTACCAGCAAAATCAGCTAGTTGGGGTAAATATGATTATCTATCTATTATAATATGTATTTTGTTAAACATTAAATGTTGTTAAATATCCTTTGTTACATGACAAATGTAATTGAGAATATAAAGCAATGAGTGTGTTATTTGAACATTCTGATTTGCAACATGCATTACTAGATGAACATTGTGACATATTTCCTCTTATCTTTGTGCAGTGTTTTGTGATTATAATTTCCTTGCATGTACCCAATCTGGACTCCGTCAGTAAGGGTTTCTACCCATGGACATCTAAAACTCATAGCAATCTGTGCAGGTGTACAGATTGATGGGTAGCCCATGTGAATGAGACTTAAAAATGGTATTCTAAGCCTATTCTAACTACCCTGTGAAAGGAAGATACTTACCTATGCTGAGGGTGTTCCGGTTTGGTCACATGCTGTCTTCAGTGCTGGTTGCAGTGTGGAGGATGGGCAAGCAACAACGAATGCCCCATAGTAGGCCAATGGTAGATGTCGTTGTATAGGATCTACAGACCTCTCCATGTGCTGGTTTCAGCCTGCACCCGCTCATAGGGCTTAGTCACATAGGATCTCTATGTCTAAGCCTGTGAGCCAAGCAAAACACATCAGGCCGACATGGCCTGGGAAGAGCTAGGCTGAAGCCAATTTTAATTCATCATAGTTCTAGCTGTTTAGGTGTGCAGTGCCGTCATTGTCACATGCATTGCAGTACGTTAAGGATGGGCTTTTTAGATACCGGCACCTGCCAGCAGTGAGTGTCACCAGAGGCATTTTGGATCAGCACTTGGAGCTATGCTCCAAGAGGTATAGCAGTGCCACTTTTGCTGGACACCTTGTTCTGTTAAAGGAAGTTTTAAAATAATAGACTTTCTGGCTGGATCACAAGGTGAAAATAAAGGAACAAGACAAGGAAAAAGAAAACAAATGTGGCCACTACATCTAAGAAATTTTTGTTTTTGTGCCTAATACCAATTTAACACTTAACCTAGACCTAAAACTTAACCTTTTGCACTCATCCTAACATCCATCCTTAAAATAATTATATATATTACCATCAACACTTAAAACAGACCTTCACTCTCAAGATGCACTAGACACTATTACAATGGACATCTAAAACTCATAGGCATCTTTGCACAGGTGTACAGATTGATAGGTAGTGCATGCAAATTAGACTTTTAAAGTGGTATTCTAAGCCTGTTTTAACTACCAACTAAAGGAAAGATGTCTATACTTACCTATGCTGAAGGTGCTCCGGTCCGGTCACATGATCAGCTTCCAGTGCTGGCTTCAGTGTAGAGGATGGGCAAGCGACAATAAATGCCCCATAGTAGGCCAATGGGGAAATCCCCTCCCACCCTGCACAACCAAATTGGCATTTTTTTATTTACAGTCTGGCTCCTTGGCCTATTCTCTTCTGACATCTTCTATTCTCTGAAGCCTCCTGGGATATGCATGTCACATGTTTTGGGATGCTTCATGTTCCATACAGCTGTTGAGGAAAGTGGACTTGGTGGCATGTCAGCTGCCAGCTGCCTGAATCAGGAAGAGAAATGAAGGTGGAATTTTGTGGGAGAATGAGTATATTAATTGGGAATAATGCCATCAAACAAAGGTAAGAGGAAAAAAACACATGGAGGAAGTTCCTCTTTAAGCCTACAATGCAGTTTAACACTTAATTCCCTCACTTTTAACCTTAAACTATCATCTCTGAAACTAATAGTAAACTCTAACACAGAGGTAGGCCTCATTCACATGGGTGTACTTAAAGTGGAACTCAACTGAATTTGAGTACTACAAACTAAACACACTATTTTATTCAAAGCAAACTCACCCAGCCATTCATGTTCATGCTTTACTTTGTTGTGAAATCACTTTGAAAATACTATAGAAGTTCTAGTTGTGGCCATCTTAAGTAAGGTCAGATGATTCCTGTAGCATTCACTTCCTGGAATTTATCTGCCCTTAGCTCAGGCTTGCAGGCAGGAGGGTGTGCTAAGCTAAGAAAGCCCCTCCTCCTCTCCTCCAGATGAAAGAAAAAATATCCATGAATATTCCTGGGATATATGACATAATTCTGACTCAGAAATCAGGAAGCAACTGAAAAAATGTCAAAAAAGTTTAAAAGAAGTAAATAGAATATACCTTCCTGTCTACGTATTTACTAATGCTAGCAGCATAAGGATTACAAATACAGTAGGTAACACTGATTGAGAGAGTATAGTTTCCCTTTAACCTTATACCCATGTGAGGGCCAGGTGTTCCATGCATCTCTGTGTAGGCAGTCATGCATGTCAATTGGGATGCAGTGACTGCACGGACACAGCCACTACTCCCAATCTGACATCTGTCTGGGAGCAGGTACGTGTCTCTAAACACACACTGTTGGTTTTCAGGGACACACACACACATGCACCTACACCCCCA